>NW_020837983.1:14266135-14866135 GCF_003676395.1 Aethalodelphis obliquidens
AGGGAAGCAGCTGCATAGCACAGGGAGATCAGCTCGGTGCTTTGTGACCACCTGGAGGGGTGGGATAGGGAGGGTGGGAGGGAGGGAGACGCAAGAGGGAAGAGATATGGGAACATATGTATATGTATAACTGATTCACTTTGTTATAAAGCAGAAACTAACACACCATTGTAAAGTAATTATACTCCAATAAAGATGTAAAAACAAACAAACAAAAAAAAGATCAATAGGTGGAAAGAAGGGAAGGGGTGAAAGGGGAGAAGAGAGCATTTCCACATGAGGGGCCCAGTATTTGCAAAGGGGCCAAGATGTGTATGTGCTGCTTAGAGAAGCAGGAGAGGTTTGGTGGCTCTTGGGTGAGGCTGGGATGGGGCGGGGTGGGTATAGGACGGGGAGCATTAATGAGTTTGAAGAGTTAGGTTCTGACCAGATTGTGTAGAAATATATGTGCCTAATTAGGGAATTTGAACTTTATCGTCCAGTGCTAGTGAGCCAGCAGGGATTTTGAAGCAAAGTAGTGAAAATAAACAATTTTTCTCTTTATGAGGAAAATTCTGGCATCAGAGTGGAGAATAAACTGCAGGATGAAGATGCTCAAAGGCAAACAGGAGGCTGTTTAAAAAAAAAAAAGGTGAGAGAATGAGAGTGGCAGTAGTGATGGGAGGAGGGGCAGAATCTAGAATAGGTTTCTGAAATAAAAATGTACAGAATGAAGAGCAATTAGATTGGAAGGAGAGAAAGTAGAAGGGCATGAAGTATGTAGTCAGAATACAGGGTTCAGTGGAGTAAGAACGTTGTTCATGGAAATATCCACGGTACCTAGAATAATGTCTAGCACTCAGTAGATGGTCAATAAATAGTTATTAGGTGAATGGGGTGAGCTACAGCGTCATGAACAGGATGAGGAGATTATTTTTGGCTGCCTGTGGAGCACCCGGGTAGGAATGTTCACTGTGCCAATCTGGTGCTTAGAGGGAAGATCAAGCCTGAGGTTATAAACAGAAGTCTTAGAGAAGTTGGGCTTAGATGACATGTTCCAGGGAGAATATCTCAAGTGCGGAGAGGGCTAATGGTGGACTTCCGGGATAATGGTGGACTTCCGGGTTAATGGTGGACTTCCGGGATGCACCAGACCTTAAAAAGTTGGCAGAGTGGGACTTCCCGTGAAGAAGCTTGAGATGCAGTGACAGCTACTAATCAGATCCAGACATGCTGGAAAGGTAGGTTAGGAGACATGTGTTGGTACATGGTGTTAACTCCGTGCTGAGATCGAATTGGATAAAATCCTAAAACAGCCCATTGGGTTTCTAAATTAGGTCTTCAATCTTTTTTGCTAGTCCCACTTGAATAGAGTTGTAGCGACAGGGGTCATATTGTTAATCGGTTTGGTACTGAATGGAAGGTGAGAGATTAAAGGGGATACGTGTTGATTTCCATGTCAAGAAGTACAAGGGCAAGGAGAAGCAGAGGGAGAGAGTAGTAACTGGAAGAGAAGCAAGACTCTCCTCTGTAGAAGTGGCAGAAACCCACCCAAACCTGCTTAAGATGTGGAGAAAGAAAGTCGCTTCCCACAGCAGTAAACAAAGGATGTTGCAGACATCAGCCACCAGCCACTGCAGCCCCCCTACCTGTGCACCCTGAGGGGATTCAGAATGGAGAATAGCAGAATGCTAGCCCTAGATAGTTAAGGTGCCTATCAAAGGAATAATTTCAATCAGCCCAGACCCTTGCATCTTCCCACACATAGAAAAGTGCTAAATTTATTAACTTTAAATGTCTGGTTTTCTTTAATTAGCAGTCATTTTTTGATGGTCTTTGTTGCAAAAACTCCTATATATCCTGGTTTCTCCCCTACCTCTTCCGAATAGTCCCTCAGAGCTATCTGAAAGGCTGCCTCTCAGGCTTAAGTTCTCAGCAAGTACGTGGAATAAAGCATAATTCTCAACTTTTAGGTTGTGCTTTTTTTTTTTTTTCCAGTGGACAATGGATGTAAAAAGTTTGGGGAGGGTTACTGGCTTATGTAACCAAAACATGGGTAGGGCAGGGATGCAGCTGGCCTAAGACTGGTTGCACGGGAACTCTGACGGAGCCATCTCAGCTCAGCTTTCCTCTGTGTGCCAGTTTTATTCTCTTAGCAAACTTCTCTTTGAGGACTAAGCTACAGGCAAATTCAGCTTCCCACTCCGATAGTTTTACCACGAAAGAGGAAAAAACCTTTTCCCTTGCAGCTTTAGTTTGAAAAATTTAGGGAAAATTTAGGGAAGCCTTTTGGTTGGTCTTATGCGAGTCATGTGACTCACTGCCCATTGGACCAGTCACTGCGGTCAGGGACTTGTTCATTGGCCCTAGGATCACCGTATAATAATCACTGGGACTAAGTTGATATGCTCCTGTAGGAAGATGGCAGTTCCCATGTTGCAGTGAGGAAGGGTCAGGATGGGGAGAAATTTCTCCCCAAAAAAGCAGGGCAGGTCAAACAGGATGACTGAGGGGGTAGCTGTGACCCGGACATTTACCCCAAATGTTCTCTACTGTGAGAAATGGCAAACAGAATGCAGTAGATTGAGCGGTGCCTAGGAGAGGGGGGAAGCTAGGACAGTAAATGCACATTTCTCGGGCTTCCCTGGGGGCACAGTGGTTGAGAGTCCGCCTGCCGAGGCAGGGGACACGGGTTCGTGCCCTGGTCTGGGAAGATCCCACATGCTGCAGAGCGGCTGGGCCCGTGAGCCATGGCCGCTGAGCCTGCGCGTCCGGAGCCTGTGCTCTGCAACGGGAGAGGCCACAACAGTGAGAGGCCTGCGTACCGCAAAAAAAAAAAAGCACATTTCTGTTTCAAGAAGACTGGGGTTTATTTATATGGAGAGTGGCCTCGGGGTGGGGGGGGGGTGATTTTTCTCTCCCTCAGAGTCTGAATATCCTCACAAAACATCCCCCCAAAACATACAATACAGGTAAAAAATTACGATTGCTAGGCAAATCTGGTCTGAAGGCCAATCTCCTAGCTCCTGCATTTGCTGATGAAGGGGAGAAGCCTAGTGGAGAGGATGAGATTAAGGAGACAGGAAATAGAGGAAGGGGCTTGCTAATGGAAGTTCTAGAAGCTGGAAGAGAGTATGTTTGGTTTTGAAGAGGAGAGTCATTTTGCCTCTAAGAAAGAATCAAAGGAGGAACATGGAAATATATAGATATTGATATCTATTGCTAAGGGGTTGCAAATATGTTTAGAGTGGAAGGGATGGAGGAGAAAATACTTCACGTGGCCTTCAGCTGCGTTGTGAAGCGAAAGGCACAACCTGGCTTAAATGAAAGGGACCGTATGCATGGAGTCAGAGATTTGAAGAGAGTGGTTGGAAATACTGAACTTCCATGGTGGCGAGTGTGAATAAGAGCAGCCCATGGATAGAGGAAAGGATTTTTGTGCAGCTTTATGGAGCCTTGATGATAAACCTGACTCAGTAGAAAGGGAGTATTAACTAAATTTAATCATAAGAGCTAACATTTTTTGAACTCTTCCTATACACCAGGCATCTTGTGAAGTTCTTTATTTGAACTGCCTCATGTAATCAACTCAACCACAGGTGAGGGAACTAAGACAAAGAGAGGGAGAGAACTTGCTCAAGCTCATGCATTTGGAAAGGAGCAGAGATGGCATTTAGCTCCAGGCCTGTCTGACCTCAGAGTCGGAGCTCTCACCTCTACAGAACACTCTTCTTTGTGGCTGCTTTTCTCATTACATGCCCAGGTGGGCTGTCCACAGGCAAGGGATGTAGAAAGCTCAGGGCCCAAGTTTTATAGCTTCTCTTGGGTTGGGTCGTGCAAAGAGCATTTGCATCCCAGCACTGACCTTCTTAGCATCGTGGCTTTGGGTAAGACGCTCAGCTTTTAGGAGCAATGAGATGATAAGCAGCAGAAATGAACCAACTGGTTAGAGTCAGATGGAATATTTCAAGGGGCATGGGATTTAGAGGTAGAGAACCCGAATTTGAAATGGGTCTGCCACCTTTCAGCTAGTTTAGGGAAAGTTATTTAAACTCTGTACACACCTTTTTTTTTTTTTTTTTTGCTTCTCACTTTTGAATATAGGGCTGGAAATACGCTCTTGGCAGGAATGTGGTAAAAATGAGAGATATGTAAGTAAAGCATTAGAAGAGTGCTCAAATCTTAGTCCTTCCATTATTGCCTTATCATGACAAGGTGGATGGGGTATATTTGTGCTTTCCTATCTTCTCTCCTAGTTGTATAATACATAGACCAGTATTCCCAACTGGGAGCGATTTTGCCCTCCAGTGGACATTCGGTTCCATCGAAAGCATTTTTGAATATCACAGCTGGAAGGGAACTACTGGAATCTAGTAGATAGAGGTCAAGGATGCTATAAGACATCCTCCAGTGCACAGAACAGTCCCCAAGAACAAAGAATGATCTGGCCATTGTACTGATGTTGAGAAACCCTGCTAAAGAGGGCAACACTGATAAAATGAGGCCAGTAGGAAGAAACGGTGAGGCAGAGAGGAAGAAGAGGATATTTTCTTCCTTTAGATACGTGACCCAGGTTCATCAAGTAGAGCTTTAAAAAGCTCTGTCAGTGGAATATAAACAACCAGCTGAGCAAATGGCCTCCGGAATATCGCTGCCTTTTCCTTTTCCTCTTCCAGTTCTGACAAGAGTGGCTTGATTCGGAAAGCTCGCTGCCCCTTCTCCTTGTTGTGAGGGAACACAGCCTGAGGACTCTGTCGTCGGCGTTGCCGGGTGTGCGATCAAGACTTCGACCACCTTTTCTGAACTGAAAATTGGGTTACCTGATGAGTCAAGTAGGAGCGTATCTATGGGGACAAGGTGACAGGACTTGTAAAATTGGGACGACCTGGAGCTTCCAGCTTGTGTCCTTGGAAGAGAGAAGACAGAAAGAACTCTGGACGTGGAGCTGGGAGATCCAGGGAGAAATCTCCACTCCCCTGATTACTGGCTGCCTGACCCTAAGACAACCCTAATCTTCTCTGAGCCTCAGTTTCTTCATTTGTAAAATTAGACTAATGATACTTACCTCGGTGGTTGAAGTACACATGAATGCCAGGATGCATTGGAAAGTGCTTTGGAAATTGACTAGCACAGTCAATTAACATTATTATTTAGGGTGTTTTAATAAACAGTACTAGTGACCTATATGAGGTGTGAATATAAAATAATAACAGTATATTTTCTATATAAAAATGTACATAGGGCTTCCCTGGTGGCACAGTGGTTGGGAGTACGCCTGCCGATGCAGGGGACACGGGTTCGTGCCCCGGTCCGGGAAGATCCCACGTGCCGCGGAGCGGCTGTGCCCGTGAGCCATGGCCGCTGAGCCTGCGCGTCTGGAGCCTGTGCTCCGCAACGGGAGAGGCCACAACAATGAGAGGCCCGCGTACCGCAAAAAAAAAAAATGTACATAAATGTAACCAGAACTTGGGTACCCAACCAAATATAGACTTCTTAGGGGCAGAATCCTTGGCTGCTTTGTTCACTTCCTGGCACGTATGTCAGAGGAAAACCACATGAACAATGTTGGAGTCTTTCTATTTTTTCTTTGCAAACGTAAAGCATATGCAAGGTAGCTGAGCTTTCCAATTAGCTGGCTCTCAGAATAAAGTGAGAAGGTGATACATGTAGGTACAATTATTATATGATTGTCAGCAATGCTGATTAAATACATTTTGGGTCAGTTTTTGAAAACAGAAAAGTTTGTCTTTGATTAAAATAAAATTTGAAAAACAACACCTCCTCCCTAACAGAATGTTCCTAGCTTCTTTTCCCCTTCTTTTATAGCTTATCTCAAGATAGAAAACTTTTGGGAAGGCCCTGTACTTCCTTCATGGCTTAGCTCTTACAAGTGAAAGTGTTCAGAAACGTAGAAGTTCTGGGTCACAACTGACTGTGTTGGCTGGCACTTAGGCTAAGTTTTACTATTTTTGCATAGTAGGCATTTAATAAATAATTGTTGAAGGAAGAAAAGAGGAAGACATGAGATCAGGCATGTGAAGTGGTTATCAGAATGCCTGGCTCATAGTAGTTGCTCAATAAAAGACAGATGCTTGGATTTGTAAACAATGAGATGCCCTGAGTAAGAGTATTAAAAGGAATGTGCTGTGGATTCTGAAGAAGAAAATAAGTATTCTAGGGGCTCCTATAAAAGCCTTTGGCCTCTTGGTAAAAGAGACAAGAAACTGCCTTGATTCTCCTTATTTTTATATTGAACCCAGACATGATGCCAATTGTGGCATAAAGTGACAGAAGTGAGGACAAAGGTCATATGTCAATGGTGGCTGAGTAAACGTCCACCTTCATAACAGCTTAATGGAGCTGACGTACCAGCCCTACACTGTTGACCTCCTGACTTGTGGTTGTGTGATTTGGATAAGCCACTAGATGTTGGCTCTGTCATTTTGTGCAGCCAGAAGGAATCCTGACAATCCAGCCACACTAGACTCAACGGGCACATCTGCATGTGTGGATCCCACCACCAATGAGGTGCAGTCTTGAGATGGAAAAGCGAAGACATTCCCCTGTGTCTCCTTTATACTGGCCTTCAATTTTATTCTTTGGTAAGTTTCCAGGTACGCTTTTATTGATATTACACACAGGATTATCATTTCTTGAGCTTCCTTCTAGCTCTCATCTCATATTCCCCATGACTGTTCTTCAGGGTGACAGTGATGAAGAGGATAAGGTCTATATCCAAGTCCAACTCACCGCAGACGTTTGGGCCTCTCAGAGCCACATAAATTCACTCCTGGAACTGCCCTCTGGGCACTGAGGAAGTAGGCGGGAATGTCAGCTCTGCCTACAAGTGCAGAGGTGATCTAGTCCAGGGGTCCCTTGGAGGTGCATCAAAGACTTACTGAGGTGGGTGGTCTTGTAGGATCCATCCTTTTATTTCTCTCCTGTCCACTAGGATTTCTCCATTTTGATCTGTATTGCATAACGTACATTAGAAAAAGGGCTCCATGGCTAGACTCCATGGAGTCACAGATCAGTAATAAGAGGAACAGAGAGGTTAATCTAGCACATACTTAAATTTATGGTTACCAAAGTGGATAGCAGCGGGGAGAAGTAAATTAGGCGGTTGGGATTAACATATACACACTACTATATATAAAATAGATAAATAACACAGACCTACTGTATAGCACAGGAAACTCTATTCATATCTTGTAATAACTTATAATGGAAAAGAATCTGAAGAAGAATATCTCTATATATCTATATATATCTGAATCACTTTGATGTAACCTGAAACTAACACAACACTGTTAACTAACTATACTTCAATAAAAAAAGAAAAAAATCTAACATATACTTGTTGAGAGTCCACTATATACGCAACATCACTGTGGGCAGGTCTGTGCACTGTACAGATCTAGAGGCTGCAGTTCCCATACACTACAGTGTGAATGCCGCCCTGGAGTTGTGCAATGAGGCAGCCCACGTACATGATGAGTACGATAGTGTTCTTACCTTAAGGCACTAAGAATTGTCTGTAAGGAAGGAATGGGGAAGATATGAAGGACACACTGCAGTTCTTAGGTAGGGCAGAGTGAGATAAATATAAGACATCTCAACTCAGGATGATGAAAGTTTAAAGAGATAAAATGTACGAAGGGGGTGGTATCAAACAACTTTGAACAGGAAGCAATATTTAATATGGACCTTGAAAGAAAGCTAGAAGCATGTGTGGATTAGTATAGACTGGTACCACTGAAAGAAATCTTCACTGAGGATAGGTGATCGGTAATAGGTGAGTCCACAGCTCCTAGTGCATTCATGGGAAGCAAGGTTATTATCCCCATTTTAAAGATAAGAACACTGAAGGAGTGAGGTCGAAGAATTTGCCCAAGGCCTTACAGCTAACAACTGGGGGACACAGGATTCAAAATCAGATCCATTTGCTGTCTAAGCCTGAGCTCTCTCTAGGCTCATCCTAAAATAATTTCAGGCAGAGGAGAAGGAAACTACTCTATAACTTGCTTTGAAGACTTAATCATCTAACCCTCATGGCAACCCCAGAAGGTCCTGCTGTTATCTCCACTTTAAAGCGACCCCCGAGCCAGATTACACAAATTGGGGTCCTTGTGCAGCCTTGATGATGATCTAAGTATCCTTGATTTCAAGGCAATACACCTTCCTCTCAAGCACATGGCCTCCTCACGTGAATAAAAAAATAAGGTTGGCAGTGGGGTGGGGAGGGAAGGATTGGGAGTTTGGGATTAGCAGATGCAAACCAGTATATATAGAAGGGATAAACAATAAGATCATACTGTATAGCACAAGGGACAATATTCAATATCCTGGGATAAACTATAATAGAAAAGAATATGAAAAAGAATATATATATGTATAACTGAGTCACTTTGCTGTATAGCAGTAATTAACACAACATTATAAATCAAGTATACTTCAATAAAATTTAGAATATATATATATATGGAAATAAGGATGGGAACCTGTGTGTGTGTGTGTAGAACGGTAGGTTATGTGACAGAAGCAGTGGACAGTGACTCTAGCATCTAATGCCAAGGTGAGGTGCTGTATCAGAAGCTGAAAATGTCAAAGACCTTCTTGCATCTGTTTTCTGTCAACAGCGGGCTCCTGATGGCGTGGTCTTCCCTTTGGAAAGCAGATCCTGAGGCAGTGGCTTGTGTTCCTGCATTTATTCATGGGGAGGGACTCCAGAGAACAGAGGTAGGGACTGGGGGGAATGAGGGAGAAGGAGGGGGGACCATCTAGAGGGGTGGTCTTGAGTTGATCACTGCTGTGAGAAACTGGAGCTCTGTTTGATTTCACTGAAGTCTCTGGAGGAGCCATGCAGAATGCACCCCAGTATTGTCTGGCCAAGGACACAGGCAGGTGGCGTTGCCCACCAGTCCCCAGCCCTGAGTGTTAAGTCCCGGCACTTCCGGTGGTTCACATGCTGGGCAGTATCCCGCGGGGTCCCTCCCACCGAGTGGAGAAACTCACGGTGCAGCTGAGGCGCGATGCTGACCACGCAACCAGGGCTGGAGTAAGAGGTGGGCGGAGGGGACGTGATGGGGGGACAACAGGTGTCAGGACGTGGGAGTCAGGATGGGAGTTTCCTCCAGAAGGGAAGCAAGCTTTAACAAATACAGACCCGATGTCGTTTCTTGTAGGATCCATTTATGATCTCTAAATAGGAGATTTATATGACGTAGTATGTAAATGCCAGAGAACAAGGAATACTGGAAAACAATTTTTTAAATTGTCATGAAATGTACACAACACAAAACTGACCATCTTAATTTTATTTTATTATTATTTTTTAGCATCTTTATTGGAGTATAATTAATTGCTTTACAATTGTGTTCGTTTCTGCTGTATAACAAAGTGAATTAATTTTAAATTGTACAATTCAGTGAAGTTAAATATAGTCACAATGTGGTGCAACCATCACCACTATCTAGTTCCAGGACTTCATCATCACCTCAAAAGGAAACCAAGAACCTATCAAGCAGTCGCTCGCTTTCCCATCCCTCTTCCTCTTGTCCCTACAACCCCGAATCTGCTTTCTGGCTCTACGGATTTGCCTACTCTAGATCTTTCACATAAACGGAATCATACAATATGTGACCTTTGTGTCTGTCTTCTTTCACTTAGCGTAGTGTTTTCAAGGTTGAAAAACATATTTTGAAAGGAGTGTTTTTGTTGCATCCCCCAGCAATTTCGTCCTGCTTGGAGGTGGAAGGCAAATCCTCCCTGCTGTCACTGCTTGCAGAACAGCGGCCCCTGGTGGACTACGGGAGAAGTTCGCTTGTCCACCTGCAGGCAAGCCCTGAGGAAATGAAGGTTAAGAGGGTTCGTTTAAAAAGGCAGGGGGATTAAAAAAAAAAAAAAATCAAATTTAGCTTGTCCTCACTACCGAAGCCTTACTAAAGCAAGACCGCAGGGGGAAACATCTGTCAAACTGGTGTTAGCAATTGATGGTCATCAAGCTCTGTATTACAGGGAATCTGCAGGGTCGAGATAAGTGTATGGGGTCATTTGCATTGCTTGTGATTACTCCCGCGGGATAGGATGTCCTTGTAACTTAGCTCCAATAAAATAGCAGCTGCTTTGGAGAAATCCATACTTAAAGTTATGTTAAATACCCATAAATTAAACCTAAACACTGTTGTGCTATTACTTTGGTTATTAGTGGCGATCAAGTGTTTAAGTGCTGAAAATTGCCCCATCAAAATTCAAGTCCATGGCAACCAAGATAATAAAGAAGAAACATATTCTTATGTTGATAAGGCTATATTTGAAACTTGTCCTCCCTCAGTGAGACAAACTAAGTAGTTAAATAGATCTTCGGCCAAATATTTGTTCCTATTATTTGGTTCCTCTTCAACTCTAGCATATTCCTAGGTGCATTTTCTCCTCCTGCCATAAAATGGACCCAGGGCAATAGAAGAGAGGCACGGGAGATTTTGTAGACAGCAGGTGGGAAGCCAATATTCACTAATAAAAGCCTCCTTGTGTGTTGCTTCCATGGCTCCCTGAACTTCTTTCAGCAATTGCTGATTACTTAATTATTTTACGTGTCTGTTCTTCCTCCATGGGGAGATGTGCTGAATATTTATATCTCTGTATCCCTATCTACCTATCTATGTAACCCTGTATCTAACCATCTATCTATCTATCATGTTTCCTAAAGCCCAGAAGAGTGCCTAGCTAAGAGTAGGTCCTCAGTAAATCTTTTTGGATTGATTGTCTAATTGAAAAGCATTCTGGAAATATGGTTTCTAGTTTTGACTCGATATCTTGTGTTTTGACTTATCTAAGCTCTTGTGAGAATCAGATGAGACAGTGTGCTTTAAAATAGTACTTTTAAACAGTAAGTTTCCGTTTTTTTTTACCATTTTTAAATTGAAGTATAGTTAATTTACAATGTTGTGTTAGTTTCAGGTGTACAGCAAAGTGATTCAGTTATACATATACAGATTCTTTTTCTATTACAGGTTATTACAAGGTATTGAATGTAGTTCCCTGTGCCATGCAGTAGGTCCTTGTTGTTTATCTATTTTATATATAGTGGTGTGTATCCATTAATCCCAAACTCCTAATTTATCTCCCTCCCCTGCTATCCCCCACTTACTAATAAATAGTACGTTTCATAATGTTACTTATTAAAAGGAATGATAATAGTTAGCCTTCTGCAGTCTTTGGTTTGGTTCAGTGTCATTGATTGAGTGCCTATTGCATGCAAGATAAAGGTGTGGACATTGCCCAGGCGCCCCAGAAAAGTCAGGCACAGCCCCTGTTCTAAAAGAGGTTTACAAGATTTGATAAAAGAAGAGAACAAGACAAAAACGAAAACAAGCATGTCAGGTAAGCTCTTCAAGTTACTTAACGATAGGTGTGACATAGGCAACTAGCAATGAGAACAGAAGTCAGCTGGTAAGGCTGAACATCAATCCTAAGTAGAGGTAAAGTGGGCTTTACAATTATGTCTTCAGTGAAAAAGAGAATAAGGAACAAAGTAACAGTGCTATTCAAACTTTCCCACTGAAGTACACATAAAAGCAAGTAAGAGTTTAAAAAAATGTCCATCGATCTGGGCCTGTGTGGCCCCAAATGGCCTGCTATGATTTTGAAATTACTTTGAAGTCATGGGCTTTGTCTCAAACATCACGTACATTTTGCATTCTATACCACAGTGTATCTCATTTACCTTGTGTTATAACATAAAAATACCCTGTACCCCTGCTCAAAATCTGAACATAACTGATGTTCCAGCCAGCCTCAGTGAATTTGTTTAGGACCCTTAGGTATGCTTCCTTGCACTGTGGAGGATGTACCCCACTTGAGAAGCTGGGGACCCCAGTGGGAAATGTATGGAGTAAATCATTCAGCCAGAGGTAGACTTTTGTCCCAAAGGATCTAATTCTCTTTTGGGTCTGCACACTGTGTGTGTGAAGGGCAGCGCATCTTCCTTTTGTTTACTTTTTCTTCCAGTCTTATTGAGATATAATTGACATACAGCGCTGTGTAAGTGTAAGGTATACAGCATAATGATTTGACTCACATGCCTCATGAAATTATTATCACAGTAAGTTTAGTGAATATCCAACATCTCATATAGATACAAAATTAAAGAAATAGAAAAAAAAACCTTTTTCCTTGTGACGAGAACTCAGGACTTACTCTCTAACAGCTTTTATAAATAACATTCAGCAGCATTTATTGTGTTGTACATTACACCTCTCTCTAGTACTTATTTATCTTATAACTGGAAGTTTCTACCTTTTGACTACCTTCATCCAAATCCACCTTTCCCTCATCCCCCACCTCTGGTAACCACCAATCGGATTTCTTTTTCTATGAGTTTGTTTGTTGAAGTACAATTAACCTACAGCACTATGTTAGTTCCTGGTGCACAACACAGTGAGCCAATATTTCTGTACATTTCAAAACAATCACCACGAGGAGTCTAGTTACCATCTGTTATTATACAAAGATATTCCTTTATTACGGCCTGTATTCCCCGTGCTGTACCTTTCTTCCCCGTGACTCACTGATTTTTGTAACTGGGAGTTTGTACCTCTTAATGAGAGACATTTAATTTAATTTATTCCAAGCTTAGGAGACTTGGAATTTTGTCATTCACTACAGAATTTTAAACTAACGTCTTCAGTTTTCCTGTTTCTAGACTAGTTTGACTCAATTCTCTGTGACAACTATATATTAAATACCTTATACATATATACTGTGCTATAGTAAAAACTAAACCAAAACAAAACAACCTTATTGAGTACTGATTCTTCAATAACCCCATTCTTCCCGTGGAAGAAGAAATAAAGGACCAAAGAGACTGCCTTGGCCCAGTTCTCACTGTTGGTAGATGGCCGAACCAGAACATCCATTGACCCAAGGACTTGGAATTCAAATCCAGTGCTTTTCCCATCATTACACTTACTTCTCTTCAAATTCAAATGGTGAATATAAATCTTTATTTGGGAAGTTGTTCTTAGGTTGTTTAACGGTGACTCCTGTAAATAAAGATGCCCTCAGAAGCTTCCCAAACGACCTGGATGACTTCCCAGGCTCGTAAGGGTGAGCAGGGCCAGAGGTTTGATTAACACCCTACGTCCCCCATGCCAGCTATTCTCTGAGGTCCCTGGTGATTTTCTGAAGACCAAATTCAATTGCTTTTCCTCAGACTCATCTATCTTGACCTCTCTGCAGCATTTGGACATTGGGGACTGTTTCCTCCAACTTGACAAAAAAAATTTTATTGGACTTCTGTGAAAATGCACCTTCTTTCATTTTCTTGTAGTTTCTGCTGTCACTGTGGCTGAGTTTTCTTCTTAAATCTTGCCTCTTAAATGTGGGTGGTTTTTGATTTTTAACAGTTATGTCTCCCTCTTTACTAATTATCTCTGGGCGACTGCTACTGATGCGTGATGCTAAACAAGAGCCTTCATAGATAACACCTGCGGCCCTAACCGCTGCCTGAGCTCTAACTCTGTATCCCACAGTGCAGAAGACTTTCCACTTACACACATGTCTTCCTATTGCCTCAAGCTAACAAGGCCTGGTTTTCATCTTTCCCAGAGCCACCTCACCTCCCGACGTGCCCATTTCTGCCAGTGTCATCACCTTCCATCCTCACAGCCTCTACGGCTCAAAACTTTGGAATCATCTCTCCCTCATCCTTCTCGTTTGTACCTTATATCCTCCCGGTTACCAGTACTTATCAGGCAAATGATGAATGGTCACTGAGCTCTGAAAGAATTAGTATCACGGTTTCACTTAGCATTAATCTTTGTGATTTTCTCATTTTCCTGCCCACACTTTCTGATCCTTTCCCTAGGCTGTCTAAGGCAGATGAGGGGGAATTGGGACTTTAAGGGGGAAATTGGGATTTCAATGTAAGAATGTAAAGATAGAAAGGTTAGCTTTCAGTTCTTTTGACATCTAAACTCTATTCTTGAGAATCAAAAGGGAAAGCCCCAGGGCAGATGGCATTTACTGTTTATGCAAGGATGAAGATTGGAAAGAGACTTGAAGGAGAGCGTTAGAGGGTAAAGACCACTGGGATTGGGTGGGAGTGAACTGGGACCATCGTTTAGGGACGTGTGTAACACACATGGAAGATGGCAAATGCCAGTGAGCCTCTGCGAGCCGACCCCTCCCCTGACATCCACCCAGCCCGCTGCATGCCTCACACCTCTTGGAGGAGGTTGGTCCATCCTGGCATTTCATCTCATCCATAGATTATCCCATAGGGTTCCTGTCTTAACTGCCCTACCTGTTAACGCCTACCCCCGACCCAGCAGGGTAGCAGCAGTGGTGTTGAAGTGTCAAACAGTAATCAGCACTGAGGCTGCCGAGAGCAAAGAGCTTTAGTTGGGAGTCTTAGGAATTGTAATTCAGGAGACACATTTGGGTAAACCCGGGAGTTCTGGAGAAGAGAAAGAATCAGGGGATTATAAAGGCAGAAGCCACAAGGTTGCTAAAGTTGTCTGGCAGGAATTATGACCGACTCTGACGCTAGAAAGGAAATAGTTGTCCTGAAGGGATAGGTTGTCATGAGTTATTTAAGGGTAAGGGTCCGATAAGTGTCTTGAGTTTCTGGAACATTGGGCAGATGTTCTGGATGACCACGTTAAGACAATAAGTGGTCAAAATTCAGGTTCCATCCAGGCTGAGACATGCATAAGGCGCACTTCCTCAATGGCTTCCTGGTTCCATTTGGGAGAGCTCTTAACAATACTGACTCCATTTTGATTTTCCTTTCACAGAAGAGAGAGCCCAACGTTTGGACTTGGGTGCGTCTCTCATTACAAACACCTCAGTGACTGGGCTCTGCCAGAGCAACGTTTTGCAGGGACCTCGTGAAAGGCTGATGGAGAAGTGGAATCCAGCTCCTTTCTTTCTCTCAGCGGGGCCTCCCTAGCCTGGAGGAGGTTTGGAGATATTCGTCTTCCTCTGAGCAGCCCTGAGGTCTGGCCACCTAAAATTAGTGAAACAACAGGGGGACAGATAGGAGGGTGTGAAAGACCAGCTGGGAGATGATTTTATTTAGGCTCTCACAGTAGGGGAAGTGTTCACTAGTGAGAACTACCTCAAAGAAAAGAAAGAAAACCTGGAGTTTTACAGAAAAGCAAGTAAACAAGGAGTGCTGAGAAAAGGTAGGAGAGAGTGAGCCTTATCTGAGTCCTGAGGAATCTCTGCCAGGGCAGGGCGATCCTTTGTGCTTTGCCCTTTCTTGGAACGTGATAGCATTGGAGGGGATTTCTTAACTGTAGCCGCTTTCTGGGAACACAGGGCTCAGATAAAGTTTAACGTTGTCAAGGGAAAACTTTAAAGCAAATATGTATATGCCGCTATTTCCCCCCTCTGCAGTTAAAGGCTTCTTTTTTTAAAAGAATTGAAGTATAGTTGACTTACAATAACATATTAATTTCAGGTATACAACATAGTAATTTGATATTTTTAAAGATATACTCCATAGAAACTTATTATAAAATGTTGACTATATTCCCTGTGTTGTACATTACATCCTTGTAACTTATTTATTTTATACCTAGTAGTTTGTATCTTTTAACCCCCTTCACCTACTTCCCCCTCCCCTACCTTCCCCCCCTCCAATAAATCCCAGTTTGATCTCTGTATCTGTGAGTCTGTTTCTGTTTGGTTATATTTGTTCATTTGTTTTATTTTTTAGATTCCACATCTAAGTGAAAACCTACCTTATTTGTCTTTCTCTGTCTGACTTATTTCACTAAGAATAACACCTTCCCACAGTTAAAGCCTTCTTTTCACACAGCTGGCATCCTATCTTGTTCCTGGCTAGTTGTCAACTAATTCTTAACAAAGTGTGAAACACCTAAGGTTCTGATTTGCATAAAGATGGTATTTGTGAGCTTATGTTTGGACTATGTTACGATTTTTAAAAGAAGAAGAGACTTTAATAGTAATCTTTAATAGTTTTAATAGTAATCTTTAAAAGCGAAGTTTCTGACAGATGACAATTCACTTGGACTATTACGTGGAAATCCCTGCCACAAAGGGAAGAAACTTGCATTTTCTTAGCACACCCAGGTTTGACAGGACTCCTGTGATCTTAGGACCTCCTGCAGCCCTGCAACGTCAGAGTTTCTCAACTTCTGATGATGGGGTCTCGTTAACTCTTTGTGGTGGGGTCTGTCCTGTGCATTTTTGGGTATGTTGCGGCATTCCTGGCCTCTCCCCTCTCTATGCCATCAGCACTCCCATCCCTCCCTCCCCTCTGCAGTAGGGACCATCAGAAACGTCTGCGGACATTGCCAAGTGTCCTCTGGGAGGCAAAAACGTCCCCAGCTGAGAACCAGTGATTAAAGAGTTTATGTTTTAGATTCAGAAAAGGTCAGGATTTGAATAGGAATGGAAAATATAAGCCCTACTTTGAAACAGAGTTTAATAAAAGAATTAGGTTGATAGGGTAGTAACCGGAAACAACATTACAGTCCATGGAAGTAGGCAGAAAAGCACAGAATAACTAGGACCAAGTGTTAAAAATCCAAAGGAAGGGATGAGGGAAAGACTGGTGCCTAATTAAGAAAGACCTGGGCGTTTCCAAATGAACAAAATTAAAGAAAAAATGTGATCAGGAGATTAAAAGTCCACTTAAAGGTCATGTGGTATAGTTGTTGATTTCCTTTTCTGTTATTTTAATACTTAATTATTTCATATGAAGATTATATATTTTTATTTTGTTCCATTTATATTAATAAGTGATATTTAAAAGGACACGTGTTCAGCCATGTTCTTTTCTTTTTCATGTTTCAGGAGAACTTACTCAGTCTGAGACTCAGTTGTGCCATCTGGTGTTACAAACCTCAAACTGCAGGCAAAAAGAATCCTGAGAAAATTCTCTGGGGGCCTAACAGGCCGATTTGCTTTTTCTCAGAGACAAAACAAAAGCAAAAACAACAACAACAAAAACGCACAACAAGGTGGTATTGAAGGCAGTTTAACACGCAACTGTTTTCAGTAGTATTTCTGTTTTAACGGTATTTTCACTAGTTTTAAATCTCTTGTGGGCTGGGACCGGGTCTCATTTGCCTTTGTATCCTTAGCATGATCCTTAGAATACAGTAGATACTTAATACCTATTTGCTGAATAAATGGATGAATGCATGTGGTTTGAGACTCAAAGAAATGGGTCTCCTTGGCAAAATTTCAGGCAGAGACAGGTATGCTGTGCTGGGCAGTGGTAGGACCAGGAAAAAGCATCATGGCATTTGAGTAGTTTCTATGCCATCATTGGGAAGCGTTCCTTAGAGAATAGACCCGTCTAGTAACGTGGGCCCAACATTTCAGCATGGTCTGCAACACTCATCATGATCTCTGCAAAGAACCTTAACCCGGACCAGGGACGTTTTTAGAGCCCTCTCACCTCTGAGCCACAGCCACCATCCTCTGAACTCCAGCTCTATTAAGAGGACTTAATTCTGCAACCAAAACCTCTGAGGTTTAAGAGCTGTATTTGTGCAGCCACATAGCCAAATTCACTGGTAGGAACTAGAGAGTTTTCTAAGATCCTGTTCACTCGTGAATTTGCATGTCGAAATGAAGATGTAGAAATATCCATGAGAGACATTCTCCTGTATTTCGCAATGTGGTTGAGTGTTATGAGATTTATAGCTTGAGAACATAATGCACAGATTTGTAAAATTTCATGGAGTTTTGCCAGAATGGATGGAGTCAGTGATATTCCTCTGATTTGAAGTATTTATTTTATCGACTGGTGAAATGATAATCATTTTTATTCTTTTTTTTTTTTCTCACTCATTCCTTCTATAAACATGTGCTAACTGAGCGCTTGTTCTGAGTAGAGAACTGTGCTAGGAGCCTTTAAGGTTTGAGGAAGGCAGAGGCTCTTTAAAACCAAGAAAGAAGACAGTTTAATAGTGAAAATGAAAGTTTAAGAGTGAAAGTTTTAAGAGTTTAAGTGAAAATGCAACTGGTGCAACTTTGCAAGACCCTGACTACATTCTGTGATTACGGTTTGAATTTGCATATGCTTATTTGGTGCAGTGAAGGGAGCGCTGAGCAGAATAAATTCTCCTTGTTCATCCTGTCGTTCATCATTTGGTTAATTCATTGAATGCCACTTGAATGGCTGAATATTTGATGATGGACAAAAGTGGACAAAATGTGAGTACTGCAAAAAAGGCAGTGAGGAGGGGAAAGCAAGAACACAGCCTCTGATAGAGGAAAATTCCCACTTTTAGCTAGTTTGCTTTTTGGGCAAGGAGAGAAAGAAAAATTTATTTCTAAATCCTACAGTCGATCAATCTTAGGCCTTATTGTGATTCATATCATCAGTTGAAGGATCTGAGAGGCAATCTTTGTAAACCAACTAGACTGTTTTCAATTGAGAAGAAATGTGAAGTTCCTATCTTACCCAGCAGCCTTAAGAAGTTTACAACATACAACCTACCTAAAATCTGAAGAAGGCCTGCCACCTGATCTTTTTCTTTTCCATCCTTTAGTTTCCTTTAATTAGCTCTAGGGAGTAGACCTTAACATATCTGGCAGATGGAACATTCACACATTGGATCATTTGCTTTCACAGCCCTTACCTTCTTCAAGCATCACAGTATATTTAAACAATCATGCATTTTAGTGGTTGCTCTGTTCAGATTTCAGTTTGAACATATGTCTGTTATAGTTTCTGAACTTGAGTTAATGTCTTGAAGTGACAATGGTGAGAAAATCCCGTTTGAGTTAGATTATTAACGATAATGAGTGTAACTATTTATTAGTCTACTTAAGTCCCTCTGCCATGGAAACATCTGTCATGTGAAAGTACTAAGGCTATGTACTACACGGGCAAGTATGGTATACAATTCCGCTTCAGTGATGAAATGTAATCTTACCACCAATAAAAGGGCCTGCAATTACATAAAAAACATCCAGCTGAAAAGAGGTGTAAACTTGACTTTATAGAAATGCTGTTGGCCATTGTTCTTTTTTTTTTTTGCGGTACGCGGGCCTCTCACTATTGTGGCCTCTCCCGCCGTGGAGCACAGGCTCCGGACGCCCAGGCTCAGCGGCCCAGTCGCTCTGCGGCATGTGGGATCCTCCCGGACTGGGGCACGAACCCGTGTCTCCTGCATCGGCAGGCAGACTCTCAACCACTGCGCCACCAGGGAAGCCCTGGCCATTGTTCTTTATCCACAAGCATTAATCCTAATTTGAACTGGTCTATCAAATTGTTCTGATCCTGTTCTTTTGGTATGCTCTTCTACCCCACCCCCCAATTTTAATCACTCCTCAAATAGTAATTTAAAGCCCCCTTTCATGCTGTAGGTGCAATTGTTGAGAAACTCCTGGAATTAGACCCAGTGGGTGGTATCATGAGTGTTCGAGAGCAAAGAGTGGACAGGCTGCAATGATTGCTGGGCATAGAGACGGCTGCTCGTGGCTGTGCAGGTCTCCTCATGGACCAGGGCACGATAGAATGCTGAGTCTCTCAAAGTTCAGATATTGACTCTCTTCACAGTTTTCAATGTATTGCCTGTGCAATTTCTAATTTAAATTTTTCCCTTAAATTAACTCATATTTTAAAATTTACATACTACTCTAGCCTCATCTTAAGTAATCATATCCGTGTATCAGAGATGTGATGTGCCTTTTGTATACCTTATTTCATTAGCTCTATGGCCCCCATTTTTCCACATTGTTAACATATCTGAAGTCGTGATGTCTCTGTCAATGGAGGCCAGGGACCATCCTTGCGTTTTCTGTTGACCAGTCAGCGGTCAGGATGTAATTGTCATTGCCTGACACCTTCTGGTGAGAAGAAGAAGGTACTGGATAAAACTTGAAGAATGGATGTCAGTGGCATGGATGAAAATCCCAGAGGCAAGGCGGGAGCGTCCTTGAAGAAATGCAGCCTCACCAGTGCTATGCTCTCCATGGCACGCACGATGATATCATGGGGCAAACCATGGACATTGTTGACCTTGAGTTTCAAGTGATTCAGAAGAATTGCACACTTGATAGTAAAGACATTTAAGAAATATTTTAGCCAGTTGAATTTGTTTGTATGTTCCTTTGTATGTATGCCCACATGTAATTTATTTTAAAATGCTGTGCACAAAAGAAGGCTAAAAGAGTTCTTTCAGCAAGAATAAAATAGAAATATTAACTGATAAGAAAACATTGGGTCGTGCTGTGTTTTTTTTCTTAGCAATACATAACAAAATACTGGTGTATGTTATAATTGAAAGTGTCTTAAATTTGATGAAATATTGTATTACTTTTCTAATACACATTGAATTAAAAATGAAACAATCCATCATGCACCACCCTAAAGCTTCTCAAGTACCCTCAGTGGTACGTTTGCTGTGTTTGGGGTAATGTGTGTATAGTGATTAAGTGGAGTCAGTTGTGGGTAGGAATCTGTCCTTATTCACTTACTAGCGTTGTCATGAGGGCAAGTGACTTACTTGTTAGGCCCCAGTTGCTCTATTTTTTAAATGGGTGTCTTGAGTTGATACCCTTAGAAACAGACCCTGAGACAAAAGTGTGAGTGTACATCGTGTTTGGGATCCTAGGAAGAAGAGGTGCAGGGAAAGTGAGACAAGGAGAGAAAGGAAGCCAGCACAGTTGTGTCCATGGGCAGCTCACCACTGTGGGCAATTAAGCCTGGATCCCAGTGGGATCCTCTGACGCTGGCATGTATAGAACATGCCTCAGAGTTAACCCACCCAAGGAGCGAGGAAGAGATTGATTTATCAATTACTTACTAAGATTTTGATACTTGATAAGTATTTATTTATTGAGTACTGTTCTGTATTATTGAGGGCTACTTCTGGGGTTGTGATCTCCGCAGCAGCTCCGGCTGTCCCGTGCACCTGCAGCCTTCTCCTGAGGCAGAGAAGGGCTGGCGCTTGCAGGAGGAAGCTGTTGACACGTGATCATGGTGAGCACTAAGGGAATACAGGCAGGACATCAACAACATTGCCTCCGATGGGAATGATAACACCTCAAAGCACTGTTGTGAGTGTTAAGTGCAATCAGACATAAGCACACCTGCATTGTAATCAGTTACAACGAATGTCGGCCAATTTATTATTACATGTCATTCTCACCTTATTATTACGTGCCATTCTCACCTTGGACTGTTATTCGTCCCACTAATCTGTGAGGCTGCGGGTCAGTATTTCTCTGGTGGTCTCATACCGCATGAGCTTTGCTTTCTGTGTGTCCTTAAGCTTTTCTTTCTTTGCCTCTTGGTTAATGTGTTTTCACTCCAAGTGGCCAATTGGCAAACCTGTAAGAAATATGTTCTCCTCTCTGTAGTTGAATGTGATACTGCTGCCTCTGTATTTGAATGTGACACGCATGGCATTTGGGAGGATTGTCCTCTTTTTGGTATTTTTTCACTTGGTTCCACTTTTGACAAATTGTTTTAAAAGTAGATATTTTTTGGGCTTCCCTGGTGGCGCAGTGGTTGAGAGTCTGCCTGCCGATGCAGGGGACACGGGTTCGTGCCCCAGTCCGGGAAGATCCCACATGCCGCAGAGCAACTAAGCCCGCGCGCCACAACTGCTGAGCCTGCGCGTCCGGAGCCTGTGCTCCGCAACGGGAGAGGCCACAACAGTGAGAGGCCCGCGTACCGCAAAAAAAATAAAAAATAAAAAATAAATAAATAAAAGTAGATTTTTTTTTCACCAATTCCATAAGAATTACATGCTTATATAAAGCTCAAACAATTACTTCTAATCCTACCACCGTGATAACTCCTGCCAACTTTCAGTGTATATTTTGTCGGGTCTTTCTATAGTTTAGTGGGCATTCATCCATCTTCTACCCAATACTGACACCTTCCCTCTAAACTGCACCCAGATTTTGGGGGGTATAGGCACTCTCCACCATCATTACTATGTATAGTAGTCATATGGTTTGGTAGAACAGACCCAGACCACTTCCAAGGATGAGTATTAATTGGCCTAAGTCTTTCAGAAAATCCCACCCTCCTTGATAGAACTTTTGGTTCCAGGGTGGGCATTAACCCAGGCCTAAGCCAATCAGTCCATGATATTCCTCTGGTTCAGAAGTAGCCATAACACTTACAATGGCCCAGTTGAATTTAAGGGAATGGCCTACATTTAATGACTGAGGTGAGAGACTGTCTCCCTTCCTCTGGACCAGAATGAGAAAGTTTATAGCCTTGATTGTTGCTGACAACTTTCCATGCTCTAAGTTTGAGGGGCCTGAGCCTTAGTGGTCATTGTGGAGGAGAGAGTAGAAAGAAGTAAAGAAGGAATGGGTTGGGTCTGTTTTAAAACACAGCCAACTTTAGAGACTCCTGGAGGGCTGGGGTGGGGATAAATCACATCTCTCCTGATGTTTCTTTGAGCGTCCTCATGAAAGATCAGAGTTCATAGAGCTGCATAAGACAAATAATCATTTTTTCATACACTGGGAGATAGTCTATGGTGAGTGTCACCCTTTGGGGAAGCCATGTGGCCCTAACCAATGTCCTTGCAAGATACCTTCCATCTTGTCTCTGCTATGGTGAAGATGCATCAGGATGTTTACGTTTCTCAGGGGATGAAGCAGTAGAAGAAGAGTTCTGACATTCTTTTCTTATGAGAGCCTCTCAAAATTTCTCCAAGGTAGCACTGTGCTCCCAGCCAAGCCACACAGTTGTGGGAGGGATGATGTTCAAAGGTCATGTGTTCAAAGGTGGAAGAGGATGAGAAAGGATGAGAGATTGCTGGGATCAAGGATTCCCAGTTCTCCTACAGCTCTTTAACACACCTGTAAGTTCTTGAGGGAGCTCTGAGGAGAGGAGATTTGAGGGACTTTTGACACCGGGTCCCGGGTTCTGTTGAGTAGGGTTGGGCTACATGAAGGTACTAGAGGTAAGACTGCCTACATTTGAATCCAAGCTCCGTAATTTCCTACCTTTGTAATCTCAGGCAGGTTACGTAAATCCACCGAACTTCAGTTTTCCCATCTGTCGGGAACATACGATAGCAGCACTTACCTCACAAGGCTGTGGTGAGGATTAAATAAGAAAATTATTGTAAAGCACTTAGCACAATACCTGGCACGGAGTTATTGCTTCACAGATTAACTACAGCTGCTGCTGCTGCTGTGGCTGTTATTATTAATTATTACTTATGATGATGATGATGATTTGCCTAATCAGACTTAAGTGGATTGTACTAGAAACAGAACTCCCTAGATCCAGATCCGAAACTTGTGTTTGCACTCTTATCTCTCCCACGGTGAGGAGAGAGCCTTAAGGAAACGTAAACCGTATGAGACTCCACCTTTAGAGGTTTTGCTCTGGGGCAAAAGACCTGTGGTCTTCCCAGGTGGGGGCATCTCCTGAGAGAGAAGCTTTGTTGTCTTTGGTCTTTGCTACCTCACCAGACCCATGGAAGATGTCTTCTCCAAACAGTCAAGCCAGGGAGGCCTTTTCACACAGAAGCCGGGACTTCTGCCTCCCTGCTGAGCCCAGCTAAAGCCCCGCTCCCTGGCATGGATGGCTGACTGACGGTGCCGCCGTGGCTGTGGTCCTCCTTATGCTTCTTCCTGGGTGGTGGGCAGGAAGGAGGGAGAGAGAGTTGTGAAGAGAGGAGGCTGGAGATCTTCCGAGAACAGAGGGTCCTGTGGAAACTTTGTAAGGCCAACTAGTTTATAAGATGTTTTCATCAACATTTCTTTAAAAGCCTACTGAATATTAAAAAACATAACAGAGTTCCTTGTGGAAGATATAAAACACATGTGATCCACCTGCATACAAACCTATGTGCACACGTCCTACATATTCATGAATGCATTTCTAGTAACCCAAGGAATATTAGCAGTAGATTCATCTGGGTAGGAATAGGGCTTGTTATGAATTAGTTTGAGGATTGGGGCTAAAAATAAGGAAGAGGAGAGGGGAACTAAGGGGAGAAGGGTACATTTTCTAAGTCCATTTGTTTCATATCTGTTCCCTCATACGCATACGAGTAGTAATAGATAAAAGAGGTCTTATTATGCCCATTAGGCTGATGCCTAACGTGGCAGACAGTAAGCAGCAGAGTCCAGCTTCAGCCCCAGGACTGTCTGATTTCGAGGCCCCCGTCGTATCCACGAGCGCCACTCTTTCATTTTCATTAAATAGTAAAATAACTGCCTTGCGATCAAGTTCAATGGAGCTTTGGTGTCGGTAAGTTCCACTGAGATAATCTGGAATGCCCACCAACACTTTGTTTACTTAACAGAGTTCTACAAACTCCAGTCCCACCTCATGTATCCAAACTTTTATTCCCTAGATCGCAGCAGAGGCTTCTGCTCTACCAGAGCCAGACCCAGACTCCAGCACATTCCCATCTCTTGTCCGTAATGTCTCTCACATCTGGATGTCCTCTTCCCACCAATGAAACAGCAAACACTCCCTTCCCCATTTCTCATTAAATCTTTCCACCCCTGCCCCCTGGCAGCTACAGGTCTGGCAGTTAGCCCTGCAATTTTCATCCCTAGGTCAGATGGCAGAAGTCACTGTCTGGGATTTGTTTCAAAAGCTTGGTCCTGGGAAGGAACAAGATATTTAGACAACTGCATGTTAAGTAGGTTGTGAAACCAAAAGTAGATCAAGTTTCCCAGGGCTGGGTGAGGAAGAAGGCAGGAGGATCAGAGGGGTAGGGTTTTAGGTGGGTGGATTCCTAAGAAGCCGACCTTCAAGCACCTGTGTCCTGGGGGTGAGGTGTGCTCATGGAACCTGGACTCATCTGGGGAGTTTGAGAGTAGGGATGGTCTGGGCCCCCAGACGGGAGTTCCTGGTGCTTCCACTTGCTGTGGGGCAGGGTAACAATGCCCTGAGCTGAGAAGGGCCTCAAAGCAGCCCCTGCAGCTCAGAACGTGTGGGGTAAGTAAGTGTTTCTTGCAGAGCAGCTTGGACAGGACGTCCAGAGGGCTATCAGACACAAGGGGCCTTGCAGCTGGGAACACGGAGGACACAGCTCTGCACTGTGTGGACCGATGACCAGATCCCGATGTGAAGGGAGACATCTAGCTAGTGAAGGTGGAGAAGGACGACTGGAGGCCCTGTCTCCAGACCAGGGTACCACTGCATACCTTCCTCACCCAACTCAATTTAGCTCTGACAATTATGTTCCTGCCTCTCAAATGGGGCTCAACACCAAAGTTCAGTTCAGTTTAAACAAAAACCATTTGAGGGGCTTCCCTGGTGGCACAGTAGTCGAGAAGTCCGCCTGCCGATGCAGGGGACAGGGGTTCGTGCCCCGGTCCGGGAAGATACCACATGCCACGGAGCGGCTGGGCCCGTGAGCCATGGCCGCTGAGCCTGCGCGTCCGGAGCCTGTGCTCCGCAACGGGAGAGGCCACAACAGTGACAGGCCCGCGTACTGCAAAAAAACCCAAAACACCATTTGAGTTTGCACAGTAATATTCGGAGACAATTGAAATAGGCCGGTGGAGTTGAAGAATGGCCATTCAGGCCCCACAATAGGCCAGCTCCTCTTCTATTCCTTTCCAGGTATCCCTTCTCCAATATGGGAAACCTTCTGGTCTTCAGTCTCACAAAGCTTGGGGCGACTTCAGGCACAGGAGGGACACAGCCTGGTAGTTCTGGCATTGTCCTGGGTAGCAGATGGGGTCAGGGATACTTTAAAGACAACTTCACTAGCTTTGGAATCATGTGGAAATTTGCCTGGAGACATTCTATCCAGCACCAGGGGAGAAAGTCACGGGGGGAAACAATTAGAGATGCCGTTTACTGGCACAAATCAGGTAGAAAGGTTGGTGGGAGTGTCTACAAATGAAAAATATTCCCAAGCAATCAAGCAAATATAAATTAAAACAACAGTTACCATTTTATGATGATCAGATTGGCAAAGATAAGAAAAGGAAGATAACACCTAGTGATGGTGAGGAAAGCTGGTGGGAACACAAATTGTTCAGTTCCTTCTGGAGAGCAGTTTAGTACCATGGATCAAAATGGAAACTGTTTGTTTCACCTTGAGTCAGCAATTCTTCCAGGAATTTATCCAAATGGAAGGATCAGAAGAATATGAATATGTATGTATGAGGAAGTTGATCTCAGCTTGGTTTATAGGTGAAACATGCGAAACCACAAATGTATTAATAAAAAGTGAAGTGAATAAATTATGGAACATCCATATAGCAGTCAGCAATCTATACGCAAACAAACCCAGAGATGTGATGTAGACATTGCAATGATGATGTAGATTTATATTTATTAGCATAGTATGGTCTTTAAGGTATTTGTTAAGTCATAAAAGCAGCTTAGAATTGGCATATTTGGTGAATGAATTAAAAATATGCAGAGAAAAAAACTCACAGAAAAAAATGTGAATGACCGCAATTAATTAAAGCCTTGTATATGTTGTTTTTAGAAAGGATTAAAAAGTGCATTTTTTAACCTTACAAATTGTTATGGTCATAGCACAGCTGTTTTTTCCCTCTTTAAAAAATATGCAGAGAGATAAGAAGCTGAGAATGTAATGTATAGCATGATGGCTATAGTTAATAATACAGTATTATACATTTGAAAATTGTTGGTAGATCTTAAGCATTCTTACCACACACGGACACACACATGCATACACACACAAAGAGTTACCTATGTAAACTATGTGAGGTGATGGTTGTATTAATTATCTTGATCTGTTAATCATTCTAATATATATATATTTTATATATATATATAAAATCTTGTTTTAAACTTTAAATATATACAATTATATTTGTCAATTACTCTTGATCTGAATAAAGTTAAAAATATGCATAGAGGGCTTCCCTGGTGGCGCAGTAGTTGAGAGTCCTCCTGCCGATGCAGGGGACACGGGTTCGTGCCCTGGTCCAGGAAGATCCCACATGCCACTGAGCAACTAGGCCCGTGAGCCACAACTGCTGAGCCTGCGCGTCTGGAGCCTATGCTCCGCAACGGGAGAGGCCGTGATAGTGAGAGGCCCGCGCACCGTGATGAAGAGTGGCCCCCGCTCACCGCAACTGGAGAAAGCCCTCGCACAGAAACGAAGACCCAACACAGCCAAAAATGAATATAAAATAAATAAAAAATATGCATAGAGAAAAGTCTGGAGGTCATTACACCAAAATACTAAAGGTAAGTGTTTTGGGGGCAGTGGTAATATTAAAACAACTAAAGTGATTTTTACTTTCTCCTTTTCAACTTAAAGAATTATGTGATAAACTTTTTTAGAATGAGCATGCATTATATATTTATATTTATTTAAGTACCATGGGGTGTTGGACCAGGTCCTTCCCTCTCTGCCGTGATGAACTCTTCCCTCCCCCGACTCCTCCCTGCAGTTATTTTCTCTCCTCTCTGAACTCCTGGGGCAGTTAAACCCCAAGTTCTGTCCAAGGTAGAAGTTCAACAAAGCTTTTCTGTTAAAGATATCATGGGTGATGAGTCTGTTTTATGCCGTTTTTCCAGCAGCTTTGTGAATTCAACTAGATTCTGAGTTATTTCAGGGCAGAAACCAAGCATCACTAAGACATTTTTTGATGGGTCTCTATTCTTAGACACTTCTGAGAGCCCAGAGGGCAGACATAACCCTTCGTGGATTGATTTGGGTGTAGACAGGTGGTGGGGGAAGAAGGCCACCTTGGAGTCAGATGGCATTTCTCACATGGGGATTGAAGCACTGGAGCCGTTATAGGGTCAAGGCGAAGTACCTTGTGATGATTAGAACTGCAGAGCTCTGTGATATGATAAAGTCCAGCAACCACTCTGCCCTGGGACCCTTCTCTTCTCTCCTTCCTAACAGTAAACACAAAAGCTGCTTTTGCCCTGGCCTGAGAAGCTGGCCTTATGGAATGTTGAACATCTGCCCGGTCTGCTTGTGGTACAAACTTCTTACTCTTGGGTAGGAGAGAAAGCAGGGACTGCATCACCCTTGAGCTTGATTCAGGGGTAAAACCTGAACATCAATGGTCTGAGTTTTATACGTGCTCCCTGACTCTTGATAAGCAAACTGAGATGAAAACTTTGGATGCAAGTAAGTTCAGTCGTCCCTTGGTATCCCTGTGGGATTCATTTCAGGACCCCACAGATAGCAAAATCTGAGGGCGCTCAATCCCTTATATAAAATCACATAGTATTTGCATATAACCTATGCATATCCTCCTGTATACTTTGCCATCTTTAGATTATTTGTAATACCTAATACAGTATAAAGTCTATGTAAATCATTGTAAATACAATGTAACTGGATGTTGATAGTTGCCAGAATGCAGCAAAATCAGGTTTTGTTTTTTGGAACTTTCTGGAATTTTTTTTTGTCTGAGTATTTTTGATCTGTGGTCAGTTGAATCTGGGGATGAAGAACCCATGAATATGGAGGACTGATTGGATACCATGGAAAAAGAGAGGGGAAAAAAGGCGGAAAATGAAAATATAAGCAGAAATAAAGGATCAAATGAAGGAAGGATCAAAGGAATGAAGGAAGACAAGAAGAAAAACATTTTGAAGAAAAGTGATGGAGGAATTTTGCAGGTACTATCTCTGAGAGCAGTTGTAAAGATTTTTGAAGGCCTTGCACTGTGTTCTCCTCACAGGGCTTTAGGGAGCGTTTGGGGCCCTGGGAATGTGCAAGACGAGCGGTCAGAGAGACTGGGCAGAGGAGGTGTAGCTCTGTCATAAACCAATCCCGTGGCTTTGCCTGAATGCAAGCTCTCTGGACTTCCTCTTGAAACATGGGAATGAGCAAGGAGATGGCAAAGTTTCCTTCCAGCTCTAACGTTCCCTATCTTACAAATGAGAAAAGCACACATTCTGAAGTGGGCCAGTGGGGTGTGTTCGTGGTGGCCGTTTTACAAACTAAGAACCTGTTCAGTTTTCCACTTGCCTTTGTTTCTGCCCTCTGCCCCAGCCAGTGACTGTCAGAAGACACACACATAGCTCCCCACAGAAAACGGGCCCTGCACCCACAAAAGCAATGCTTTGTTTTCACACGTGCTTACAATCTGTGTGTTTACAACCTTGTTTTCCTGTGCTTACAATCTGGCCTAAGGGGTGGCCCTAACATTTTCAGTGAAATTAAAGAAATGACAAGACCCCAAGTCCTTTACTCAATGATGTCTAGGTTTGACAGACATTCGACTTCTTATCTAATTTCCTGAGTATCCATGAGAAATCTGTGTGGGACTTGGCTTTTACTAGACTACAAAAATATTATCCCGAGGCTGTTATCTCTCAGGATTGGGGGTAAGACAACAATTATGGTGCTTTATTTAAAAAACTTATTACTGAGATACACCATGCATACAGGAAAGGGATAACATGCATTAAGTACATTGACCATAAATATAGAGTTTGGTGTTGTCCTTGTGTTCAAACCTATGTAATCCCCATCCAGATTGAGATATAGAACATTCTGGCACCTCAGAACACCTTCTCAGGCCCCTTTCTAATCAATTTTCCCCCCTATCCCCACCCGCAGAGGACAGTTATTTTAACCTCTGTCACGATCAGTTGGTCTTGTCTGTTCTTAAACCTCACATAATGGACGCATGTAGTATGCACACGTTGGGTCTGGTGGGAGAAATCATTTGGTTCACTTCACTGTAGTCACTTATTTTACTGTCTGGTCTATGCCTCTCTACTTAATCACAGCAGACAGTGTCATCAAAACAATTCCTGACGTGAAGTACATGTTGTCTGACCGCCATATGTGCTGTCACGTGCAGCTGTACAATTTCACTCACATGACTTAAACTCATGTCAAGGGTCTCCAACCTCTTTGATCAAGTGCTATAAGAGTTAGGAAATAAATGGTGAATCCAGGGAAATAGACCCTGCTGAGAACAGATGAACCAGGCCCAGAGGTGAGTCACTATAATTGTGTAAAAGGGGTAAATTGTTCCCGAGGAGGGGATACTTTTTACAAAGGTGTAATAAGAGGAGGCATCTCACCTCCCAACGGGGAACCAAGTAAACGCCTAATTAGTTTGACTTAACTGGCCTACCCAGAAATGCAGACAAACAACCTGCTATTCTGCATAACGTCACTAGATGGAGATCTTGAGTCGATCATGGCTTGCTGGCTTTCTCTCAGGTTTTCTTTATTTGAATCTGCTTTACCAAGGATCTGAATACCCACAGAATGCAACTTTACAATTTTGGCATTTCACGTTTTTTTTGCTGAACTTTTTGGGGATGGTAATTTCAAGTAAAATGGATTTCGTTTTAAATGTATTAGCTTAATTAATTTCTCATCTGGGGTCCCAGCGAGGTGGAAGCGCCCCTGATGTGTAGGCTGCGTGCTGTTAATCTGGTGTTTATTTCTGGCAGAAGCTACCAGTGTTTATTCACATGGCCCCCAGAGGGTGTGGCTGGTTGTAGAGACTGTCATTATACCTTAGAACTGATTAAAAGAGGAAATCCTCACTAGAAATGGCTCCGTGGCCACCAACAAGTGAACCCAGCTGCTTTATTTCCGTAGAATAAGCCATTTCAACCTCTTTATTTACAAAACTCTAGCAGTGAAAGCTAAGCTTTTTGTCCTTTTTTATTCTGAATGAAATTCCAAAGTGATTTTTATGTTTAATCACAATTTGACATTATAGAGAAATCTAGAAGTATCAGGTAAAAGCCTTTGCTTTCTCTTTTAGTTGTCAAGGCAGTCATGCCATTCAGGAATAAAATCCTCAGTTTGCCGAAGAAGAAAACGACTGAAGCAGCTTGTCTTTGTGAATAAGTTTTTGAGAAAACTCAGGGGCTGGGCAGTTTTGCCTGTGACATGTTGACATTCTACCCAGGGACGATGTGGCCATTTAGCTTTGGCTGCTATCTGAAATGAGTTTGAGTGTCTCAGCTCATTTCATAAGAAACACAAATAAAGCCCACATAATAAAACATGCAGTTTGGGATTATAGCCAGTCTCTGTTCAGAAGGTGCCCAGAACTACATTTCCGAAAGCTAAATTCCTGTTCCACGTAGATAGGGACCCTTGTACTTCCACAGGGGGGCAGTTAGAGGGGAAGGAAGGAGGAAAAGAAGAAAACTGTGAACCCTGAGGCATCATGCTGGTGGTGACCCAGGCTGAAGGCCCTGCAGTGCCATCAGCCCCGCCTTCAAACCGTCTGAACCTGCATGATTTAAAGGCTCAGGCAGAGGCCGGTCTCTGCTTTCCTATGTCATGTTCTCCTTTTCAGCTTCTTCAAAGCTGCATGATAAGCAATGGTATGGACTTCACTTCTAACTGCCCTTACCTGTTCCTGCCACAGTTCCAACCCACAGGGCAGCCAGGGAAACAAGAGCCCATAGGCCCGAGGCAGTGAGCTCACCGTTGGCGCTTGTCTTCTATCTCCCTATCAGGCCTGAGAGATAGGTTCCAGGGCCTGGTGGTGGCTAAGAAGGCGCTTTGTCCTGTGGGTGTAACTCTGAACCAGTTTTCATAAGTATGGGGCCTTATTCAAGAAATGTCTCTATTTCAGACTCTGAATGATCATCTCATCAAGAGAGGATATTTTGGTTTGCTTGTGTGTTTTTCCTTACAGTTCTTTATCTTAAAAGTAAACCCATGTTCATTAGAGAGAAAAATTCTAGTAAATGCAGGTAGTTTAAGAGAAAAAAATTTAAAATTATTTGTAATCTTGCCGCCTTGACATAACTCTGTTAATGCCTTTCTGTATATCTTTCAATCAAAGGTCTATGGGTATATACGCACGTAAAATTTTTACAAAAATAAGAGTCCTTTTGTACATACTTTTATGGCTTTTATTTTCACAGAATGCCGTATCATATCTTTTTATATTAGTAAACATTTATATGTAACCTCACATTTAGCAGCTGCTTTGCATTCTATTATAAACAATCCCTTAATGTTGAACAGCAGCCTCCCCATCACCAATTTTATTGATGACACAAACAAAACTATAATTAACACTCGAAAGTGATTTTTGTTGTATATTCTAATTTTCAAATATATCCAGTTTGAAGAGCTTGACTACTGAGAGATTCCTTCCAATATGAGAAAACTATGCCCTTTACAGGAACCAGGGACATAAATCATCCTTTATGAAGAATACAAAAGATCCTCCCCCATATTAAAACACTCCCTGCATATATTTACCTGAATTGTACATATATGCCTGAATACTCCCAAGTGATACACCATTTTAATGTAATGGAAAGTAGTTACTTTAATCCTTAGAGTTGATTCTTATGTGGGTAAATGGGAAAAAAAAATATGCTGGGATATAAGATGCATGAAAAATATTTGCAAGTCTTTATTGGGCTTGAAATGATGAGAGTTTACATAATTAATCATAAGGGGATGTTTTTAGTCACAGAAATGATCATTAGTACTGCACTAGAGCTAAGTAATCTTTATAGCAATATAAAAATGCCATTTCATCCTTAGATCTTACCGAGATTTTGTCTCTCTTTTATGCTCTTTGGCATTACAACACTCAGTAATTGAATGCTACTTAATAATCAGGGTGGGTAATGAAACCATCTAAGCTAATGTGTCCGCGGAAATTTCTGAAGCCCAAACTCCAAATATCACCACAATACATTGTGTTAGCCCAAAGCTAGGAAAAAGAGAAATTAAGTGCTATCATTGTGGTGTTTAAAAATTACCCCCACTTTAAAAATTAATAGCCTTTGTTCTTTTTCATCTTTTTTTTAAATGATGTTTTAAGATGCAAATTCTGCATTTCAGCCTTGGCTTTCATCAATTGCTTTGGTGGGAACAGTCGTAAATTTTAACTATCCTTCCTAAATTATAAGAATGTCTGTGGTAAGTTTTTTTGATAAACAGATGGCTCCTACTTGATCTATTTTGACAAAGAGGCAATAATAAGGACAATTAGTGATTTTCATTGGCTCACATGTCAATGGTTAACAGTGCAGCTCCTGGAATCAGGGACTTGGTTTGTATCTGGGCCCTGCCGTGTCCCGGTGATGTGAACTTGGGGTGATCCTCTAACTCCCAGAGGGTGTTTCCCCTGAAAAATGAGTATAAAAATGGGCGATTAAATGAGGAAATTCTAGGTGTGTATCACAGTGCCTGACATAGAAAAGTAGTTCAATAAATTGTTAACTATTGTTAAAAATACTGGCTAACCGCAGTGGAATGCTCAGTGGAGTAAGATTTCACTTTATTTTGCTTCCAAACAAAATGTCTGTGAGTGAGGGTAGTTGTGGATATTTCAGCCTATTTGGTCAGAATTGTGTCATCATCTAACTAAAATCCCCCAAGAATTTAGTTCAGAAATATGAACATTTTTAGAAACAAAAGCACAAAACTGTGGTCTAGATGTTTTGTCTTTTCTCTGATCTGTTCAATAAAATGACCTTTCAATTGAGATATATGTCTTCTTATCACAAAATGTCTTCTCATAACGGCTTTTAGCAAATGTAACATTGAAAATAGGAAAAGCTGCCTAACGTAACATTTAATGAAGCACCTTGAAGAAAAAAAGCAAGAATATCTCTTGTGCCTTCGAAATGGAACTTAATTGGTTCCAAACATGAACAGTTGGATTTTGATCTCCTTTAAAAAAAAAAAATCTTTGATTTTGACTATAAGACCTGGTTTAAAATTTAACTGAAGTAATTGATTTGTAAAATTTCAAAAGCAACTCTTTAATCTTTTACTAAACTGTTAATAAGTTAATAACCTCATTTCACTGGATTTGCTCTTTTATTATATTAAGTCTGGCTCCTTGAGTAAGTCCCTGTTCATTCAAAAATATGCTCTTATTTTTTGAAATATCAATCATGCTATGTAAGAAAAATGAATTTGTGGCATCTTTTCTTGTTGCAGTTTTCCACTAAAACTTACCTTTAAGTGAAAGTGAGGTGGGGGAGGGCAAGAGAGGGTAACCATGGAAAATTTTCTGAACCTCATACTCCAAATTTTAGCAAACCTGGTTTTTAAGTAAGTGGATTCCAATTGTCTTTAATCCTTCCTGAAAATAGATACGATTGGATAGAAGATCATCAGATTCCTTTGTCTATGTATTTCAAAAACAGTGTTCTTTTTATGACTATCACATAGGAAAGAATATAAATCATGTCTGTTCTGTAATAAATAGACTTCTCAATTTTGTATGAAAAACAGTTTATACAAACTTTTTCTGTGTCTACACTTTACTTATCAAAATATCCTCACAGTTGGTCACATATCACTTAGCACAATATTGACACCATCTGTTTTAAGCTTGGGATGATTGTCTCTTAACTTTAAGAAGTGAATTTTTTGGAAGTTGAGTTATGTCTGTTCAGTGTCTCTCAATTGTTAGAAGACTGGTATATTTAAATGCTCTAATAATGGGGGAAAATGTAGATCAACTGTCTTCCATTTGAGATCAATACAGTAACTGACTTAAAAATCAAAAACAGATGAAGCCTTAATAATTTGTTTGCTTCTCTCAAAGATGGTGACTATATTAGTCTGTGTGCATGAATGGGAATAGCCAGGTTTAGTACTTCATGAGAAGTGGCTCTTCTGTTGGCTTTTAAAAACAAATAGATCCGTGTAGTAGCTAAAGTTAGTTCTAGGCTCCCAGCTCTGCTATCGCATGGTCAAGAAAGATTCCTGAGCATGTATTTTATAATTTGATTATAAAGAAGTGTATGTCCTTTATGAAAGCTCAAGCCTTTTGATATCTGACCTTACAAGAGTTCATGACTTTTTTTTTTTTTTTTCTTTTTTGGCCGCGCTGCACAGCCTGCAGGATCTTAGTTCCCCGATCAGGGATTGAACCCGGGCCCTGGCAGAGAAAGCACTGAGTCCTAACCACTGGACTGCCAGGGAATTCCCTCATGACATTTTTAGATAGTGACTCTTGTGACCCAGGGGCAGATGAGAGATTGAGATCTACATTTTTTTGTTCGTTTGTGTATGATCTAATGCCATGACAATGTAAGGTGTATGACAGCAAGTCAATGTTTATTTTATTCACTGTTGTATCCTTAGTGCCTAGAAGAGAATTTGGGTCTTAATAAATAGGGTCCTAATAAATATTTGTGGAATGATGACATCAAGTGAAAAAAGTAAAAGAAGGGAAAGAATGTGTTCTGAGAGCTAGGAGGTACAGCAGTGGAGAAGTACTGCGAATCTTCAACCACAGCAGGCAAGGAAGTCCCAGTTTTTCCAGCCCTGAAACCTTGCAGGAGGGCGTGAGTGATGCCGAGTAGGGAGTGTCATTTCGTTGTCTAGTTTCCTTCTTAAGTCACCCCAGCTCGGAGTGTCTGGCTCTTCCTAGCTTCTCAGTTCCCTGGGGGCTTCCTCCTCTCCCAGTTGCCCTCTGCTTGTGTCGACATGAAGCCTGGGTTTTCTGGGTAATGAGCAGAACAGTGACATGGTTCAGAATTCGGGCGTGGGCTTCAGACACATCTGGGCACTGGCCCAGATTCCGCCATCTCCATGTATCCATCTCCATGTATCCGATCCTGAGCGAGCTCCATCGCCTTTCCTCCCCTATGTACGCGGATTGGTAATAATTTTGCTTACCTAGTTGGGTTTCTGAAAGATTAATGGAGAAGATGCCTGATATGAGTAACAAATGGTCAAGACCTTGTGAGGATGGCTCATTGCTTTCAAGAAGTGGAACTTCCTATAGAGGGCAGGTGCATGGGAAGCATTCAGCATAGGCCTGGATGGTGAGAAGACTTTGACAACACGTGAGCTTCTAGTTCCATGTGTGTCTTTTCATTGATCCCAGTGTTGAGAAACAGGACACAAGTAGGGGCCAAAAGTAGAAAGACTCTGACCCTAACAAGGGATTTGAAGTAAGGGGTATCTTGTATCTAGGCCTTATTCTCCAGAGACTGAGGTGAGTCAGGCAGGTGTAACTACCAACATTGAAGTGATCTACATGCAATAAACCTTTTCCAATCTGAGTATTAAAATCCTTCTGTTACATTATCATAGTCATTTTATTTATTTTTAACTTTTTATTTTATATTGGAGTAGAGTTGATTAACAACGTTGTGTTAGTTTCAGGTGTACAGCAAAGTGATTCAGTTATACCTATACATGTATCTATTCTTTTTCAAATTCTTTTCCCATTTAGGTTGTTACATAATATTGGAGAGTTTGGGATTGACATGTACACACTGCTGTATTTAAAATGGTTAACCAACAAAGATCTACTGCATAGCACAGGGAGCTCTGTTCAATATTATCGTAGTCATTTTAGCTTTGCTACTGTGGAAGACATTTCTCCCCAGACTGTGTTTCTCCTTTCAAGTTGATTTTAAAAACTCCAATAGCATTTGCCGTGATGTAACAGGCTTGGGTTTTATTGGAGCGATGCTTAGTAGGCTGTTTACGTTTCCATGTTATGAAAATACGCTGCTGTGAAGAGGCCTGTGAGATCTCACTTGTGATCTTGTGGTTCAAGTGGCCGACTTCATCATGGGTGTGGTTGAATGGTTAATCTCCCAAGAGAAAGAAAGAAAAATTTGACAGGCTTTTCCTACTTAACTATTACTAAGCCATTTGAAGAAAAATAGAATTCCTTATTAAAATAACTAAGCATAAACTTAGGCAAAGGCTACTAATTTTCCTGTATAGAATATGCAATTAGAACAAGATAATAAAGAAAATAAACACCTAATTACAATTTGATACCTTTATTGTTAACCTTCAGCTGTTATGGATGTTAATTCTTTCCCTTGCTTCCTTTATAACTTTAAACAAATATGGAAACATTCAGGCAATTCCTTTTCACATAGCTTCCCTGAAACCCCCTACCTCTTCCCAGATACTGACTCCTCGACTTTTAGAGCTAAAATATTCACATCTTTCTTGAAACCTGGTACTCTCTCCTGCCTCTTTGCCTTCCTGCCTTTTCATATACTGTTCCTTAATTAAGGAAAGCTCTTCCTTAGTCATCCCTGATATCGAGATTTGGTTCAAACAGTATCTCTCCTGTAAGGGATACTCTCAGGCAGAGAACTCTTTAATAAAAGAGTTTTGTATTTTGTGGATTTCTTTTCATGACGTTGTCATTTTATTATGTGTTTACACATCTCCCTGCCCAGCCAGCAGACAATTTTTTCAGGGATCAGGCCATAGAGTTGGGTTCACCTTTTCATTTGTTTGTTTGGTTTTGTAACATAAAAGTTTTACTGAGGTATAAATTCTTACCAAGTGATTCATTCATTTGTGTGTCTAATTCAGTGGTTTTGAGCATATTCATAGAGTTGTACAACCAACACCACGATCAATTTTAGAATGTTTTCATCACTCCAGGAAGAAACCCTCTACCCATTAGCAGCCACCCTCTTTCATTCCTCAATCCTCCCACGTTAGCCCCAGGGAACCACTCATCTACTGTCTGTCTCTAGAGATTTGCGTATTCTGGGTATTTTACATAAACATCGTTTGCTTTTAAACTATACTGCACATAATTAGAAGCAGAGAAACTTCATTAAATGCCAGACTCAAAGATACATCCCTAAATATTTTTCCTTAACACAAGAGAGAAATCCACTGGAACGAGTTGTGTTATTTTAATTATGGAATAATGCAAATACCAGAACGTCACAGATTAAAGCTTAACAAAGGCACTTTACCTGCTGTTTTAGGGAAGAATCACCATCAGTAGCAACATAGCAGGAAGCAAAGTTATTTCCTCCCCTCATATATTTTAGGGACATAGTTCTGTTCAATTTGGATAAAATTCTGGAGGGAAAAAAGCTGCCTCTTAGCATTATGTACAAGTCACTTGCCTTCTCTTGTCATAACTGAACGCTGACATAAATCTTTTTTAATAAAATGAACTATTACAATTATTTCTTTCCTGAATGATGGCTGAAACAGATGTATTTTAATCTACAGGACAAAGAAAATGAAATTTATATGTCGCTGAGGTCTCTCTGGTTAATAAATGTTTTAAATAGAAAGAAAGCACCAAGCTAAATAAATATGAGACTATGCTGCTTTGCATAGGATTAAAAAAGTAAAATTAGAGGGTTTTTTCTCCACCAAAGAACTGATTTATAAGGTGAAGGTATTTTACACTATCAAATATGTCTTTTAGAATATCATGAAAATGCTGCTTTGCTGTTCTTCTTTAAAAAAACAAAAACAAACAAACAAACAAAACCCTGCAACATGCAGTTCAAAGTATTGCCTCTGCATTTCTAACTTGATTGGTGGGCCTGGTACGGAAGTACCGGCCTGACTGTCTTCACTACTATTGTAACATTTTCTCTATTTTTGAGTGTTAGTGAGCTAAAAGAAATGAGTTCCACACATAGCCTTGCTCTAAAATTTTACAAAGGTTTTTTTCATTATAAAACATATAAGATACACCTAACTTTTGTTTATTGCTGTCAGAAAATGTCCATGATAAAAAAATGAGGAAATTAGAACTGCCCTTGAAAAGCCTTGACAATTTTTTTCCTTTTTTTAAAAAAAAACTTTTCCTGGGCTTCCCTGGTGGCGCAGTGGTTGAGAGTCCGCCTGCCGATGCAGGGGTCACGGGTTCGTGCCCCGGTCCGGGAAGATCTTACATGCCGCGGAGCGGCTGGGCCCGTGAGCCATGGCCGCTGAGCCTGCGCGTCCGGAGCCTGTGCTCCGCAACGGGAGAGGCCACAACAGTGAGAGGCCCGCGTACCGCACAAAACAAAAACAAAAACAAAAACTTTTCCTGTGTGCTTTGAACTGTTGCCAAACTAGATAAAGGTAAAAATGGCTGACTTTTCCTAAATTGCTTGCATGAAAAACCTTCAGATAACTTTAATGGACAAGCAGTCTAAACACCCAGTGCCATGAATCCATCTCACCCACATGGTCACCCTCCCACCCCTGAGGAGATGTAACCATGGTGGAATCAACCTTGGAAAAGTAAAATGGCAGCTCAGACGGTCCGAATCGTACCCCAAACACCACAATGCCTTGAAAGTTACTCTTTTCATTGTAGTCAATTGGCTGAAAATACAGGGATTCTATTCCAAATTCACCTCTCTATCGTTAAAAATTGTGGTAAAAGTCATTTTTCAAAGCATGATTATAGAAAGGGCTCAGGTGTTATCCTAGTCTGATTAAAACGGGTTGTGAGTCTCCCCCTGTCCTTTAAATTGCAACAAGACAGACTCTGATATGATGCACAGATGTATTTTTTAACAACAAACTGAGTTCGAGAATTATAATTTAGAGTGTATTGGATGTATCACCAAAAGACAGGGTGGTTGGGCGATTGTGAGGGAGTATTGTATTGTTGCTAGTCTGAGTAAATCTGAATCTTTTCAAGCTTTGGTTGAGTGGGTTAATTCCAGGACCTGAATTACAAGTACAATTTGAATTACATTGCAAATGCTGAATTTCCTTCACTTTTGCAAGGTGCTTTCCTTTCCCCTTCTCAGACTTATGAATTCTAGCTATTTTGATGTTTTTCAAATGTTGCAATATTTCAGTTAGCTGTAAAAAATAGCAGTTCTAACTAGAAATGAAGGAAAAGATTTTTCCCCTTTGCCTCTTTGTTTATTAATTCCTTTTTTTTTTTTTTTTTGGTTTGCCTCTATTTTGTGAAATCTCCACTTTTAATATCGATTAAAATTGTAGCAGCTCCTGAAGCATTCCAGGCAGTATACCATTAACCTTCAATCCTAGGATAAATAATTTGTAAAAAAGACTGCCATGGACAGTCAAAACAGCCCAGGCTTCAAATGGAGGGGGGAACAAAAGAACAGGTAAGAAATTAATATATGATGCAAATTGGGATGTCCCATGCATGAACAAGCATCGATAAATACAGTCTCTTAGAAACCCTGTGAGGTAAATCTACACTATGACACTGATTTTATGGACAAAGAACGAGGAAGTTAAGTGGATTGTTTAGAGCTTGAATTCCTATCTCCCAGCTCGATTCTAACCATTCTGTGCTGAGGATATAAAAGTCCTGCAAACAGCAAACCGGCATGGGGTGGGACCAGGAGCCTCTGCTGTCACTCTAGAGAAAATGTTAGGCATTTCAGCAGTCGGGAGAGGTGGTAGACAAACTGCCTGGTAATTATTTAAGAACATACCAATTTATTTGTAGCATAAAGTCTAAGATCAAGCTCAGGCATGACACTATAGTTTTCTGACCGTGCAGGTATTTATCTCCCACTCGTCACAAAAGAAGTTTGATTGAATAATTGGTGGCAGAAGACAAGAAAATACAGTTTAACATGGGGAGTTCAAAAGCTTGACACATTTTTAAAGAGAACCTGCTAAATGGGGCACCAGCACTGTAGAAAATTGCAGTAATCAAGGGCTTTCGGCAAAGAACTAACTGGAAATGAGTAGTCAATCTAGAACATTGTATGCTGTGGTTATAGTGTGTTTGGGGGGCTTTGTTCACCCGTGCTTGTACTTCCTTTCCGGTTTTAAAGTCCCCATTTATTAGAGCATCTCCTTGCACGGCACTTGGGTCATGTGGTGTCTCACACATTGTAAACGACGCTGGGAGAACTCGCAGGAAACCCGGGACCCCTGTCAGTCCTCACTCAAGAGATTATCACTCCAAATAATCACACTTTGCTGTTTTCTGTGTAATTGGAAATATTCTGTATGTACAATTTGAGTGAGTTAATGTTTCTAGGAGAATGTGGAAACAGGGCACGACTGGGTAAGAGGTGGAGGATTTCTTTATAAGTAGAGCGGGTCCTATTTTCTAGGGTGAGGTAAGCCAGCTGAAGCTAACTTGGAGTATTGTGACCTATGTTTAGTCTCCTTGACAATGAGGCATTTCCCAGAATTGCAGCCTGGCTTAGGTTGAGATTTATGATATGGGCTGGGCCACAGGGTCTGCCTCCATTTCGTAGGTCAGGATCTACAAATTAATTTTATGACCTGAAAGGTGGAAAAAGGAAGCCATATGACATCTAGAGGAAGACTTTTCTTAGAGCAAGTAAAGCCAGAATTGGTGTGTTGAAAACCACAAATGAGGTGAGGGTCACAGGAGTTTAGTGAGAAGGAAGAAAATGCTGGCAGGAGCCTGATCACATGAGGCTCCCTTAATGGTGAAGAAAAGTTTGGATTTTACCTTAAGTGCCATGGGAACACTGCAATGAGAGACCTGGCTCAGATATATTCATTCATTCACTCATTCATTCATTCATCCATTCATGCACTCATTTGTTCATTTGTCTTTTTAATAGACTTGTTTTTTAGAACCATTTAGGTTGGGAGCAAAATAGAGTAGAAAGTACAGATTTCCCATATACCCTCGTCCCCATATACACACAGAGCCTCCTCCATTGTCAACACCGCCCACCCCCGCCCCCGAGTGGTCCATTTATTACAATTGATGCACCTACATTGACACGTCATTATCATCCAAAGCCCATAGTTTACACTGCATTGTACATTCTATGGGTTTTGACAAACGTATAATGACATATATCTAACATTATAGTATCATACAAACTAGTTTCACACCCTGAAAATTCTCTGTGTTAAACCTATTCATCCCTCCCTCCCCTGGAACCCATTGATCTTGTTACTGTCTCCATAGTTTTGCGTTTTCCAGAATGTCATATTGTTGGAATCATACAGTATGTCACCTTTTCAGATGAGCCTCTCATGCTTAGTAATGTGCATTTAAGTTTCTTCCATGTTTTTTCATGGCTTGATAGCTCATTTCTTTTTAGTGCTGAAGAATATTCCACTGTCTGGATGTACCATAGTTTATGATAATTCGTTTTTTCATTCAACTGAATAGGTGGCAGCTGACGTGTTTGCCACTGAAGATATAGTGATTAACTAAATAAATTTAGTCTGTGGAACTCATGGTCTAGTGGGGGAGATAGATGTTAAGTAACTAATAAGAGGAATGGATATAAAGTTATAAGCAGATATGTGCTCTGAAGGACTGGGACATCTTTTGATAGGTATGTGCAAAGAAGGAGCCTTGGAGACCAAGAAGGGATTTCCTGATGAAATGATGCTGACCTGGAGTGAAGTCTGAGGGATAAAGTGAAAAGGCAGGCAGTTTGGGAAAGAAGAGTGTTGCAGATAAAGGAAGCTTGGCCCATCCGAGGAACAGAAAGAAGGCCAGTGTGGCAGGAGCACAGCTCTCAGTGGAAGGCTGAGGAGTTGGCAGGGCTCTGCCTGAGTGGGAGCCTGTGGGCCAGAGGAAGGTCACACTTCCATCCCAGAAGCAGCAGGAAGGCCCTGACAGTTTCCACACAGAAGAGTGACATGGGCAGATGGGCATTCTGGAAGCACAGAGGGCAGAGGAGGAGACCAGTGAAGAGAATTTTCAGTAGATCTCATAGCAGCCACCATGACTCGGGCAAACAGACTGGAGAGATATTTTGGAGGTGAAATTGATTGGGATGAAGGGTGAGAAAGCAGGAGGAATCGAAGCGTCTCCTAGGTTTCTGGCTAGAACAAGATGGACGGAGACAGTGAGCCCTAGAGGAGGACCGGGGTTGAATGTAAAATGATTGTCACTTTTTCTCATATTAGAAAAAAACATATCATTGAGCTGCTACCGGTTTTCTGCAGATTCTAGAATCAAAGAGGAGAAATCCCTGTTCAAATTGTACAGAGAAAAAAACTGTCTACTGGGGATAGCGCTTAACAGAGGAGCTGTAAATACAGGATTATATGTGGAATTCCTTTTCTTGTTTGGGAACTCAGTAACTGAGCAAAAGGTAGACTCATGTAAATTGTAGTAGAACCTTAGACTTGTTTTTAGGATCAGCAAGGTGTATGAGGATAGTAACATATGTTCATACAACTTTAAAAGTAGACTATAGCCTATAGTAAAATAAGAAAAACACTTAGGGAAAGCCTAATATGGATGCAGAGTGGTGTCATGTTTATTTATTATTTGCATGGGTTACTTTCTATAAAACTAAAAAAAAAAATTATTGAATAAATACTCATTATATCCAGCTCTATGCCAGTAAATGTCCAAGAGCTGGCTCTCCAGGAGACCAGGAGCCTCTGTCTGCGGCTCTTGCCGACTGCCTTTTCGGAGGTGTTAATTTTCCCATCACGGCCGATTCCAGCCACCAGGGTGATGCCGCTGAAGATGAGGTTGTGAAGGGCTGTGCGTAATCCTCTCCCGGGTCTGTGTGCACCAGCTCCAACATGCCACTGACTCTCCCTCTTATTCATGGGGAACTTAGGGCTTGGAAAGTAAGTAGCTCATCCAAGTTCATAGAGAGTAAGAGGCAGAGTGAGAATTTACACTCTGGCAGAGACCCTGAAGCCCTGGGGTTTAACTGCTATGCAGTGGATACCAAGAGCTGAATCATAATGTTGAAATAATAATAAGATTTAATTAATCATAATGTGAACTCAGAAGCCATTTAAGTCCAACCTCTTTTAACAGGGGAGGAAACTAAGCTCCAAAACATTTTATTGATTTGCTCAAGGTTAAAAGGCTGTTTATTGACAAAGCTGAGGCTGTAAGCCAATTCTTTGGTCACTGCCCTACATGATGCTCTAACTACTTGTGTTTTGCAAACCTCTGTCACAAAATGTTTAAGTAGTATATCTTTCATAGAAAGAAGAAATGGTGGGGACTCTTTTCCCTTCCACATATTTGAGTGAAAATCTTATCATCGGGCAGTGTAATTCAACAGCATCACCATGCTTGGAAGCAGTTAATTAATTGTGCACAGAATTCCTAAGGAAGAGTCATGATAATAACAGTCATAGCTGTCAACATTTCTTTAGTACATGTTAGTATATTTTACACAAAGACAACAAACTATGGAGATCTAAATGTGCTACGAGTCATATGTACCCAGTGGTGTGTGTGTGTTTGTGTGTGTGTAACTGTAAAGCAACAAACCATTAGTTGTACAACTTGTTGCATAATTAGCTGCGTAACTAGGAAGTGAGCCATGTTTGGCAACTCCAAAAGCTCACACTTGAAGAAGCTGGTCCTATGAAATTCCAGCTCATTTTAGGGCCAAACAAATGACACAATTTGCCTTAATCTCAAGTTTAGAATTAGCAGTTTAAAAGAGAACGAGAGGATGAATTATGAATTGAACATAAGAATAACAATAATAATTACAGAGCTTCTAGTGAAACCTCAAAACACAATTTGGCCAAGTTACCAACCTTCCCTAAATCAGGAAAAGTAGTTACTCATCTCACGGAAGTGGTGTTAGGGAAAATTAATTGGTGATGGTAATGCTATCTACAAGTGTCATTTCTAGAGAGATTCTGAATTTCAAGGAGACTCCAGTTAAAGCAACTGAAGATTGAAATATTATCACTGATAAGATGTAGTATGAAAGACATTATTTACATAATATGTTGACCAATAGTTTAAAAAACTATGCTACTTATGGAGAAACATTTTATTTGCTTGGTAATTAATGAGAAAAGACTTGCAATTTATTGCTTGTTAAAAGATTTTATTTCTTCATTTTGCTCTTTACATCAAATCGTAAACTATTGAGGATGGAAATAAAAAATCATTCCAAGAGTTACATGTGAAAATTACTGGAAAAAAAGTGCCTTTCATTAAGGTAAATCCATTTCTTGGGCTTAAATCTGGCGTATCAGTGTTTCCATAGCACAGCAGGTAGACGTGTGGCTTTAGAAAGGAAATAAGAACTGTGTTTTCAAAATATGCTCAGCCCAGATTGAGCCTATGGAAATACGATATCCAAATGAACATGAGATTGAAGGAACGTGCCAGATAAAATGAAGATCTTAAGTACTGTATATGCTTGAATGTTGTAGATATTCCTAGGGAGAATTCTTGACCTTTCTTAGAGCTGTCACTTTAAGCCTGGGGACAAATAGTTGCATTTTTGACAGTCGTGTGAAGATTACATTGGGGACTGCAGATGTGGGACTCTTTCTCTCTGTCAGAACTGAGAATTAAACCCACATCAAAAGCATTGCGAGAAGTGGAAGATCAGTGGGACATACTCAGTGAAAAGCTCTTAATGAGCAGATAGACTGCTGTATAGCCTCTGTGATGTGTGTCAACTTAGTCTTGACATAGCCAATTCCCAATTCTCTGTGCAAGATAGAATGAGGGTAACAAGGATAATTGAAACCCACAGATAATCCATGGGTTCCACTTTAACCCTCAATTGTAACTGACTGCCTCGCAAGCCTTTGAGGAGACCCAGGAAGGAGTTGCATCTCCTTTTCGTGATGTTGATTCTTCAGCATGTCCTGTGTTCCCTGTGTTGGGGAACCATGAAATAAATACACAGAAGAGGCAGTATCGTTCAGGGGCCTGCCAGGAAACAGATGGTATGCTCAGAATGTGATTAACAAGAGTCTAACGAAGGGACCATTTTCAAAGGTGTGGGCAAGGTCAAGGGAAGCCAAACAGGAAACACCCTGGGGTTAGCAATGACCAGGAGTGTTCCCACCCCTTAGAGATGAAGGAGCAACAGGCCAGAGCTGTGAGTAGAACCAAGAAGAACTGACTATAGAAGAATTGCCTGTCAGGAGCTGTGGTCTTCCCGGCAGGAAGGCAGCCACTGGCAACCAGAGCTCCACACTGCAGAAGCCAGGGCAGTAAACCCCAAACCTCCCTCTCCTCTCACCCTCTGATCTCCTGCCAATGCTTCCCAGTGGCCAAACCCATCTGGAAGCCAGAAAGAAAGTAAGACCGTTGATGTGGTCCACAGATATCAGAGTCCTGGGGCACAGAGCAGGGTGGAGAAGAGTGAAGTGTGGATCTGGAGGGAAAACAGAGAATATCTAGCCCAGAGGGGATGAGGAAAATGATCATGGGTAGGTCAACTAGTCATAGTTACCAGGCCCTGTATTTGAATGCAAGACCCCATCTTTTTTTGTTTTGGTTTGGTTTTTGCATTTTATTTTATTATTATTTTTTTAAACATCTTTATTGGGGTATAATTGCTTCACAATTGTGTGTTAGTTTCTGCTTTATAATCAAGTGAATCAGATATATATATATATACACATATCGCCATATCTCCTCCCTTTTGCGTCTCCCTCCCACCCTCCCTATCCCACCCCTCTAGGTGGTCACAAAGCACCGAGCTGATCTCCCTGTGCTATGCGGCTGCTTCCCACTAGCTATCTGTTTTACACTTGGTAGTGTATATATGTCCATGCCACTCTCACTTCATCCCAGCTTACCCTTCCCCCTCCCTGTGTCCTCAAGTCCATTCTCTACGTCTGCATCTTTATTTCTGTCCTGCCCCTAGGTTCTTCAGAGCCTTTTTTTTTTTTTACATTCCATATATATGTATTAGCATACAGTATTTGTTTTTCTCTTTCTGACTTCACTCTGTATGACGGACTCTAGGTCCATCCACCTCACTACAAATAACTCAATTTCGTTTCTTTTTATGGCTGAGTAGTATTCCATTGTATATATGTGCCACAGCTTCTTTATCCATTCATCTGTCGATGGACACTTAGGTTGCTTCCATGTCCTTGCTATTGTAAATAGAGCTGCAGTGAACATTGTGGTACATGACTCTTTTTGAACTATGGTTCTCTCAGGGTATATGCCCAGTAGTGGGATTGCTGAGTCGTATGGTAGTTCTATTTTTAGTTTTTTAAGGAACCTCCATACTATTCTCCATGGTGGCTCTATCAATTTACTGTCCCACCAGCCGTGCAAGAGGGTTCCCTTTTCTCCACAACCTCTCCAGCATTTATTGTTTGTAGATTTTTTGATGATGGCCAATCTGACTGGTGTGAAGTGATACCTCAGTGTAGTTTTGATTTGCATTTCTCTAATGATTAGTGATGTTGAGCATCCTTTCATGTGTTTGTTGGCAATCTGTATATCTTCTTTGGAGAATGTCTATTTAGGTCTTCTGCCTATTTTTGGATTGGGTTGTTTGATTTTTTGATATTGAGCTGCATGAGCTGCTTGTAAATTTTGGAGATTAATCCTTTGCCAGTTGCTTCATTTGCAAATATTTTCTCCCATTATGAGGGTTCTCTTTTTGTCTTGTTTATGTTTTCCTTTGCTCTAAAGCTTTAAAGTTTCATTAGGTCCCATTTGTTTATTTTTGTTTTTATTTCCATTTCTCTAGGAGGTGGGTCAAAAAGGATCTTGCTGTGATTTATGTCATAGAGTGTTCTGCCTATGTTTTCCTCTAAGAGTTTGATAGTGTCTGGCCTTACACTTAGGTCTTTAATCCATTTTGAGTTTATTTTTCTGTATGGTGTTAGGGAGTGTTCTAATTTCATTCTTTTTCATTCTTTTTCATGTAGCTGTCCCGCACCACTTATTGAAGAGGTTGTCTTTTCTCCACTGTATATTCTTGCCTCCTTTATCAAAGATAAGGTGACCATATGTGCGTGGGTTTATCTCTGGGCTTTGTATCCTGTTCCATTGATCTATATTTCTGTTTTTGTGCCAGTACCATACTCTCTTGATTACTGTAGCTTTGTAGTATAGTCTGAAGGCCAGGAGCCTATTCCTCCAGCTGCATTTTTCTTTCTCAAGTTTGCTTTGGCTATTCGGGGTCTTTTGTGTTTCCATAAAAATTGTGAAATTTTTTGTTCTAGTTCTGTGAAAAATGCCATTGGTAGTTTGATAGGGATTGCATTGAAACTGTAGATTGCTTTGGGTAGTATAGCCATTTTCGCATTGTTGATTCTTCCAATCCAAGAACATGGTATATCTCTCCATCTGTTTGTATCATCTTTAATTTCTTTCATCAGAGTCTTATAGTTTTCTGCATACAAGTCTTTTGTCTCCTTAGGTAGGTTTATTCCTAGGTATTTTATTCTTTTTGTTGCAGTGGTAAATAGGAGTGTTTCCTTAATTTCTCTTTCAGATTTTTCATCATTAGTGTACAGGAATGCAAGAGATTTCTGTGCATTAATTTTGCATCCTGCTACTTTACCAAATTCATTGATTAGCTCTAGTAGTTTTCTGATAGCATCTTTAGGATTCTCTATGTATAATATCATGTCACCTGCAAACATTGACAGCTTTACTTCTTCTTTTCTGATTTGGATTCCTTTTATTTCTTTTTCTTCTCTGATTGCTGTGGCTAAAACTTCCAAAACTATGTTGAATAATAGTGGTGAGACTGGACAACCTTGCCTTGTTCCTGATCTTAGAGGAAATGGTTTCAGTTTTTCACCATTGAGAACAATGTTGGCTGTGGGTTTGCCATATATGGCCTTTTTTATGTTGAAGTAAGTTCCCTCTTTGCCTACTTTCTGGAGGGTTTTTATCATAAATGGGTGTTGAATTTTGTCAAAAGCTTTCTCTGCATCTATTGAGATGATCATATGGTTTTTCTCCTTCAATTTGTTAATATGGTTTATCACACTGATTGATTTGCATATACTGAAAACGCTTGCATTCCTGGGATAAACCCCACTTGATCATGGTGTATGATCCTTTTACTGTGCTGTTGGATTCTGTTTGCTAGTATTTTGCTGAGGATTTTTGCATCTATGTTCATTAGTGATATTGGCCTGTAGTTTCCTTTCTTTGTGACATCTTTGTCTGGTTTTGGTATCAGGGTGATGGTGGCCTCATAGAATGAGTTAGGGAGTGTTCCTCCCTCTGCTATATTTTGGAAGAGTTATTCTGCTGTTGATCCCTTCTAGAGAATTTTTAATTTCATTTATTGTGATTTTCATCATTGTTTGTTTGCTCTTTAGTTCTTTGAGGTCCTTGTTAAATGTTTCTTGCATTTTGTCTATTCTATTTCTAAGATTTTGGATCATCTTTACTATCATTACTCTGAATTCTTTTTCAGGTAGACTGCCTATTTCCTCCTCATTTGTTTGGTCTGGTGGGCTTTTACCTTGCTCCTTCATCTATTGTGTGTTTCTCTGTCTTCTCATTTTGCTTAACTTACTGTGTTTGGGGTTTCCTTTTCACAGGCTGCAGGTTCATAGTTCCTGAGGTTTTTGGTGTCTGCTTTCAGTGGGTAAGGTTGGTTCAGTGGGTTGTGTGGGCTTCTTGGTGGAGCAGACTGGTGCCTGTGGTCTGGTGGATGAGGCTGTATCTTGTCTTTCTGGTGGGCAGGACCACATCCATTGGTGTGTTTTGTAGTGTCTGTGACCTTATTATGATTTTAGGCAGCCTCTCTGCTAATGGGTGGGGTTGTGTTCCTGTCTTGCTAGTTGCTTGGCATAGGGTGTCCAGCACTGTAGCTTGCTGGTCATTGAGTGGAGCTGGGTCTTAGCATTGAGATGGAGATCTCTGGGAGAGCTTTTGCCGTTTGATATTTTGTGGAGCCGGGAGGTCTCTGGTGGACCAATGTCCTGAACTCGGCTGTCCCACTTCAGAGGCACAGGCCTGACACCCAACCGGAGCACCAAGACCCTGTCAGCCACACGGAGGTTTATTCCTTAACCAAACTGGAGTTTTCTGTAGTCTACTCCACCTCAAGGGCCAATAATATTCAGAACTGGTGAGATTTCTAAGTCCTCATGTTCTCTTTTATTCCTGTGGACTTCTTGTTTTTCCTTCGTGTGCAGTCTAGCTTCACTTTCTCACAGTGTGCCGCATGCACAGGCTTCACAACAGCCCTTCAGAGCAGAGTTCAGGAATCCTTGCGGCCGAGCGTCCGGTCTCCGGTGCTGATCGCAGCGTGCACCCCTCGTCTTCCCGTGCGCCCCTCCGTCCCGCTGCCTCCCACACCCAGGCCGGATGCTGGGAGCGGCAGCAGCGGCAGCAACTCGGGCTCCAAGACCACATCTTTCAGAAGAGATACTTTTAGAAAACCAATCAAGACAGAAGGTAAAAAAAAAACAACATTCTCTAGGAGATGGCCATCTACATGACATGTAAGTATTGGGTATCCAGTCTTTCATTCTTGATAGAGAGAGAGGTAATTACATGAAAGTTAAGATTTAATTGGTTGTTTAAATCTGGGGGTTGGCGGTGGGTAGGAAACCTTTGTTGTGATTATAGTATCTTTTATCAATAGGGAGTCCTGAGGGGTTCCTTGATGAAATCTGGATGCATGAGCATTCCAAAGGCCAATTTGAAGAGCAGAAGTTTCCAATGTGCTTTCTGAAATTCAGACCCAGAATAAGTGGCCACACTCCTATGAGAGACAGTTTAACCTGTATCATTAGTTACCATTACTTGCAAGAAAGATATTAAAATGAGCTTTCCTCGGAGATCCAGTTACGGCAAGAAACTGAATACCTCAAAGTATTACAAAAGTATTACAAAGTATTATGGCTTAACTATTTTAATATGGTTAAGCATTCAACAATATGAAAGACCCTGTGTTAATTCAGCTTTCTCTATCTCACTATTATCTTAGTGGCAAAGATGTTCTTCTAGGGCAGGCGTCCCCAATCCCCGGGCCGTGGACCAGTACCAGTCTGTGGCCTGTTAGGAACCGGGCTGCACAGCAAGAGGTGAGCGGTGAGCGAGCAACCAAAGTTTCATTTGCTGCTCCCCATCGCTCGCCCTGCTCCCCATCCCTCCCCATCCCTCCCCATCCCTCCCCCTCGCTCCCCCTCACTCCCTCATTACTCCTCATCCCTCCCCATCGCTCCCCATTGCTCCCCATCACTTGCATTACCACCTGAACCATCCACACAACCCATGGAAAAATTGTCTTCCACGAAACCGGTCCTTGGTGCCAAAAAAGTTGGGGACTGCTTTTCCAGGGGATTTCTGGGGTTCACATAAAAATATAGGAGAACATGAGTGCCTGTCTTCCCCCCTTCCTGTCCACTTTCCATGGCAGGATTTGCCCTCTGTCCCGTTCCAAATCTTAATCCAACCAGCACTGGGAACATTTTAACATTCTGGCCCAGTATTTGTTGGAGGCTAGAATAAGTTTCACTGACACTGTCTCTAAATCTAAAGTGTTGGGGTGACTTTTGAGTTACCCCTGACCCCAGTAGTGGCTTTCAACACAAGTGACAAGTAAGGTTTAGAACTGGTAAATTTTCGTGGCCCTACCCTGAACTTCAATTTGTTGACCAAGAAATTGTCACTTTTCCTAACCCTTGCCAGATCTTCTCTCTCTCTTGAACAAGATCTGGACCATGACCCCATCATCTTTCATGCTGATCTTCTGGGCTTCTTCTGCCATGCTCTGCCCACCATACTGAGCTTTACGTAAGCAACTTCCCCTTTTCTCTCTACTTCTCTACTCCTGCCCCCAATCCTGCCACGTTGTTCTAGCCTGCAGGGGACTGACTGGGCTTCTGTCTCCAAAGCGAGAACTTGGGTCCCCATTGGGGTAGATGCTCATGGACAGATTGAGCAGAGACATGGTCACCTCTCGGCTGTGAGGCTTTCTGCCACCTGGCCTCTTACATTTGTTCATCACTTAGTGGATAGATGTTTTATACTGGCACCCTTCCACAAACTGAGTTTGCTGAAGTCCTGCTACCCCTGCAGAGGTCAGTCCCACATCAGTTTTGGGATAATACTGGGTTGATATTGGGTTGGTCAAAAAGTGCCTTTGGTTTTTAAGTAAAAATAAAAGACACATTTTTCATTTTCACAAAGAATGTTATTGAAGAGCATATTCACTGTTTTGTTCCACTACCTTCAGCCATTTTCCACGCAACTTCATAATTCCATCTTCCCAAAACTTTTTCTTTTTTTGAGCAAAGAACTGTTCCAGGTGCCTTTTACAGTCTTCCAGGGAATTGACATTTTTTCCCTTAAGAGAATTTTGTGAAGAACAAAATAAATGGAAATCTGAACTTGTAATGTCTGGTGAATACAGCGGATGAATCAGAACTTCCCAGCCAAGCTTTAACTGTTTTTGCCTGGTGATCAAAGAAACATGTGGTCTTGCATTATCCTGATGGAAGATTTTGTGTTTCTGTTGACTAATTCTGGACAATTTTTGTCGAGTGCTGCTTTCATTGGTCTAATTGGGAGCAGTACTTGTTGGAATTAATCATTTGGTTTTCCAGAAGGAGCTCATAAGAGAGGACTCCCTTCCAATCCCACCATATATACAACATCACCTTCTTTGGATGAAGACCGGCCTTTGGTGTGGTTGGTGGTGGTTCATTTCACTTGCCCCATGATTTCTTCCATTCCACATTATTGTACAATGTCCACTTTTCACCACCTGTCACAATTTGTTTTAAAAACTGAACATTTTCATTACTTTTAAGTGGAGGATCGCATGTGGAAATACGGTCAAGAAGGTTTTTTTCGCTTAACTTATGCGGAACCCAAACATCAAAGTGATGAACATAGCCAAGCTGGTGCAAATGATTTTCAACACTACATTTGGATATTTTGAGTATGTCGGCTATCTTCCACATGGTATAAAGTTGATTGTTCTCAATTAATGTCTCAATATGATCATTATCAACTTCAACTAGTCTACCCGACCGTGGAGCATCGTCCAGCAAGAAATCTCCAGCACGAAACTTCGCAAACCACTTTTGACATGTTCAATCAGTCACAGCACTTTGTCCATACACTGCACAAACCTTTTTTTGCGTTTCAGTTGCATTTTTACCTTTCTTGATATAGTAAAGCACAATAGGCCAAAAATGTGGCTTTTTTTCCCCTTCCATCTTCATTATTAAAATGGCTTCACAAAAATTCACCAATTTTGATGTCTTTTTTTTTTTGTGGTACGCAGGCCTCTCACTGTTGTGGCCTCTCCCATTGCAGAGCACAGGCTCCGGACGCACAGGCTCAGCAGCCATGGCTTACGGGCCTAGCCACTCCGCGGCATGTGGGATCTTCCCGGACCGGGGCGTGAACTCATGCCCCCTGCATTGGCAGGCGGACTCTCAACCACTGCGCCACCAGGGAAGCCCTGATGTCTTTTTTTAAATGCATGCTGATATGACAGCTGTCACATACAATCTAATAAAATTGTTTTGAATGATGTTAAAGACAGTTAAGTGCTACTAGAGCCATCTTACTGAAAAAAAATGAATGAAACTTTTGGCTAACCCAATATCCTCCCATCCTATCTGGTATCTGGTCCCATGTCCTCCTTCTAGTGTCCCATGTTGCTGAAGTCCCCACTCAGCTGGAGGCAGACCCATCTAATAGATGACAGATCACCTCAGATAAATGAATTCCCTATTTTCCAATAATTGATTATGTTCCAGTAAGGCATGATATTGAAATGTTAATCTATCAAATTAGAGACACACTGGAGGGCTAGGACTTTATTATTTGCTCTGAAAATACCATGTAAGTTTAGCAAACTTTAAACTCCTCTTTGGTTATTTCATTAGGAAAAAGTAATCTCATTTACCTGGCACTTTTACCGCTACATTTATGCTTTTAAAACAGTGAAGTGAGTGTTCTACAGCTATGTAAAAGAAACACATTATCAAAGCATTAGGAAATGATTAAACTGACATTTTCTTAAGAAAACGAAAGGAGCAGGAAAAAGCCATTCTAAAAAGACTGAACGCTACATACTCTAGATAGTATCTTCAGTGCTTACTCAGGGATCTTTAAAGAAGCTTATTACCAAGTACCCTAAGAAGACAAGTGTGGATGTGTACAGATCAGAGGAATGCAAGTTAATGCACCTGCCAGATTTTACTATCGTACTAAGTATGTCAATCAGCACTCAGACCTTGCATTGAAAACTGTGTTCTTTCACGTTTCCTCTGTGCTGTGTCATTCATAACTCAATCCTCCAAGTCAGTAACCGTTCCGCGTTGCCGATTGTCATAAATGGTACAAATGTGTCCCGCGCGTGCTCACACACACGGCTCTTGAAGTTATTCGTAACCTTTTCTGGACACACAAAAATATTTTGACACAAGAAAAAGTTAGACTCTTGGCTATCCAAACTGTTAAAAGACTCTTATTCAGCTGATATTTATTAAGCATTTGCTGTATGCTGGGCACCATGTTTCATAATTTCACCCATGGTATCTCACGTGATCAGCATGAAACGCTCCAGGATTTAGATCCAAATTGGTGGGCAATCTTAGTCTTCTATGAAAGAAGAAAAGATATGTGCTGATTTTATTAGGAAGACATTTCTAGCAGTGAGGCTAGCTCCAAAAGGAAGGAACAAGATTAGGAGCTCGGGCTTTCCTGGTGGCGCAGTGGTTGGGAGTCCGCCTGCCGATGCAGGGGACGAGGGTTCGTGCCCTGGTCCGGAAGGGTCCCGCATGCCGCGGAGCGGCTGGGCCCATGGGCCATGGCCGCTGAGCCTGCGCGTCAGGGGCCTGTGCTCCGCGACGGGAAAGGCCACGGCAGTGAAAGGCCCGCGTACAAAAAAAGATTAGGAGCTCAGGGTTGTCAGACAGTGGTTGTGAATATTTTTCCTCTTTTCTAAGGCTCTTGCCAAGGATTCTGGAAAACAGTGCCAGATACTTGCTTTTGCAGCATACATGGGTGGCAGGGGGGTGGAGTGAACAAGATTGGTAGGTGTTCATTATATGTTGATATGAACATTTTTCAAAATTTGTCTACTGATTTCTTAACAGCAATTGATGTAGCTGACCACACACTCCTTCCCCACATGCTGGGTTTCCTTGCTTTCTCAACACCATACTTGACAGATTTCCCCCAAAGGGATTGCCTTTTGGGGCAGGAGAAGAGGGGAGATTGTGCCAGCTCACTGAGTAATGTTTCCAAGGTCACCCAGTGAGGTTCGGCTGACTCTTGCCCTGTGTAGAGAGACTTGGGACAGTGTGTGTGGCCTCAGTCATAAGAGTCTGTTCTGTGGGAATAAGAATGTGAAATAGAAAAAGCAATGAGCTAAGAGTCTGGAGACTTGAGTCTGCTCTGGTTCTTCTCACTATTAGCTGTGTGATCGTGGCTTGGAGGCACCCTTAACTTCTTCCTCTTTAAAGTGGGGATAATAATACCTACTTGCCTTACCTCACAAGGCTGATGTTAGGAAAAATTAGATTATATATATCAAAGCCCATTGAAATTAAGCGTTAATTAAATTTAATGTGAAAGAGAGTAGCATGATTCTTTTCCTGGCCCCAACACTTACTACCTGTGTCATCCTGGCCAAATTAATTAACCCCTCTCTGCTTTGGTTTCCTCATCTGTATAAAGAACATATAAAAAGTAGGTACCTTACAAGGTTGTTTTAAGGTTAAATTTAGATGTGTGATATTTTAGACAAGATTGTCTCATGCCAAAGATTGTTTTGTTTCTTTACTCCCAATACTCATTTCATAATGTCCATTTAGTAAGGATAGTCCAATTAAACTAGGTCAAGGATTAGAAGACACAGGTACTGTGCCTAGTGCTCCCATTGCCTCCCTGTGTATCTTTGGGTGAATTATTTGACCTTAGAACCCTGAGTTCTAAGTCCTCCTCTGTAATAGGCACTTTACAGGACTGTTGTGAGGATAAAAAGAGAGTATGTATATCAAGAACTTGGCACGTAGCTGCCACATAGTCGATTCACACAGTGGTAGTAGAGAAGCAGAGTAGGTCCACAAAAATTGTAGTTTCGTTCCTTTTTCTCTTCTTTCATACTTCTTTGACCCCATCTTCCTAATGTGTGAGATGTAGATTTTTATTCTTGTCTTGCACCTCTTTGGGATTCTTTTTTTTTTGTGGTACGCAGGCCTCTCACTGTTGTGGCCTCTTCCGCTGTGGAGCACAGGCTCCGGACGCGCAGGCTCAGCGGCCATGGCTCACGGGCCCAGCCGCTCTGCGGCATGTGGGATCTTCCTGGAGCGGGGCACGAACCCGTGTACCCTGCATCAGCAGGCGGGCTCCCAACCACTGCGCCACCAGGGAAGCCCTTTGGGATTCTTTTGAGGCAACATTGAAATACAGCTTATGAAGGCACTCAGGTCATTACGTAGGTGTAAAATATTACTCACAACAATGGTGGCTAGTGATTTACTCAGAAACATTACTGACTGTCTGTTATATTACAGGCACCATGCTGAGTGTTGGGGATATAGTGTTGACAATCACAGCCATAGTTTTTACTTTCAAGGAACTTTTAGAAGGAAAAAACATGTGTATATAATCTTTTTTTTTTTTTTTTTTTTTTTTGCGGTATGCAGGCCTCTCACTGTTGTGGCCTCTCCCGTTGTGGAGCACAGGCTCCGGACGTGCAGGCTCAGCAGCCATGGCTCACAGGCCCACCCGCTCCGCGGCATGTGGGATCTTCCCGGACCGGGGCACGAACCCTTGTCCCCTGCATCGGTAGGCGGACTCTCAACCACTGCACCACCAGGGAAGCCCTGTATATAATCTTTCCTGGTACATGTTTTAAGAAAACAGAGTATTAAAATCTCTGTTGATAATTAAACCTGTTACTTTTGCTTAATCCAGCATTTCTCATCATTATTTGATGATAGAATGACCTCCCTGGTCATCGTTTTTGCATTTCATGCAAACCCACTAAGATGTTGTGTAACACAGCCTGGAAAACAGTACTGAGGAGGCAGGATTTCCTCTCCCATGTGGCCTGGTATCTATTCCCTCAATGTGCTGTATTTGTGTAAATCACATGATGTAGGTGGCTGCCTGCTTTGCCCATGGTCAGGTCCAGCCCTAGATAGGGTACAAGCCTGGAGTGAACAAAACAGGAGTCACTCCTGGGCAGAGAACGCAAACTTGGTCAAAATAAATTACTGGAAACATTTTTATTAAAGAAGAGGAGTCGTTTCGAGGGTGTGATAGCTTCTGTTAAAGCTTATGCAGTTAATCATTCCTTGTTTGAGGTTTGGACTTTCTTCCCTTTGATGTAATTAGCCATTAGGCTTTCTGAAGTACATTTTTCATGTCAAGGAGACAATGGTTTCAAAGGAGAGATAGGGTGGGGCTGAAAGGAAGGCCAAGTTAATGCACAGAGCAGCAAAAGACACAGGAAAATATCAACAGTCCTTACACCAGCCATTTGCTAATAGTGCCTTGGAACACAATGCTATTTCACTGTAAATACAGCGATGTTTTACACGGTGCTTTGTTGCATCATAAGGGTTTTCTGGAACTTTTCCCAGGACTGTGGGATGCATGTGTTTGGGAATGGTATGGAAGTGCTTTCCTGGTTCAATCAGAGAAGCTCTCCTATTATGTTTTATTTGCTTATGCTTCAAAGTAAGATGTTATTTGAAAAAATAACAACTGCTAAAAGCATCTTAAAACCTCTGAATAGATGATTCAACTAAGTGAGACAGGACTGGTTAGCCACCTGTTGCTCCATTTCTACCAAAATTGGCTTTGCTGTAGCAGAACAAATTTCCAAGTCAAGTTATCCAAAGAAAGAGTAGTTTATCCAAACTCTTCATTCATTCCATAAATGTTTATTGAAAGTACAGTACTTTCAGTAAACTGGGAGGGATTGTTTGGTTTTGTGTAAATGTAGGAGTAAGGGGCATGTGTGGGAATGGGTGTGTGTATGTGTGTGCATGTACATGCATGTATGTATGTACAGATGTGTGTATATGTGTGTACATGTGTGTATGTGCATGTGTGTGAATTACAGGAACTTCAAAGCTGACACCAATCTAAATACTACCTTTAAAGAGCTTGGTCAGGGCTTCCCTGGTGGCACAGTGGTTGAGAGTCCGCCTGCCGATGCAGGGGACACGGGTTCATGCTCCAGTCCGGGAAGATCCCACATGCTGCGGAGCGGCTGGGCCCGTGAGCCATGGCTGCTGAGCCTGCGCGTCCGGAGCCTGTGCTCCGCAACAGGAGAGGCCACAACAGTGATGAGGCCCGCGTGCCGCAAAAAAAAAAAAAAGAGCTTGGTCAATACAAGAAGTGAGGCACGCATACAAACAGTTATAATCAAAAGCAGAAAGTAATACGTGCCAGGTAGTAGTTGATTGGTTCACATTTCAAATTTAAATAAAAACATCATCACCCAAGAGGATGTCCTTGTCTTCATTCTTTGTCTTCCAACAATATATAACATACAAAGTATACAGGTTAATATTAAAATCACCAGATTTCTGCCACTCCAGACTGATTATTTAAAATTCTTTTTTTGATTGGTGTGAGCCTTTCTCTGGAAAAACTAAGACAAAGTTGACGTTTCCTTTGATCTTTCAATTATGTTCATCTGGGCCTATATCCAGTCTCAATGATTTTCATGAATTTAGTATATGTCCTTCCAGTTCTTGCTTAATATTTTTCCAAAAATATATTTGTATCCATGTATACTGTTTTTTCCACTTTTCCAAATGTGCATGTGCAGTATTAAACTTTTTGCATTTTTTCCATCGTAGTCTTGTATTGCATTGTAGTCTTGAAATATATAGATGTTGAGAGTGCCAAATCCTAACCCTTAGACCACCCGGGAGCGTCTAGATGTTGAAATAAATGAATATAGCACAAGTTCATTACTTTATTACTGTGTCAGTATCCCATGTTGGGACAATATCTCCCTTTATTTATTCCTTTCCCTAGTGCTGTGTATTAAAGTTCTTTACAATTTTTCGTAATTACAAACGATGCTGCAGTGAATATCTTTGCATATGTGTTCTTTCAAGAGATTCTCTCTTGAGATTTCCTCTCAAGGTTAATGGAAATGAGGAGTTAACAGGGTGTACACTTACTAGATCCTGCCAAATTGCTCTCCAAAGCATACTACCCATTTCTACTTTGAACATCAGTGAATGAATGTTCCTATTTCTCCACATCCAGGTCAATGCATGGTGGGGTTGAGCTTTTAGATTTTTGCCAATTTTTTTTTATTTGCCATTTCTTGATAACTAGTTAGTTTGAACATCATTTTAAAGATTTAGTGACCCTTTGAATTTCTTCTGTGAATTCTTTGTACCATTTCCTCACTTTCCTATTACGTAAGTATTATTTCACTGTAACATATTTTGCAAATTTCTTCTTTTGGCAGGTTGTTATTTTTCTTTGAAATCTATTTATATCTTTTGACATTCATAACGTTTGAAGTTTTCTAATGAATGAAATTTATTTTTATAAGGGTGCAGATCGGGAGTTAATTTAATTTTTTTCTGCAAGGATCATTGATATTCTTTAGGTCTCATTCCATTTGGCATTTTGATTGAAGAGGGCAATAGAGTATGGTGATTAAGAATGCAGGTCCTAGAGCCAGGCTGCCTAGATTCAAATTCCAGATCTGTCACTTATAAACTTTATTGCCTTAGGTGTTATTTTCTGAGCCTCAGTTTGTTCATCTGTAAAATGGGGGTGACAGAAATATTACCTTTTGTAGGTATTTTTGTCAAGCTAAATTAGTTAGTATATGTAAAGCACTTAGAACAGTCCCAGAATGTAGTAGTATTATATGTGTCTGCTATTATTAATTCCTCATGAGAATGAATACTATAATCTGAGTTTTAGAATATCTATATCTAACCTACCTTTTGTTTCAGATAGGATAAATATATTTGTATAGAGAAAGATGAATCTGGAGCACAATAACATATGTATTCAGAGGACTAAAATGACATATGGCTAACTCTTATTTATATTTATTTGTGTCCCTCCTATAAATACCTCATTTCTCTTTTTATTCTTAGAACCTAACACAGTGCCTGGCATAACTAAACACTCATTCAGATCAGATCAATGAATGAATAAATAAATGAATGATTTTCTTATGCTTATGTTTAGCCATATACCCCACTATTTCCTGTCAGTATTTTCTCAGAGTGAAAACTGCCTTAATATCAGCACAAACAAACCCAAGAGGATCAATCAGCTGCAAAATTATTATGCAAAGTGTTCCTGAGCCAAATGTAAATGACTTTTGGATTATCTGATGTTCCGTAGTTTCTGCATCACCACCCCCTCCACCAGCGTGAATATTCAGCAGATAGGTGTGCTAAGCAATCAGGTGCCTGCTTCACCATCAGGGAGTCCAAGAAAGTGAAAACGTTCCAAATTGTTTTAGAAGGGCTTCCTCCTTGTTAATGCTACTCACTCCGTTTGTGCTCCTGAGTTGATCACCGTATAAGGCACTCAGAGGGTTTTAAATTGAATTTATTGTGATGAAATGTATTGGTATCTGAATCAGGGAGGGTGAATGTCATGCCATCATTCATATATCAAGTTACTGCCCATCCACTCACCCGCCCATGTATCCATCTATTCTACAGATATTTAGGGAGACCCTCCTGTGTGCATGTGTGCATTGGGTGGTGCTGTGGAGGACGCAGAGGATAATGTGCTGTATCTGTCAGTTCCAAGGACCTGTAGAAAATCATGATGCCCAACCCTTGAAAAATACACAGATTCTAGTATGAGATTCTCTACCTCCCAGTTAAAGCTCTCATATTTATGGTGATGCTTGTAGCAAATATTTAAACTTCCCTAAATACCGATAAGGAAATGCATATAAAATTGTGTGGAAAAGAGTAAATGCTCTCTAAAGTTTAGTTTTTATTCCTACAACTGTGGATATCAAATGGGTAAAGAGGGATGTTCACCTTAAATGCAAGCCCGTAATTCTGAAAACATGAAAATCTGACAAAGATATTTGTCAATCCTGGAAACTGCAGATGGGGCAACCCTGCCTATGATTCAGCTTCGGCCTCTGCAAAGATGTGTCCATGCCATCATTTATGGTGAGTATTTACTGAATGCTTACTATTGGATAGGGTCTCTTGTAAATGCTTTTACATCTATTAATTCATTATTTTAGTACTTCCAGAAATAATGTGCAGAGGGTTCTATTATCCCAAATTTACAGATGGAGAGATTGAACCAGAGTGAAGTTAACCATATTGCCTCAGGTCACATGATAGAAATTGATAAAGTCAGATTCAAATTCTGATGTCTGGCTCCAGAGCCCATGCTCCAGCTACCTGTCCTTGCTTAAGATGATGGTTGAAGACTACTGGACTCAGCTCATTAGACTAGGCTTTGTTTGTTTCTAGGAAGCATAGGGGCCCATGACATGTTGAAGACATGGAAGCCAGATTTATGCTTCCCTCAAGCCAAAGAAGTAACTCCTGGTTTCCCAGAAAAAAACTTTCTTGACCTCTGGTAATGAGAATACACCCCCCTGATTTTGAGTCTAAAGTAGAGTTTTCTTGTATTTATACAAGAACTATTTCTTGAACGCATACATTTATCAGATGAGGTGTTGTCAGCATATAGTGGATAACAACATGGGCATGTTTGGGGCCTGAATGAGTATATTGTATTGTACATTGTCACTATACTTCAATTTATTCTAATTTTGGAGGATCAAAGGATTAGTTGAAAGTATTCAAAATCTGATATCTATCATCAGAATTATTACTGTTATTTGTTACTAATTTGCATGTATTATAGATAGTTCAAGTTCTCCTGAAACATATAAAGAATCTGTTTCAAATTAATTGGGTGTAGCAAGGACTGTGTAGTGGGTTCGAAAAGTTCTCTAAGCACATCCTGGACAATGCTTTGCAGCCTGTTTTGCACTTTAGGTGTGGCTGTGTGACCCAGTGCTGGCCAATGGGGTGTGGACTGCAGTCTGAAGCAGTTTTTAGCAGAAACAAATACCCCTAGACTTCTATGTTCCTTTAGCAAGCACACAGTCTCCCATAGAATTAGAGCCATCGAATCTAGAACCTGCTCCCCAAAAATGAAGAAGATATCTTCCCATCAAAGCAAATGGCTAGGAGACAGGTGTTCCTCCTTCCCAAGGGTGTAGTACTTCCATTATCATTGAAATGCCACCTTTTTTCACTTTGTTGGGGTCCTGTGAGCCAGCTATTTTCATTGTATTCCTTTTCTTGTGTCAGTTTCTGTTCTACAATGATAAAATATTTGAAATTCTGGTATTGAATTTCATCTACTCCTGAGACTTTCTCATTTAGAGACATGGCTCTTTAGCAGTGCCAAAGTTTTAGCTCCTAAACTTCAGAGGCAGAGATTTAAAACCAGTGGCAATCTGGGCAGATGTCAGCAGGTGAGAGGTTTCCACAGCCAGTCCTCATAAAGCACATGTCCGTACCGCACTGTGGCTTCTAATCCACCAATAAAGCACAGATCCTACTGCGATCATCAGCAGAGCCTTATGTCCAAAGGCAGATATTTTATTCAAATAATCTCACACTGCTCTGTGGGAAATACTATTTTCATTATGTTTGCAAACATGTTAGCATTCATTAAAATGTGCACTGCCTGCAAGAAAGATTCATGGCGAGCTTTTCCTGTCAGAGGACATATTTGTGAACAGCTCTCATGAGGCAGAAGTTTATAACATTGGTGATTTGAAATGTGCGATACTTTACATTGCTACTCTCATCAGAAAGTTTCAGAGTGCAGGCATCTGGCATACGTTCCATCCCTCCAGCCATTTGACAGGGCCAGGGCTTCAGAGTCCTGGAAGGTCCTTAAGCTCCTTTTTTTCCTTGTGGAAGACTTCATTCTGGACTAACTTTTGGTTTTATACTGTTTTGTTTTTTTTTTCCTATTCCATCATGGTCTCCTTATCTGATTAATACTTTTGAAGGCTTTCCTTCTATTTCTTTATTATTTCTCTTATGCCTTTTTTTGTCTTCTGTTTAGGTTATTTTCTTGTCTTAATAGCATCATAGCCTACTTTCTCTGTTGAGAACATGCTTTGTCCTTTTCATCCATTGTATATTTTTTATTACCTGTCTAGGTATTATTCTGTTTTACAATGGATGGGATACTAAAAACTCAAAAGCAAAAAGCGTTTATGAGTTGAATGTAACTTTTATGTCAACCTACATTATATTTTTAAAGATGCTTCGTGTCAGTCAAATGAAATACTCTCTAGTTCCAGAGGTGCAGTTAGAGTAGATTCTTTCCTTTCTAAATGAATGGACATTTGTACAGAGGCAGAGATCCATAGACTATGGATAAAAATTTAAGTCAACTTTAATTTCTAAATGAATGTGATCCCACAGTCATGCTTGTATTTCATGTACATGCCCACACATGTATGTACACACACATGCAGATACCTGTACTTCATGGTAATGGCCAAGCAGCCAGGACCTGAAGTCTAATCATGTCAAAAATTACTGGTGTCGGGCTTCCCTGGTGGCACAGTGGTTGGGAGTCCACCTGCCGATGCAGGGGACACGGGTTCGCGCCCCGGTCTGGGAAGATCCCACATGCCACGGAGCGGCTGGGCCCGTGAGCCATGGCCGCTGGGCCTGCGCGTCCGGAGCCTGTGCTCCATGGCGGGAGGGGCCACAGCAGTGAGAGGCCCGCGTGCTGCAAAAAAAAAGAAAAAAAAAAGTTACTGGTGTCTAAGGGTGGGTTGGATCACCGAAGCCCTCAAAAATTTGAAACCAGATAGACAAGGGTTAGCCATCACCCCATACTCAGGAAAAATAATCTATTTATCACTAAAAATTATGCGAAGTGACAATCACATCTTTCATTTTAAATAAAGCCTTTAAAGCTAAAACCAAATTTCTATGTTGTCAAATACCTTAGGAGACAATCTAGTGTCCAACAGAAGAAAATCTCATCTAGGGAGCCTCTTGCTAGGAGTGAGCTGGGAGAAGGAGGTGTCTAGGTATTTTCTCTCAAGACTTGTTATTTTTATCTTCATTCCAATGAGTTTTAAATCAATTGAAAAAGTATTTGCTTCTTTGTCAGTGATTGGTAAAAATGGTTGTCCCTGTACTGAGCAAGTTATTTAACTTTTATTTCCTCCTTTACAAAAGGAATCACAATTCCAACTTAATTGAGATGTTCGGAAGATTATGGGATGTGAACCCTGTAAAGGTCAGAATAAAACCAGATACCTATTAGGGACTCCACGTTGGTGGCTCTTCCGGGATCTGCTTTCCTCTTTATGGCTTTAAGATGCTTCCTGGTCTCCTAGGGTCTGCTTGATGCAACCACTCCCTAGACCTTCATAGTTCTTACATGTATTGTGAAACCCTGTCTATTCAAACTTGGGATGGGATACATTGGGATCTATGTAGATTCAGTTCAGTCATTCTACTTTAACCCATAATTTGAAGCTTACTCTATCTTCTTACTTCCAAACTGACAGGTAGAGGATATGATATTCTAATCAAAGCATTCATTCTAACCCAAGTAAAGATTAGTGACTTCTGGTGGTCAGGGCCTGAATGTTTTGGTCTAATTTGAAGGAGAGTTCTAATAGCAAAAAATTTCAGAATAGGAAAGTAAAAAAAAAAAAAAAAGACCTTTGTATATATAATAGAATTAAAGTTGGAAAAGATTTGAGAGATTCTGTGCCTCAAGTTCTCACTATCCAGATGGAACTGAAGACTAGAGGGGCTAAGTAAAATTTTCAAGGTCATTCAGTGAATTAAACTGGGAGCTGAGCCGCGAAAGAGTATTCTGATTCCTAGCATTTTGGGTTTTTTCACTTGTACTCCATTGTCTTTTAAAAACAGATGCTTTCTTGCTGGTTGGATCCATGGGCCCCTCAACTCATAGAGCATGGAGCATGGGCAGCTGGTTGCTTCTCTCCTCACACTTCTATACCCTGGCTTTTACTACCCATCTTTTCTGATAGTCAGAGACCTAAAAGCCCTATGTCAGCAGTGTTTCATTCATCAAGAAATACTGTAATAATGTTACACTTAATTAACAAAAAATTGTAGAAATGCAGGGTTCATCAGATATATACTGAACACACGTCAGACATTGTGCTAATACAACAATGGACCATTTATAATTTCTGTCACAAAGAAACTCACGATCTTGTGGGGAAGGAGATTCATATACAAATAATTGTAATTCAGATAAGTACTACAACTTATCATGTAAACAGGATCCATTTCTAACAGTTGGTGTATAATTGGGAAGGATGTATAGAAACAGTTCTTGAGTATTATTTCCTTGTATTGAGATGAATATATCAGGTTATTTATAAATTAATTATTTTCTTCCCTTCTCTCATCCCCCTAACATTTAACATAAATTGTGTTAATAATCTCAGTATTTAAGTTACAGGATATTCAAGTGGGACATTCAGCTAGAAGAAGAAAGGACATCACCCCAAAATGGATGAGGAGACATTTTTGTATCATTTTTTGTTGCGAGAGTTTGCATGTTTCAGTTGTATGAGGGATAGTTGCATCATGTCAGGTGTAAGCACAAGTTGGCTATTTATTTAGAGGTTAAATAAGGTTAAAAGAGGTTTATTTAACCTCTAAATAAAAAAGAACTTCTAAATAAGGAAGAGTTAGACTGTGATGAGTTTGTGCCGTTCAAATGAGCTAAGCTGGAACTGTAGTTTTCAGAATTCCCTTAACTAACATGGCTCCTTTAGGGAAATTGTGTGATATGTGGAAGGAACAGTGAAGCAGCAGCCTTTATGCTTTGAGGTTCCTGAGGGTGTTGGATGCCACTGCAGCTCGCGCACCTTGGGGTGGATTTGTGAACTCACTTTGTGACACCCTCTGGCGTCATCTACTCCATCCCCCCACTGAGCAATCTCCTCCTTCAGTTTCACATAGTTCTGGCCCAGGTGAACTTGCAGCTTCACGGAGAAGGGCACCCACTTCTTTCGGCAGATCGTCCATATCACTGAGTTGCAGGTGGTAAGAAACACATGCAAGTTCCGGTTTGTCCTCACTCTCCTCTCTTCACTTATAGTTTTTCTTTCTGATTAGCTTCTCTGCTGACCTACAGTGAGTTCAGGATCAGATTTCTTCCCTAATGTTCATGACTGTATAAAGTCTAATCCCTCTTTTAAATTCATTATTTTTGGTCACGCATAGCGATTCTGCTTCTTTGAAGGAAACCTTTCATGTTCAAAATGAAAACCTTGATATTTATAATGTTTAAATATTATGTGTGTGTTGCTGCTGTTGTTGCTTTTCAGTTTCAGTCCTTCACTTCAACCTATGTGATTCTCTTTAGATGTTGATTATGACACCAATACAATTCGTGTTCTTCTGAGTTTCATGTCCTCTCCAGTTTTGGAGAACAGGTCATCTATATTTTCATCCACATCATATATAAAAAGATTGGTTTGTTTTAGACTTATTAGCATATTTTTTGTAAGTTACATAACCACAATTATCACTTCATTCAGTGAACATTTCTTCATCTTTTCCATAAAGATTAATAAGAGAATTTGTCAAAGACTTTGGTCATACTCAGATATGTTACATTTACTATACTTTTATGATTCCACAGGTTACTAATTCTATCTGTGAGATTAAAAAAAAAGTAGCTTTTAACTCAATTAGAAAATGGGCAAGGACTTGAATAGATATTTCTCCAAAGAAGGCATACAAATGGCCAACAGATAAATAAAAATGTGCTCAAGATCACTGATCATTAGGGAAGTGCAAATCAAAACACAATGATATATCACCTCATACCTGTCAGAATGGTTAGTATCCAAAAAACAAAACAAAACATAAGTGTTGGTGATGGTGTGGAGGAAATTGGAAGACTTATGCACTGTTGGTGGAAACATAAAATGTTGCAGCCACTATGGAAAACAGTATAGAGGTCTCTCAAAAAATTAAAATAGAATTACCATATGATCTAGCAATCCCACTTCTGGGTATTTATCCAAAAGAATTGAAATCAATATCTCAAAGAGATATCTTTATTCCCAAGTATATTGTAACATTATTCATGCTAACCAAGATAAGGAAACAACTTGACTGCCTATAAATGACTAAATGGATAAAGAAAATGTGGTATATAATACAACGGAATATAATTCAACCTTAAAAAAGAAGAAAACCTTGCATTATGCAATAACGTGGATGAACCTGGAGGACATTATGCTAAATAAAAAGCTGGTCACAGAAGGACAAATACTGCATGATTTCACTTATATAAGGTATCTCAAATAGTCAAACACATCAAAGCAGAAAGTTGAATGGTAATTGCCAGGGACTTGAGGGAGGGGGAAATGGGGAGTTGTTCAACAGGTATAAAGTTTCAATTATGCAAGTTGAATAAATTCTAGAGATCTGTAGATCAAAATATTGTCTATCATTAACAATACTGTATTGTTTACTTAAAAATTTAATAGGGTAGATTTCATGTTATGTTTTAACTACAATGAAAAAAAAAGTTGCTTTTACTTAAATAGTTCTTTAGAAAATCAATTGTGAACCCTAGTGACCCATTTAATGATCTTTAAAAAAAAATCTATCCCTTTATGATTTATAATTGAATCTTGCTCAGGTTTTAACATCCAGCTCACTGCTGTATGTTTTGTATAATCCATTCTCCCATTTTTCACTCCCTTATTTGAAAATTAAAATGATATTTATATGTCTTAAATATTCTGGGATCTTTCTAAGCAACAAATATCACCACCAGTACATGCTTCCCCTTCTCTCTCTGGAATGTAAAACAAATGACTTTTGCGCAGGCTCAGCGGCCATGGCTCACGGGCCCAGCTGCTCCGCGGCATGTGGGATCTTCCTGGACCGGGGCACGAACCCGTGTCCCGTGTATCGGCAGGCGGACTCTCAACCACTGCGCCACCAGGGAAGCCCCTAAAACAAGTGACTTTAACTTATTTAGAATATCAGGAAATCTTTTTGTGAATTTCTTTTCACCTCTCTTGGGCTTACCAATATTAATTTTATCCATTTTAGTCTGAACATAATTCCCTTTTACAGAGAAGAAAGAAGTACATTGAGAAATTTATTTTTCCTCTGTAGACCAAGAACTTCTTTGATCAGTCCAGTCTTCCAGCATTGAGGAATTATAATTTTGGTACAATATTTGCTCAGTGCTGTTGAAAAATTCCATTAGCTTCATGAAAGATGTGATGACTTCCACTGATTTTTTTCTTTCCTTAATAGCAAATATATTCTTTTAAAATTTAAATTCATCTATAGAATTTATGGTCTGTGCTGTTCTGGTATCATAACATTTATATTTCCTGAGCAACAGATAAAAAATAAAAATGAATAGTTTAAAGAAAGTTGGAAAAGTTAATTATTTTATATACAGAAATGCCTAGCATTACACAAAAGCTGTTGGAAGGGAAAAACTATAATACTTCTTATTAATTACCTTTAAAAAATTAATACTCCAAGGATGAGATAAAATTTAGACGTTTCTGCATCTTCTCTCCTCTATGTCTGAATTCATTTGACCTAGGCATTCTAGAGAAGAAGGACGGCAGTGTTTCCTAAACCCGCCTATGCTAAGAGTCACCTGGGTGCTCGTTAACTTCACAGATATCTTCGATCCTTCCTTGGAAATTTTGGTTTTTAGGTTTAGGGTGGGCTTAGAATTCTGTATGTTTAACAAGCACTGCAGATGATTGTATCATCAGGTAAGCTTGGGAAACAATGGAAAGAGCCCATAACTTGAACATCAGCCTGACCTATGTATGAATTCAATGTCTAAAGCTTAACAGCTATATAAACTCAGGCACATTGTTTAGCCTTTTTGAAAGTTAATTTCTTCATCATTAAAGAGGGAATGTTAACATCTTCCCCAAAGAAATTTTGTGTAAATTCAATGAAATAAAATGCAACGTGTGTAGCTAACTCTAGTGCTATCATTATTGAAAACTATGTTGTAACCTTTTTTCTAATCTTTTAGTCTTTACTCTTGCTGCAGGAGAAAATATAAATTTCTGAAGCAAAACAAAATATTCAAGTCTTCTTTCTCAATGTAAACAATAGTAGAGTCATTTACTCATTTGTAATGTGTCTGAGGCACAAAGGGCCACATTTAGATGACTGGTAAACTAATGAGTGGTGTTACCTTTCCGATATTCAAAGGCAACACCACAATCGTTATATTTCCATCTTATTAAAAGCAAGATAAAATAATTTTTGGTAGATTTTTTTTCTCCATACACCTTTAAAAAAAAAAGTCTATAGGAAGTTTTTATGCTCATCAATTCTTTACGACACTGGTTCTCAAAATATGGCTCGTGGGATGCAGCAGCATCACCTGGGAACTTTTTTGAAAAGAAAGTTCTCAGTCCCTACTCCAGACTACTAAATCCTAAAGACGCCACCAGAAAACTACTAGAGCTCATCAGTGAATCTGGTAAGGTTGCAGGTACAAAATTAATATACAGAAAACTGTTGCATTTCTATACACTAACAATGAAGTATCAGAAAGAGGAATTAAGGAAATAATCCCATTTACCTTCGCAGCTATATTAGAAACTTTTGAAGTGAGGCACTGCCATCTGTGTTTTAACAAGGCCACTGGGTGATTCTCACGCAGGCTCAGATTTAGAAACCACTGTTCTATTTCCAGTGTCCGATTGCCTGTCTCCTTCCAACCTGTTCATCTGCTGCATTCCTGATCTCAGTTCATGGAAACACTATGTTTCCAGATCTTCAGGTCAAACATGTGGTCATCCTTAATTTCTAATTTTCTGTCTAGCTCCAATATATCCAATATATCAGAAAATCCTGTTGTTTTACCTTCAATTACCAGGATATCACCATTCATCCCTCCACTGTTAATAGCCTGGTCCTAGTCTCTATTTTCTCTTGCATGGATTATTACAACAATCTTCTAACTGATCTCCCAGCTTCCACTCTTTTATTCTTCCAGACTGTTCTCAACACCGAAGCCAGAGGGATGCTTTTAAAATAAAAGTCTGATTGACTCATGGACATGGAGAACAGACTTGTGGAGTGGGAAGTTGGGGTTAGCAGATGTAAGCTATTATATATGGAGTGGATAAACGGTCCTACTGTATAGCACAGGCAACTGTATTCATAAACCATAATGGAAAAGAATAAATATATATATATATATATTTAACTGAATCTCTTTGCTGTACGGCAGAAATTAACACTACATTGTAAATCAACTATACTCCAATAAAAAGAAGTCTGATTATGTTATTTGCACTGAATTATCTACTGGTTCATTAGAACCATTCTTACTTTTCCTAGTCTCTCCTGTTTCCTGGAAGCTGGGAGCTTAGAAACTTTATTTCCCAGAATTCCTGCCACTGGAGTTCTAGATCAAATGTCAACAATGGGAGAAAATTACTTTAGAGATTTGGAAGGTGGAATGGAAGCAGAAACCATAGCACTTTTCCTCTAGCATGGTAGAGAAAGACATGATTTTGTAGGAGCCTCAGGGATTTTTCTTCGAATCACCTGCTTCCATGCTGCTATTTTTCCAGCTGTTCCTTCAATTCCCATAATTTCTGAACGACTCTGAAAGTTAGTCATGAACCTAAGAACTAGTTGGCAGCAATCTTCTCTGATCTTCATTACTCCAGTCCTGTCAATGATTTTGTAAACACAAATTTCCCTGCATACATCCTTTCCTGCTAAAATCTGGAGTGGTTTCTAGTTTTCTGAAAGAATCCTAATTGTTCTTATCAAAATGCTTGACTCCCTTCCCATCTCATTCAGAGTAAAATTCCTTCAGTGCCTACAAGACCCTACACAGCCTGGTCCCCCATACATCTCTGATCTCACTCCCTCAATGCTTTCGTGCACAAATTCTGCTCCTGCCTGACTGGTCTTCCTGCTGTTCCTCAAAGTGCCTTTGCACTTTCTGTTCCTTCTGTCCAGAGTGCCTCTCCTCCAGATAGCTGCCCAGCTTACCTTCTCACCTCCTTCAGTTCTTGGTACAAATGCCATCTTTTCAAAGAGGGCTTTCCCCTGACGACCCAATGCAAAAGAACCTCTACCCTCCAGCACAGGTTGTGGAAGTAGTTGGTAGAATCCTCTCCATTTAAAACACAGGAAAATATACAACTAGGAAAAGAAACTCATCAAAGTCCCATGGCTTTTAAATGTTAAACCTAACATTTATCTTATCCAAAGGGCCAAGAAAAGAACTTTTAAAGGGTGGGTGGTTAGTAAACATTCGTGTGGAGGTTTCAATGATGGCAGGGGTGGGATAGAGCAGGGGTGATTACAACTCTTTTAAGGAAGAGCAGTTAGGCCTGACCAGTAATAGGGAAGACCACTGGAGAGTGAGTGACTGCTAGTCATAGATCTCACAGCTTATGATATTCTTTGGGAGGTTAGGCTGGATCCCTTTTTTTTTGTTCTGCAAAGGCAGGTCAGAATAGAAGAAATTCCAATTGTTTTAAAAAAAATGGATCTTCTAGAACTTCCCTGGTGGCGCAGTGGTTGAGAGTCCGCCTGCCGATACAGGGGACACGGGTTCGTGCCCAGGTCCGGGAAGATCCCACATGCTGCGGAGCGGCTGGGCCTGTGAGCCATGGCCGCTGAGCCTGCACGTCTGGAGCCTGTGCTCCGCAACGGGAGAGGCCACAGCACAGCAGTGAGAGGCCCGCGTACTAAAAAAAAAAAAAAAAAAAAAAAAAGAAGGATCTTCTAGTCTAAATACTGTCCTAAATTCTGGTTAGGACATTCAGGACTACCGGCAAATTTCCTAGTATCAGCATATTATAATGGTAGGCTTCTTTAGGTAAAATTACTCAATTCCTTTACTCTTTGTTCATAGTATAAGTATTAAGGAATTTATTTACTATTGTAAAGTTATGGGTAAAATGGAATTGGAGTCCATAAGAAAGTAATGAAATGGAATCAATATGGCAGGAATAATTAATAGTTCTTCGTAACCCTTTTCAGGATGTATGCATTGATTATCTTCCTGAAAGCCTGGCTGGAAGGGAGTGGCAAGAAGAGCATTTTTATGTAGAAAAACTTTCAGGTTTTTAGTTTCGAGAGTAAAAATAAATCAACTGGAGCCAGAGTAATATTGAAAAGAGTTAGCAGAGCTGACTAGAAAAATAAAATGGATCTAGTCATCTCTGTGACCTGGGCTATTTAGCCACAGACAGTGCTCTGCCTTTAAAGAAAGCAGTGAACTCTTCAAGAACAAAAATAAGATAACTCTCTTAAAGAAAAATGGATAGAACAATTCAGGAAAAAATGTAGTTGGAAATGGCAAAAGAACTCACAAAGGACAAAACTGCCCTTTATCCAATTTAAGGAGTGAAAAACAACTAGAAGTGTGCTGGAATTCTTTGCTGGAAGAAATTCGAAGAGACAAAATTGAAGATTAAATTTATGGTCACAGTTCTCCTGGAAATGGGCTTTATGTAATATCTGGGCACAGACAGAGGAAAAGCATCCATAGCTGGCTTTTTTGTTGTTCCCTGTAAGCCCCTCATGACAGGGTTTTTTCCCCCCTCTTTAAGGTTCCCCAGTGACAGTAAAGGACATCCACAGGCTTTATCTCCATAGTTAGGTTTCTGCTTTGGATTATGAAAACAACTGCTAACTTGATTTTTTGTTCTCTAGTTTTGCCCTTACTATCTTATTCTCACAAAATTCAGTGTAATCTTTATAAATGCACATCTGATGATGTCTGTTGCCTGATAAAAGCCATTCAGTGACTCCCCATCGAAGACAACAGCAATTCCCAAAGTTTACTCTCATAACTGCCATAAACTGTTAGTATATATTTTTTAAAAATGTGGAAAATTCCAAGTTGAGAGTAAGCATTTTTCTTTACAATAGTTTTTTTTGTTTTTTTTTTTGGTTTTGATTGAAGTGTAGTTGATTTACAATATTGTGCTAGCTTCTGGTGGACGGCAAAGTGATTCAGTTGTATATAGAAATATATATTTTTCCAATTCTTTTCCATTGTAGGTTATAACAAGATATTGAATATAGTTCCCTGTGCTACACAGTAAACCCTTGTTTTCTGTCTATTCTATATATAGTTTTGTGTATCTCTTAATCCCATACAATAGGTTTTAATGCTGATGTTTGCTGTGAACCGCTAAAAAAGGGAAGGATATAATATGCAAGATTTCCCAAACTTTTTGAATATGGAAGCTGTTTCTTTTTCGTGGAGTGCCGCACAGGGCTAGTTTGGTGTGGAACACATCTTTAGAAACACTGGCTTATACTGCAGTTCAAGTTTGTGAGCAAAACAAGGAATGAGCAGAACGATCTGGAACCTGCTTACCTTAGTTGGCATTTCCCTGACACATTATGCTTTCTTTCTCGTCCGTGCTGCACAAGAAGAAGTCCCCTAGAAGATAGAAGAAACTCAACTGAGTAACAATAATTAAAGAGAAGATTACAGCTATGGGGCACAGAGAATAGAAATTTAGGCAAAAGATAATTGATGTTTCTAAAGATGAATCCAGAATAAATGGAACAGAAGCAAAACCCATAAATGGAATAAAAGAAGCTAAAGAAATACCTCAGAGTGTATGTAGAATGAAACCTCCTTCTGTGTACAAAATTAGGAAAAGGAGATTACTATCTAACCATATCCAAAAGAATTTAAGACCACAAAGTAAAAGAATCTGGCAAGATTCCCAGGAAAAAAAGTTACCTACAGAAGTAGAAACTTCAGGCCTGCCATGGGCTTCTCCTTAACATTAAATGCTTGGGCATAATGATGCAAAGTTTACATAATTTGGATGGGAAAGTTTGTGGCTCAAGAAATTTGTATCTAGCCATATTGTTGTTAAGATGTAAAGGTCATAGAAAGACATAATCAGATTTACTTTACATGTCATTTTCTGAAAGAATTACTCAGAATATGTCCTACTAAATGAGAAAGGAATCAAAATAAGAAACTCAAGAATAGAAAATTATGTATGAACTGACTTATGGTAAGCATTGAAACCACATCAATATAGACTTATGCATAGTATTTATAAAAATGGTTGATATATAACTCAAACAGAAAAGCTGTCAAAATATAAGGAATAACAATCAGAAACATAGTACTGGTAGACTTAAAAGCATCCTTATTTCATAGGTCAAATTGGGAAAATAATTATTAAAGGATTTAATTAGTATGTATAAAATTGATTTAATAAATACACGTTTCATTTTGTGTACTAAATATGGAGACTAGTTCACCTTGTTTTCAAGGTGGCTCATGGAACATTTATATTGATTACATATTAGGTGACAAAAGAAAGCCTCATTGTATTCTCCAAAACAATTTAAATCACTTTCTTAATGATGCTGAAATAAAATGAAAAATTTTGCAGATATGCAACCATTTATAATTTAAATATTGTTCTAAATAGTTCTTGACTATGTTAGAATTTAAAATGTAGTTAATGGAAAATTTAGAAAATACTAGCAATGAGAACACAGTGTTAAATCTGAGATTTTTCCAGAGTCCCACTCTGAGAAAAAGATCAGATTAATAAAAATGTTTTCAATACTAAAGAGAAAAGAATACGTGATTAAAGGTTATGGAGATTATAGTTTTTGTTTTATACTTCCAAATTTCAGCCTCCTTCCTTCCCCCCACTCCAAAGTTTAATGTGTATTAGCACCGGCAAATATAAAAATATCTGTTTTATAGCATCTGCTCAACTTTATTATTTAACATAGCTACCAATCTGATATATTTAAAAATATATAGTGTTTGAATACCCACGGGGTTAAACAATTTTATACTGCTTATGGACATTTATATTTCTACCTCTATGACTTGACTTTTACAAGAAAGGGATTGTAAAGTATAGCAGAACAGGCACGATCATTTGGAGAAAGAATGGTAATAAAGGGGATCAGTGCCACTAGGTTAATCGGTGCAGAACTGGCATACTTGTATAGGTCATGGAAAAGATAATAAGCCCTGGAATAGACTGGCAGAGACTGAGGTAGTTTTGAAATACGCATTTCCTCTTCTTCCTTGGCACGCGGAGGTACTGTATTTCCCATTCTTTCCTGCAGGTAGATGTGACCACATGTTTGAATCCTAGTCAATGGATTTCACCATCTCTCCATAAAAACTTCCCATGGAGGCGGGGAATCCTCCATTCTCATTTCCTTTCCACTAGTTTGAAACATACCAGCACAGACACCTTGCAGGCACGCGTTGAAGAAGTGGTATCTCAGCATGGAAAGTCCTGGGTTTTGAATCCCTTTTTTGAGAAGAGCCGCCTGGCAATCAACAAAACTGTTTTGAACTTGACATGAGCAAGAAGCAAACTTCTGTTTTGCTAGTCCATTAATATTTTGGCATGTTTTGTTACAGCAGCTAGTTTACTCAGACCAACAAACAGACTTTCATATGTGTGTATATATATAACTTTATTCCATTAAAATATGGTGATACAGTGGTTGTTAGTTTATGGTTGCTGTGAACCTGTGTTTTGTATAGCATCTACCATATACTAAATGGTTTGTCTAGTAATAATGATGATGAACTTGGCATTTCAGATATTTGAGATCAATTGAGAAAGGTTTGATTATTCAAAAAAATGGTGCTGGATGACATGGTTAAATATGAAGACAACTGAAGTTAGATTCCCTAACTCAATCACTTCGTGTTATATTAAAGAGCAAGGAAAGTGCATAACGTACTGGTTAAGCAGAGACATCTGGTATCACCCCGCTTGAGTGCACAGTCCAGCTCAGCCTCTAAGTGTGTGATAGCAGTAAATATGTGACAGAGATTTTTAAAAAAATGATCAGGAAAATAATGATGATGGATAAATTGGTTGCATTCACCCTGGTGAAACTTTGAATTGGTAAAATCAGAAAATCGCCATGCTGTATCAAAAGCCTTTAAAATATCCATGACTTTATTGTACAATTTAGCTTCTAGGAATTTACCTTAAAGAAATAATCACATGAGTACAAATGTACGTACAATAATGCTCACAGTAGCGTCATTTTTAGCAAGGATAATCTGAAAATAAACTAACTGTGTAACAAGGGGATTGGTTATATAAATGTTGGCACATTTATCTGTTACAGTGCATGGTGATTAAGGGTGTGGCTTTTGCTGTTACATTGGCCTGGGCTTGACTTCTTTCTGCTTCAACCATTTATTAGCTATGTGAATTTGGATAAGCTAGTTAACCTCTAATTCTGTTTTTTTTTTTTAATTCATAAAATTGAGCTAATAATAGCATATATCTATCTTATAGGTTTGCTGCACAAGTATTAATTGAGATAATTTATGTAGAGCATCTGATACATAGTAAATGGTACCTACTATTATCAATATTTAAGGAATTAGAAAATTCGTAAAGATTATAATAGGGTATTTGTGAGGAAGATGTCTAGATTGGTGTCTCCCACCTGTCAGTAGGAGTTACCTAGGAATTGGTTATTATTTTTCCCCTTCTCACCACACCTGATCTTGCAGCAAGTTCTACCCTTTCACTAGCACGTCCTGCCTCTAACCACCCATCTTCTCCACTGCCACAAACAGCCTGAGCCATCGTCATTTCTTGCCCGAAAAACTGTGATGGTTCCTCACCAGCTCTTCCTTCTTTCTTGTCCTCTTAGAGCCCATTATCTATATGTGGGCCCTGTTTAAAACCCTCCAAAGGCTTCCGTTGCAACCAGAATGGAATCTAAGCTCCCATAAGACTCTCTTTGATCTGGCCCTTCCCTAACTTTTCAACTTTATCTTTCTCCATTATTTCTCTAATTCACGTTTCAGAAGCACTGGTCTTGCTTCTACTCTTCAAATATGAATGCTCCTTTTGCTTGGAATGTTCTTTTCTGAGAGCTAGGTCTAAAATCAAGTGTCATCTCTCCCAGAGGCCTTCAAACCATGCTTATGATAGCAGCTTCCAAAGTACTTTCTACCTCTTTAGCCTACTTTACCTTCTTCATAACACATATCTTCTTGTCTTGTTTATTATCTTCTTTGTAGCCAGTAGAACATAGGTTTCTTTGGGAGAGTAGCTTTATTTCTCATGTTCAACACTGTGTCCTGGGCACCTAGAACAGTTCCTGGTGTAGGGGGCCCACTCGGGAGGGATTTGTTGACTGACTCTTGTCCTGGAGTGTGTAGACCTGTTTTGGAAAGTAGAAGAAAGGGCCTTCAGCACTTACTCTATACAATGGCAGTATTGTAATTTTTTATAGTATAAAATAAAATGATAATGATGGTTATTTGTGAATACAGAATTAAGGGTACTTTAAATCTTTTTATTCATAATTCCCACATTTTATATATTTTCTTCCATAAACCTATTCTTTTTAGAATCAGAACAATATTTTAAAAACTACTATAAAACTTTGGTCAGACAAATAATTTTGATTATATATTGTCATATATACCTGGATTGGCAATTAGTAATAATAATAATGTATAATAATTTATACTTAGCCATGTTTAAGTAATGAATAATGATTAATATTTATGGTGTCAATTATAGTAATAAACACGGTAATTAGAAAATAGGAATAGTTGTGACAGATTATAATAGGACTTTTAAGAAAAGTTCTTTATTTTCTCTCTTTTGTTTTTTTGTTGTTCTTTGCCTGTCTCTAAAATAAATGTAATCTTTTCTGTCTACGGGTGATAGTATCTTTACTGTGAAATCGCTAGTGTGGCCCTTAAACGTACCTGGAAACAGATGTAATGCTCTGGGGTAAAAATAAGGCTGCAACCTGGAGATGAAAGAAGAGAAGGACACAAATTCAGAAAAATCTTCTAAAAGACTGAAATGAAAAAAGAGACAGTTATTTCACAAAAGGAGCTTAGGACCTAATTTCCTTGTGAAAGATTCCATAGGATTCCAAGCCCCTAATGCTTTATTTAATAGAGTTCTAAAACATTCTACTTCTGGCTTTACTATTTATCTATCCTTTTCTTTCATAAAACATTTTTTTGGTTTTACACTGTGCCAAACATTGTTCTAGGATCACAGAAAGGAATGATGACCCCAAAATAGACACAATTACATTTCAGAGCAAAGGTACAAGTTGGAGCTTATCAAATCAGGTTCCAGGACACTGAGAGAAACCAGAGTAGCCTCATGAGGCAGAAGGTGAAGTAAAATTTCTATTTCTGAACAGCCAACATATGTAAAGGCATCTATTTTTGGTGATTCGCCTATTTTCTTTCTCTTTTAGTTTTGAGTCAGTTTTTAATGTTAAAATATTAAAAACTGTTCTAATGTTTAAATGTTTCCTGTTTTAATGTTTAAAAACTAAAATTTTAGCCCATCATTTATTATTCACAGAGGATCTAGTTTGTGTGGGTTTAGAGTATAAGATGATTTTTCTGGGGGGAATTGCCTTGGACTGGTAAAGATTGTCAAAATTCATAACACTACAGCCTATGTCTTTCCCCCCCCATTTTAAAATTTAGCTTTGCTGTTATTTCTTTGACCTGCCTCCACTCTGTTTCAGATTTGTATACTCATGTTTCATGTATCAGTGATGATTCCAATTACACGCTAGGTAACAAGAGTTTAATAAAATGTGGCAATAAATTGTGGAAAGACATCATGCATGTGAAAAAAGTGTATTAAGAAATGTGTTCCAGGTAGAGCTTCCAGTATTAAATGACTAATCACTTCCACACACATATACAAAGTGAAGGTTTTATTTAGTGGAACTTGGCCTTTCAAAACTAGAAGGCCAAGGAGTGCCTTGTAACTGGTTTTCTAGCCTGTCTGAAGCAAGTTGCTGTTGTTTCTTTTTACTGAGAACTTTTTAGATGGTCTTCAATAGCCCTTCAGCTGAAAGGAGGTAGGATATCTTGTTCAAAGCTCATATTATTTTGATTTAAATAGCAAATGGTAATAAAAAGAATGTGCAATAATTTATACTCAGTACAGCCTAGTGGTCAGATGACTGGAATTGAATCCAGGCTCTTCCTCATAGTAGATATGTGATGTTAGGCCAGTATCTTACATGCTGCAGTTTTTTACTGGCAAAAACTGCAAGAGTAACATCTCCTTTACTGAGATATGGTGGAAGATGAATACTTTTTTTTTAAATGTAAAATATTAAGACCTACATGGGCCACTCAAAAAATATATTACTATGCAGAGAGAGTCTAATGCAAAGGTTTGAATAGGTATAACAGCTCTAGAACAAAACAAAACAGGTTATGTAGGGGCAGAGATGCTGTCTTGGTTTTTGATTTCGCTGTCACTCCCAGGTTACGCTTTACGAGACCTTCTCCATCAGGTGTAGCATCATTTGGGTTTACTTCCGCTCACCTCACATTCACTAAGAACTGCTGTAAGAAGGCCTAAGTTTCAGCAACTGCTTGCTGAGATAGGAATCATAAGTGTAACTCGTTCCTGTCCATTTCATTTTGCAAGCAAACATTCAGAAAACATAGGTATTAAGGAAACCGTTTGCTGATGACCAGGTTGATCTTACTACACATACACCAGGAACATTCTGAGAACCCATAAAGGAGGTAGTGGTACCTGTGTTCTATCTGTGCAGGAGTGTGTTAGAGGGAAGGGCATCTGGGTTGTGGGCTCAGAGAGCCCATCACTTTCTCACTGCGTGATATTGAGAAAGTTACTGAATTCTTCTGTACCTCTCTGTTCTCTTACGTAAAATGGCAGTAATGATACATGACAGGGCAGCAGTAAGAATTAGAGAACAGGTGTTTCAAGATGCCCAGGACGGAGCTTGGCAAATTATAGTCATTCAATAAAGGCTAGTTTGTTGGTATATTATTGATGATTTGTGGGAATAAAAGGTCAAGTTAGATGGGAAGACTAGAACTGAAGCATTATATGTTTATAAATAAGTTAACTTTTATCCTCAGGGAAGCAATACATAAAAAAGGTTACCCATGTTTTAAATATAGAAAAATTATCGTGAAGAACAAAGACATCAGAGCCTACATTTTCTTCATAAACATATGAATAAGAATAGAAGAGGTAGTCCAACAATAATTGAAATTGTAGTAACAGTTGGTATGCCCAATATTAGATCCTGTTCAATGGGTAATTTGACTCTGAAAACAATGTTATATTAAAAAAAGAGTTTTATTCAGGGATTTGGGGCGCCTTTCTTTATATCTGCTCATGAGTAATAGTTATAAAAATAATAAGTACTGGGCTTCCCTGGTGGCGCAGTGGTTGAGAGTCCGCCTGCCGATGCAGGGGACACGGGTTCGTGCCCCGGTCCGGGAAGATCCCACATGCCGCGGAGCGGCTGGGCCCGTGAGCCATGGCCGCTGAGCCTGCGCGTCCGGAGCCTGTGCTCCGCAACGGGAGAGGCCACAACAGTGAGAGGCCCGCGTACCAAAAAAAAAAAAAAAGAAAATAGTAAGTACTTGTTTAGTGCTTACTATTCACTTAGTGTGTTTCTGAGTGTGTTCCAAGTGCATGACTTACTTCTCGCATCAACCCTATGAAGAGGATACTATTGTTCTTACAGTACTACGAGGAAAATGAACACTTTCACTGTTTCTTCCCAAAGAAGGGTGATCTCCTTTTTCCCATAGTCCAAGAGATTTGGGGAACCATAGCTTGCCTTGTGTGGAAGGAAAAATAGAGTACCCAAGATCCTTAGGAGGGAAGGAAGCCATACCTTGGAGAACCTCTTATGATGCCAGTACGATTTATGATGATGGTGATACTAATAATAACGACGTCACTATTATTATTGTAAGACTTATTGAGTGCTATGTTTCATGCATTTCTGCCTTATATAATGACATTTCTGGGAATGAGCCGTATCAGAATATATTCTTTAAAATTAATACAGGTATTATAGTGTACTGAAGTGTTCACTGATGAAGGTAACACATATCTTGTCTAACAATTTGTATATATAATTTTTTGTTTTGTAATATCTATTAAGTTATAACAAATGTAAAAACCTTACATGGGGGAAAGAATAATCAGGGAAAATGATTTCTGATTGTTTTGGCTCCGAGAGTTAGCTAAACTTTGGGAGTACTAACACACTCTTTTCTGGGGTTGCCCTGATTTAGTGACATTAATATTGAAGGTTTCAGTTTCTTATTTTTGGGAAAGGATGTCAGCTGAGTATTTTTGAGTTAATGTCAATGGGATTTGGACTTAAGCTAGAATATGTATATAAATAAAATATTATATAATAAATAAATTTTTAATAAAAATATTTTTAAAATCACACCTTTGTCAATGATCTATAATAATTGTACTTTAGTGATTTTTATAATAACATATTATATTGTAAGTAATTCAATTCAGGTTTACCTTGCTTTACCTAAGTTGGATGTTTTGAAACTCTTTAAAAAATAAATTATGGGCATTTGCTTTGCCAAAAAAAATCTTTACGTATAAAAAGACTTATGATAGGAGTCTTTTGAACAGGAAATCCTTTAGATCATCTGAAATATGTGTCAATTTAATGAAATTTGACTTATACATGTGTTGGTTATCATAAAAGACCAATGTTTTTACTTAAAATCATGTAGACTTGCCCCTGGGTTTTCACATGACTTCTATATTATTAGTTCCTTGTGTGACTTGGGTGTTGGACTAGATTTGTTTTTTCTTAGTTTTGTTTTTGCTCTAAAATTCTAAGGTTCTGTAAATGTTTTTAAAAGGCCCTCTTGTCTAACAAGTCCTCACCTTATTTGAAAGACAGACTGTAGAATGAGAACAACTAGGTTCCAATCCTTGTTCCAACCTCTGTTGGATGTGTGCCCTTGGCCAGTCGCTTAACCTCTGAGTCTCAGTTATTCACTCGAGACATGGATTATGTAGCTATCTGATAGGAGTTTCATGAAAATTTGCAGAACACTTAGAAGAGTGGCTGGTACATTAAACATTATACATATTGCTGTTATTTAATTAATTGTTTATTTAATTAAAAATCCCAAGCTTGCCTTGTCCAGACATGAAAATTACTGAAACATCTGTGATTACAGGATCTTCAATTAAGGAATTTAAGAGCTGGTGAAGAAAACAGGACTGGGGAACCTATGAAAACTATTATAAAAAACAGAAGACATTTATAGTCAATGAAACAAGACAGTAATAATGGAAGACTAAAAAGATGAAATGGAATGCTAAATTGACTTCCAACCATATTTTCTACATTTTAAAATTAGCAATAATGGTTTCTCCACCCACAATCTTTTTTTTTTGGAGCACAGGCTCTGGACGTGCAGGCTCAGCGGCCATGGCTCACGGGCCCAGCCACTCCGCGGCACGTGGGATCTTCCCGGACCGGGGCACGAAGCCGTGTCCCCTGCATTGGCAGGCAGACTCTCAACCACTGCGCCACCAGGGAAGCCCCACCCGCAATCTTTTAACTAGACATATTTCAAGTTCTCCTTCTCTGACATTTACAACAAAAACTTTGTGATTTTGGTTTTTTGTTTTGTTGCTAAGAAGCACTTTTTACCCCCATGGCTAGTCCTCCACCAAGATGTTGACAACCTTCTTAAAATTGAAGTGTGTTGGATCTGTAGGTTTCTGTTCATTATGTGGAATTTTAATTCAATATCTGTATGTTCAAAGGAACTCTTATTCCTACTCCATCAGGCAGGGTTAATACCGCTACTGCCCAAGGCCAGAAATGCTCCTTGTCTCAATTTCCAGACAGAAGATTCCTTCCTAGGAACATCATGAAAGATATGGAACTAGTGCCTCTGGCCACTTGTTGGAAAATGCAAGGATATTTGTTTAAATGGGAGTCGATGGAATTATTATTATGTTCCTTTACAGATGAGTCAACTGAGATTGCTTAAATAACTCTTATAAGATTATAAAATTAGTAAACCATTGGCAGGCTGCCACCAAAGCCCATGTTCTTTCCATACAAAAAGGGGTGGGAAACTATCAGGACTTATATGATATTGTGCTTGAGAGCACATACTTGGTACCTTCAGAGGGAAAGGGAGAGTTGGGAGCAGATGAGTTTTTACCTAGTATAGTCTATGTGCTAGGGTTTGTCTATAAGTTTAAATAACTTATTTCTTTGATTATAGAAATATTACACAATCATCAAGAAAAACTTGGGAAATACAAAAAAAAAACAAAGAAAAGATGATGCAAAAATTCACAACTCAGAGATAACCACAGTCGACATTTTTGTGTATTTCTCCTCAGTGTTTTCTTTTTACTAAGAGATTGATATCTGAAATGACATAACAGGGTTCATACAATACAAGCAGTTTCCAATACTGCTTTTCCCATTTAACATTATGTCTTATGCATTGTTCAAGTTAGCATGAGAATAACTCCTTGAAGTTTTGGGAAATTATAATTTGGCCTGTGTTATTCTTTTATTGAGCAGAAAGGCTTGATTTAACTAAAGGGATGTGAAAACACCAAGTTACAGGTTTTCATAGAAAAAGAAATATGGAAAGGGAGCAGGTACAAGATAGCTTGGAATTTACCAAAATACGATTCATATTGAGCAGGCCCATCATATGTGGGTGTTCTCTTGTGGAAACCTCCCTGGAGACATGGCAAGGAGCCTGATATAGGGGAGATGTTCAAACTGAGTAGACTCCTGACTTTTGAGCTGTTTTCTAGAAGGGATCTCAAGTGGGCCCTAGCAGACACCAAGTCAGAGGTCGGTCTTGGATTTAGATTTGTCCTGGAATGACCTGGAGCTTCTCCCCTCTCCTCTATTGTAACTCATTCAACACAGCGCTTTACTGAGCTCCCTCCATGGGCCGGGCACTCTGCTAGGCACAGCTAATGAGACTAACATGACCTTTGCTTTCAGAGAACTTATAATCTGGTAGAGAATAGAGGTTCTAAACCACAATTTGCTTCTTGACAGCTTGGCTAAGTACGATGGTGGGAAATGATATGGAAGAAAAGCAGAAGGTGGTATGAGTCTTGGGGCACGAGCTGGTGGAGAGTGGGCAGTTAGGGAAAGCTTTCCTGAAGAAGACATATTTCACCTGAGGCTTGAAGGATGAGTAAAATCTGTCCAGGATAAATGCAGGTAAGGAGCTAGAGGGAGGAGAACATAGTTTCCCTAAGGATAAGCAAGAGGATAGCAGCTTGGGTTTGGGGGGAAACAGAGGCCAGGGTAGTTAGAGCATAACGATAAAGTGATTTGAGGTGAATCTGGACAAATACTATAGTCTATTGTATTCTTTGAATAAACCTCAGTAGAATCTAATAAATGCCCACCAAGCGTTAAAACACCCAAGTCATCCTGGCAATTGAAATTTAAATGGGCCTAGAAAAGGAACAATTTTAATTGTTAGGGAAGGAAATATAAATAAAAGAAATTGGGAAGACAAATGCAGAGGGAGATTGAGACAGAAATGACTAAACTCAAAACAAATTCAGAGGGCGGTTTTCCTTTATTTTAATTTTCAGTGTTTATTCAGAGGATCATATGAATATATTCATGTTTAATGCTCCCTCCTTGAAAAAAAATTTTTTTAAACACCAATTTTTATTTCAAGAACAGAGGAAGCTAATGCTCACCTTTTTATTCTGAATGAATTGCCAACATTTTATTCACTAGTTTCACAAAAGAGCTGGAACCTCACTGAGGTTTCTGAATTAAATTAGCTTTCAGAACCATTTAAAGTTCTTCCATTCTATTAATTCAGCAGACAATCAAGTTGTTCACTTGTTGACTTTTATCCACATGCACTCAATCAAATCAGCTATTGAAGAGAGATACCTATTAGCTGTTAATTTCATATGTTAGATAGGAATCCTAGAACTCTTGTTTATATCTGTTTGATAACCTTCTAATCTTTGCCACAGTCTCACTAACAACAGCATTAACTAGTCTGCCATCTATCTTGATTAACAACACAGGGACTCAAAAGATGCTCAACATCTGATAAGCCTAACAATCCAAACTTCTAACAATGCCCATAGCCCTATGGAAAACGGGCTTCTACCGCCATTCTTACAAACCCTTTAAGTCGTCTTTAAATAACAATTTTGCAAATTATTACTTTAAGAAAATGAGAAGAGCTTGTCTTAGTGTAGGAGCTCTTATGAATAATTGGTAAGACTGAATGTTTTGTGACATTTTTACCCTCTATTTTGCATCCTCTGGGTTTGAGTTTTAGAAATTATTTTTGCCTTATATTGAATTATAAGTGTACTGTTATCTCTGGATCAGATGAATTCAACCCATATTTGCTAATCTCTATGTGCTAGCACTTACCGGGTACATAAAAGGTATAGAAAATAGAGCTCCACATATCATAAAGTTCCATTTTTTGAAATCACAGCAACTAGGTTTGTCTCACAAGTGGAATTATGTTGGCTTTTATGACAGAGAAAAGGAGGGAGGGAGAGAGGAAATATAATCTTTGCCCCACATGGTAACTTCCAGGTTATTCCTCATGTAGTTCTTTCAAAATCTATTCAGTCACTTCATTCTTTATCCAGTTTCATTGCTGAAATATTAAGGACGCTTTACACACCATCCATGCTGATTTTAGCAGCTGGCAACTTTTGTCTTTAAACTATTCTCAGGAAGTCCTTGGTGACTTCCATATCTGCCTTAATGATGGTTCTACCACCATGATTTCATGTTTTTAAAACTTCCACTGATCCTATCCTTTATTTCATTTCAGACATTCTTAGGCAACGCTACACTGTCGAACTTGGTTGGGATCATGCCATCTCCAATACTGAACTCTGAAAAGTTCCTTTTGACCTTCTCTGAATATTGGTCTACCTTCTTCCTCAGGCAGCTTGTGGGAAGTAAATATCAACAAGAAGTTAGAGCAGAAGAATACAGAATAAGTGTTTCTTAATGTGAAACATCCCTACATACACCTAAAATAAAGGGCATAGAGTTGACAGAGAAGTGCTGAATTCTTATATAATCTCATGAGGGCTTTGAACTAGCACATTTCAGATATTAATGTGATAAAATGTAATTTAGATAAAATTCATACCCTCATGATGATGGGCCATAAAGACATCCACATTGCTTTCTCAATTCCCATATCTGTGCAAATGACTCCCTAATTTATTTCTGAAGCCAAGGTCACTCGCTTTGCTTCTAGGAATGAATTTCCAATGACTTGTTAGCTATCTCCAAATGCATCTCCCCAAACACCTTCAAGCCCAATGTATCCCAATTCGTATTCATCATTAACCCGCTTACACTAGTATTATCTGGGAATTTCATTGTCCATTAATAATACCACCATTCTTTAACACATCCAGTTTCCTTATTTTGTTCCTCCACTTCCAATCCATTGCCAACCTCTGGCAATTCTTTTCCCTGAGATTTCTCTTAAGTGTATTCTTTATTTTTTTCCATTCCAAATCTACTTCCCCAATTCAACTCATCCTTATATCTCATTCTGAGTATTGCAATACACTTATTTCTGTTTTCCCCAGACTCTCACTCCTCTAATACATCCTACCCATAACCGTAAATTGCTTTCATAAAGCTACTTTAATATAGTCATCCCTGCTCAAAAATTTTCAGGGATCCACCTTCTCAATGAAAGTCAGACTCTTGAATCTGGTATCCTGGTCCTTTACAACCTGCCCAAACTTTTCCTTCAATTTTATTTTCCTGTCATGTATATTCTTCCATATAGTTTTCTCCACCCATTACCTTTTTACATCTCATGCCTTTGCTCATGAGGTTTCTTCTGACTCTATTTCCCCTTTTCTACATATTTATTGGTCACCAAAATAATTTTCAAAACTCTAAAAAAGAAAATCTTTCTTCCTTCCTTTCTCTTTTCCCCTTCCTTCCTTCCTTCCTTTTTTCCCTCCCTCCCTCCTTCCTTCCTTCCATGAGTAGATACATTAATAAGCACTTATTATGTTCCAAAAGGGCATGCACGTCTACTGCCATAAAGGCTCTCACAGTCCAGGGGAGAGATGCCCAAAACGTTAACAGGTAAAGCAAATATGAGAGCAGAGAGGAGGAGACTACAATACAGTCTTGTCGGTGGGGAGGATGGGAGGTGAATCAACAGGAGACTTTTTGAAAGAAGTTGCAGCTATGCTGAATCTTGAAGTATGACAAATAAATATCCATATGAAGAAGGCTAGCAGAGAAGGAAGGTCTTTCCAAATTTTAGAGCTATCATGAGCACAGGCTAGTTGAAAAAGGGAGGTGTGTGATGAAACCACCAGGAAGTAGAAGTTGCTTGAGCTCAAAGGATGGGGAGAGAAGCAATAGAATATGAGAACAGAGAGGTAAGCAGGGCTTGGGTAGAAAGTGATGTACAATGTTTAAAACTGGAATTTGTCCTATAGGTGATGGGAACCATGAATGGAATTAAGCAGGGGACTGACATGGCCAGATTTGCATTTTAGATAGACCAAGCAGGAAGCTATGTTAAGAATGGATTTGAGGAAGAAAGACAACAGCCAATGACAGTAGATGGAAGATATTAACGTCATCTATGGGGAAGAGAGAATTAAAAGAGAATTAGCTACTTAGTAGCTAATATAGGTAGCACTCTTTTAGTTGACGTTGGAGATTGGAAGAGAGAGGCAATGGGGACATCCACATTTCAGTTTGCATAACTGGGTGGATAGTGGTGCTACTAAGTGAGATTTTTTAAAAATGCACAGGGAGCAGGAGAAGTGAGAAGGAAAGTTTAAAAGATAAATTTAAATGGCCTCATTATATCATGAGGTGAAGATGAATAAAGTATTATACAAGATGCACAGTATACTACCTGAAGCTCAGGAGGCAGGTCTGAACTGAGCCTGAGTTGAGATTAATCTGAACAGAGGTGGTATATTATACCTGGGTTGTGTCTGTAACAATGCAGTGTATCCTGGAAGAAAACCTAAAGGGATAGATGGAGGAATAGGCAGTGAGGAAGTAAATAGGGAAAAAATAATTGAAAGGAAAAATAATCAGAAACATACTTTTCCCTTTATTGCAATGTCCCTCTTTTCTTTGAGTTCCCAAAGCATTTGACACTTTTGGGGAGGTAGGAGTTTCCTTCTATCATCTCCCTTATTCTTTACAATACCCCAATTCTGGTCAGATTAAAGGAAATTTATAGGACCATATTTACTAGTGGATGGATTTACTCTTGCAAATTGATGTCCTCTTGGGCCAAGACCTCTTTTTTCTTCTTCCCATTGTCTTCAAGAGATGTAATTGGTAAGCTGTACCAAGGCTCTCTTGAAAGTCTTTCTTGCTCCTCTTTTCTTACAAACTTCTAAATTCACATCACTTCTGGTGAGTAGCTGGGGAATTAAGACTGGGACATGGTAGCCCTGTATGGGCTTTGGACATCAAACACATTGTCCAAACCAGCTTTATCAGAGAACCCTGCACTAGGGTATTGGGCCCTGGCTTACCTAATTCTAAAGTGGTAATGTAACCATTCTCTTTGTCTCTTGTATGTATGGCTTCCTCAGTGTTTCCAAGACAGAAGAAATTGTTGGGCAAGGATATTCTGGCATTCCTATCTTCTTTCAGTATTCCTTTGTGGCACATATTACTTTTTATCTTACATTTATATATATATATATTTTATATATTTTATATTTTGATTATTTCTGCCTGTCTCATTGTAAGAATGAAATTTCAAGTCATTGAAAGTTCATTCTTACAATGATTAAAAACATTCTTATTTTAAACTAAATACTAGATCCTTAGTTTGAAAGATTATACCAACCTGCATCATTCTAAGTTGACAAAAATTATGTATTGAAATATGAAATGACAGCATTTTGTATGATGACTACAATTTTGACTTCAAGTAAGGATCATAAACAAAACCAAGACTTCTGATAATATGATATACACTTTATCGTAGTAATTCAGGGTCTCACTCAATGCTGTATAATCATATTAGTGTGGTATCTTTTCCTCCCGAAGGAAAGCCCTGATGTATATGGGCTTTCCTACAGTCATTCCAGCAGATGTTAGGAGTATTATGGTATTTGGGGATTTCAATGAAAAAGATTTCATTTTTTATACTTAAGCTTCCAATTAGTTTACTCTGAGTGTCCTACTTGCTTGGATGATTGGTGCATAAGTGACACCTTGGTGTCTTTATTATTTTCTCAGAAGACCCTTCCCAATGGTAAGGGAGTTACTTAGATGTGTATGTGTGCGCGTGTGATGCAATTAGCTAACATTTCTGAACATGTACTTTGAGCAAAGTACAAATCATTTAACTTCCTTAAAAAATAAATTTGAATCACTGATGCTATGAAGCTAGAAGTGAGTATTAGGTCTCTTCACTCTGCAGTGGATATAGCTGACTACTCAACTCTATTGGCTCAAACCAACCAGGTTGTTAGACTCTGTTTACACACAGTAATCCTCCTTAAGGATGAAGGGTTTACTTAAAATTTTTCATTTGTAACTTAATGAATTTTTAGAAAGAAAATTGTGTATTAAGGAGATAGTAAAATTTGGAGATTCTCAAAGATATTATGTCACCTCATCACCACCTTGTCAATACTTTTTGAACTATTAAGTGTAAGGCAGAACTCCTATCTTCAAGGAGTTTATGATTTAGTTGAAGAGAATGTGAAAAGTTAAATTAAAAGGGGCTCACAATACAAAACTAGAGCACATGAAATGTCAAAAGGCAGTTACCCAATGAACATGGGAAGGCTAATATCATTTTGAGATCCTGATTTCAATTCTTTTGGATATACACCTGGAAGTAGGATTGCTGAGTCATATGGTAATTAATTTTTTAGGAACCTCCATACTATTTTCCATGAAAGCTGCCCATTTTACATTTCCACCCACAGTGCAATAGGGTTTCAATTTCTCCATAGTCTCATGAACACTTGCCTTTTCTTTTTTGATAATAGCTATCCTGCAGCACTCTTCACAATAGCCAAGATGTGGAAACAACCTAAATATCCATTGAGAGATGAATGGATAAAGGAAAGTGGTCTATACATACAACAGAATACTATTCAGCCTTAGAAAAGAAGGAAACAGAGCAACATGAATGAATCTTGAGGCTATTATGTTAAATGAGATAAATCAGTCTCAGAAAGACAAATATTGCATGATTCCACTTATATGAGACATCTAAAAGAGTCAAATTCATAGAATCAAAGAGTGAATAGAATTAAGATGAATAAGCTCCAGAGATCTGCTTTAAAACATTGTATCTGTAGTCACCACTCATGTACTGTACACTTAAAACTTGTAAAGACAGATCTCCTGGTAAATGTTTCTACCACACAAGGAAAGGGCAGTGATTCAAACTTTAGAATGAAGTTTAAATTTATCTTAATAAAATATTCCCTTGACCTCTTATAATTCTGCAAACGTCCCTGGTTCCTGTTAAATGCCTGGGAAACGGAGCCATCGCAAGTGCTGAGTCCATTTTGTAAGGTGTGGATAATAACTTTTGAAAATTTAAGAGAGAAGAAGTGCTTTATCAATGAAGTTGAATGAAACACATTATATCATATCATGACCATCAGAGTTCTATTTTTCCGGAGTCACTCAGGTATGGCCACAGAGCCAAGGCTGGCATATTGCTGTCTTGTTTTCAGCCCAAATGCTGGCAATCACGGAAGGCAAAAAAAATTATTATATTTTTGATGTTGATGATTCTGGTCTGGGTTCCCAATCTGAAAACTAAATCTAGAAACAACCTGGAGGTTTGCATCCTTTTGATGACTGCCTTTAATCAAATCCCATTTTCCCAGATTTCTTGGCAAAAGCATATTCTCCCTCGTTGAAACCTAACATTTCAGTCTCTCCATATCCTCTGTTCTGAACTATCGTTTACTTCCCTTCTCTCTCACTGCAAATGATAATAACGGCAAACTTCAGCTTTGGGGAGGGCAGATGGGCTGCCTTTCTTTTCGACCGGGTCCTCCCCTGGAAAACGATATTAAGTGGATGTTTCTTTTTTTTCCCTTGTTTTAGTATATTCCTTTGGCAAGTACTTTCAAATCTGTTCCCTTCCTGTGTTCTGAAGACAGGAAATCTGTAAGCAATTGCAGAAATTTTGTTTTATACCTTTAGTAATTTTTACCTCATCCATATAAATCTTCTAATTTATAGTGAATATTCAACTGGGTCACATAAGCCTGGATATTCAACTTCCATGAGAAAGGCTGGCTGTATGGGATGTTTCTCCATGACTAGATTAAGATTATCTATACACGTGTTATCTCCCCTAGGACCCTTGCCACTCTTTTTGTTTTAAAATGTATTTGCTCTTTGTTTTGTTGCATTTTGCAGTGCTCAAAAAACAAAATAAAATCAGACCTCTTCCTTCCTCTCCATGTGGCATTTAGATAAATTAAAATTGTGGCAAACGTGCTATTAAGTCTCATTTTTTCACATTCATCCCTTCCAATAGTAATGAGCACATCTTAGTTACAATAATTGTATTAAATTTTTAACATTAAAAGCACTGAGGGAGCATTTCAAAGCTGACTCTCTTGATCTGACAGCCACAGAGGGATCCTCTGGAGCACAGGTTACTGTAAAGAGAGAATATTTTCATTGCTAAAAGGAGATGTGAGAGAAAGAAAAGTAACATTTGTTGATCACATAATATGTAGTAGGCACGACAGTCTTTTTTATAATAACCTCATGAGGTTATTATAAAAACCTCAGTCTTTTTTATAATAACCTCATGAGGTAGGAAATAGTATGCTCATCTTATAAACATAGGTTAGAGATGACGTACTTTGGCGAAAGACGCAGGACTAGAAGATGAGTAAAGCTGGGGTTGAACCCAAGTCTACCTGGCTACAGAGCCCAGGTACTTGCCTCAGTGTATTCTGCTGCCTTCTAGCATCATGGCAGTACGAAAAGCACTGCACCAAGGAGGAAAAAAACTGGGTCTAAACTCATTTATAGATGTGAAGCCATGAGAAACTTTGGCTTCTGGGCCACTGTCTCTCAATTTGTCAAGTGAGAATAAAATACCCCCCAAGTTGGGTGTGAGACTCAAATAAGATTGTTTATGTGTAAATCCTTTGTAGAAAATAGTTATGCCCAACTTGTATTCACCTGTGTGGTGGCCATCCTACTACAGACTTTTAAAGTAGCTATTAATTTAATTATTACTTATGTGGTTATTTATATCCCCACCCTACATAAGGAAACTGAGGCACAGATAGGCTAAGTAACTTGCCCAAGGTCACACAGTGAGCTAAGATGCAGAACCAGGATTTGAACTCAGGAAACCAGGATCTAGAATGCAAGTTAGTAAACCCTGCTGTATATTGTGCTATAAAATGCAGGGATTAGTATGATAATTTCAAACATCAAAATAAGTATCAAAAGAATACAAGAATTTAGGCAAGATCAGTGTTATCTAAAAGCTTTGGAGAAGTGGAGATGGAACTGTTCAACATCCTGGCTTCAAAAATGTGCCATGAGACTTATTTTAAATAAGGTCAATCTGGTCCACTATCCCATGAGGATGGAATCAGGCAGTCCTTGTGGTTCTACTTGGGCCCAGTAGCAATACTTAGACTAGCTAAAACATTCCACTCTTCCCAGGGAGACCCAAGTGTCTCGGTGACATGCTCACTAAAGAAGAATTCAAAGGATCCTAGCAGGACAGTATCCCCTTAGAGACATAAGCAGCATACTTATGCTCATAATACAAACATAAAAAGAGGGAACTCTTCTTGGAGATTTATGTTAACAAGGCGCAGAATTCAAAATATGCTTTTTTGGCTTCAGTCCACTCCCAGCCCTGACCTCATAACTATGACCTCATAACTCTACAAACAGTCTTTTCCTCTGGGCCTGAATGTGGCCTTAGAACACTTGTCAACACAAATCTCGGACTTTACTACTAATTTCCACTCTGGTCTTTATTATTTCCTTTCTTCTGCTTACTCTAGGGTTTGTTTGCTCTTCTTTTTTTCCCTGTGTCTTAAGGTGAAAGTTTAGGTTATTGATTTGAGATGTTTCTTCCTTTTTAATATGGGCATTTACATGTATAAATTTCCCTCTAAGCACTGTTTTAACTGCAACCCATGAGTTCTGGTATGTTGTGCCTTTATTTTCATTCATCTCAAATTTTCTATTTTCTAATATCCATTTTGATTTCTTCTTTAATCCATTGGGTTTTTTTTAGGGGTGTGATTGTTTAATTTCTACATATCTGTGTCTTTTGCAAATTTCTTTCTGTTATTGATTTCTAACTTTATTCCACTGTGGTTAGAGAACATATTTTGTGTAATTTTATCTTTTTAAATTGATTGAGGTTTGTTTTATGATCTAGCGTATGGTCTATGCTGCAGAATGTTCTATGTGCATTTGAGAAGAATGTATGTTCTGCTGTTGTTGGGTGAAGTGTTCTATGTATGTCTCTTAGGTCTACAGATATAAATCTTTGTAGATTTATAGTGCTGGTCAAGGCAGACAGAAGTCAGGGGAAGGAGGGTTGGGTGAGGAGCTAGGGAGTAGGGATTCAAAGCTAAGGGAACTGACTATGCGAAGGTCATGAGGCAGAAAAGAACTTGTCACACTCAAGTAGGAAAGCCAGCTGTGAACAAGGGGAGAATGACAGATAAAGTTGGTAGGGCCCAGACATGAAAGGCTTATAAACTGGGATAAGTGTATACATCAGACCTCATTTAACCCTAATTATCTCCCAAAGGCTCCATCTCCAAATACTATCACATTAGTATTAGGATTAGGGCTAATATTAGAGTTAGGGCTTCAGCATGTGAATTTTGAAGGGACACAGTTCAGTCCATTCAGTCCATGGCACTCCTCCTGGTCTTCCCAAACTGCAAACATCTCAGAGACACTTGTCTGACCACTAGTCTGTTTTAGAGACCTTCCTTTGTTCCCATAGTACACTGTGCATGCTTCCATCACAGAACTGGTCATGCTGAACTATAACTGCCCAACAGACTCAGCTTCCTGAAGGTGGTACCTGGCCTTATTCACCTCTGTATCCCAAGGGCCTAGCATAGTGCCCAGCATAGAACAGTTGTTCAATAAATTTTGTTAAGTGGATAAATCATTCTTGAGCAACACACTATTACTAGAAATGCCTCCTTTATTTTAAAATAGTGACCAGATATTTGGAAAAGAACTAACTAAAATGTTAAAAATATACATCTGTGGTGCATAAACACACTCAGAGGGAAGAATATATTTTACCTTGATTTAAGCTTCCTGATAACAGGATAGATTTTGGGAAAAAGGGGCTCTACAATGCAGATTCCACCTTACATGAGGAGTGCAGAGCTGCTTGTGGCTATGGAGATGCCTTGGTGCATGCAAATGCTGACATGTATGACTAGTGTAGTCTCCCTCTCTTTTGAGTTAAAAAGAAGATTCTTACCTGAATTTTTTCAATGCAAATAGAAGCATAAATAAAGATTTATGTAGAAATTGCAGATGGCTGAGACAGAATGAATGCATAGAAGAGGTCAGATGAGAACAAAAACATTCATGCTGGAAGTTGTCTCCATAAAAACCTTATATTTCTGTGGCTGTGGTTTGTTTTGTGTTTTTATGTAATATTTATTGTTTACTATACGCCAGGCACTTAAGCATCTAACATACCTTATCTCGTTTATCCACATGACAGCCCTGGGAGGTAAACTAGTTGATTTTAGTTTATGCTCTGAGTTTGTTGTTAGCGTCCATGGACTCTAATCAGGATTTCGGGGTAGATCCTTAGATATATTTGCTAACATGCCAAGCCATAGTAGGCCTGGCTTCTCAATTATAAATATGACTGTTATCTCACTTTTACGTTTCTGACAAATAAATGAACATTTGTGCATTTACTATTCTGGACTGATAGAATCTTTCTTTAAGGTTAAACATTGTTCATTGAAAAACCTTTCCATGGACTCCATTATCATTTGAATGTAGCCATTCTTTTTACTTCCTCTTGTGTTTGTGGTTAATTGAGGAATTGTAACGAATCCAAAGAGTAAGTAATTATGACTAACTAAGGCTTCAAACTCTGAGGAAATGCCGAGTGCCATGAACCACAACCAAGACAACTTATCTGAGCCCAGTCCCAGCTTCAAAGGTCCATAGAAGGATTACTTTGTGTTGTGACTATACGAGGATTAGGGAACTCCTTGGTCTTAGTATATGAAGATGCAGAGGAAGCCAATTGTACAGTTACTGGAGTAAACAATGCTCCCAGGAGTCCCTTCTTTATTCCCCCAGTCCTCGAAATAAGGCCTAATAAGAAAGAGCTGAAAGTCTCCTGTACCTTTCACCTGACTCTTTCTCTGGATTTTTTTCAAGACCTGTTCTTGTTCCTTGGTGAAAACCTCTCTCTCAAAAATCCTTGCAGAAATACTCCCTAAATATTACTGTATTAGAATATTCTAAAACACAAACTTTTAACTCCTGGAGTCACACAGCTTTGTAAAAGATCATTAAATTTAGAGGAATAAAAGTAGTCAGTCTGGTGGGTTTGCAATCAGTGGTTTCTACCACATGCCTGTGATTAATCATCAGATTACACAGTGTAGGTTATGCAGGTTCAAATTTAGATACATGTGCTTAACATGGTAAAGGATGGATTTACGCCTGGGCATTTTTTTTACACCATGTAACTATTTATGAAGCACTTAATTTGAAGATTACACTTGGAGATACTATAATAAATTGTGATAGTGTATTTTACTCAGTTTACATTTAGTTTCAGGAAATACATTCTATAAAATGTATTTCAAGGCTACCTAAAAAAGACAAAATAGACACTCATTAAGCAGTTTACAAGATACAGATCTTTATCTCCTACAAAGGAAGGGAAACAAGAAAGCTGTAAATAATAAGTTCTGAATAGGAACGACATAAACTGCCTAATCAATGTCTTCCAGAACTGACGAGTGACACCTCTTTGTTTTTTGCAAATAAAAACCTTCTTACCATCACAATATAAACCATTATCTCTGCAGGCAAGGTATATTTAGAAATGTACAAAATGTACATTTCCTGCCAGCCTCTAGATCAGTAGGTGGAGATCTAAAGTCATGCAAATATTACAGTAAATGCAGGCAACCAATTTCTAATTATTCCATATCAGCAGATTTGTGAGGAATATAATTTATTAAAAAAGAACAGTTTATGATCAGCAGACCTTGGTTATGACTGTTTAGGAATTCAGTGCATTTTGATCTAATCACAAAATCAAAATATTCATGAAACACAATGATATCTCCCCAAAGCAGCCGGGCAGCCATTAATTTTGAAATTCGGGTAATTTATTAACACTTATCTGAAGCTGTAAAAGCTTACCTCTGTGTTTGTAATACGGGGAAAACTGAAAGCAGTTTTAAAACTGATTCCTAATGATTTATAATGGTTTGCTGTAATTTGAGCCAGAAATTCAATTAAAATGTATGTTTAGTTTTGTTTCAAGATCTTTAGTTAAAAATTCTATTAAAATTCTATTTCCTTCTTGCATTAAATGTATCTGTTATCTGCATATACAAGAAATATAAGAAAATTCTATCATTTATTCCCCAGTCTCCATAAATGCTTCAAAAAAGCATTCATTTTTATTTCATAATTCTGCTAAGGTAGCATTTGGAATTTATATATAGTAGAGGAAGAATAACTGTATATTCCTATTTCTCAGTAAGGAAAGAAATCTAACACTGAATACTTTAGGAACAAGTCAAGTGATCTTTGCCACTTTATCAAACTAGAGGAAAACAAATAAAACAAAACAGACATTTTTGGCTCCAAATTACTCACCTAATAGGCTGTCTCTGAGATATTTTAAAAAATATAACTTTCCAGAGAAAGGGGTAGGAGTTGGGGTGGGTGAGGTGGGGATGGGGAAACTGTTCAGCCTCCCTGAAACAAATGCAAACAGATTAAAAAAAACTTTGAAAGAGTTGTCCTCAGATATGAGATTCTTTAGGTTCTTATTTTCTCTAGACATGAGTTTGGTAAGTCGCTTAAAGGAGAACCCCATTGGCTCTTGCTTTTTGTTCTCTGCTATTTTCTTGAACTGCATGAAATCTTGCAACGATTACTCGATGCAAACATTTTGTGGCTTGTGTCTTAATGGTTTTTGGTAGCAAGAGTCTATAAGCAGAAATAGTAATGATGCTATAACTTACTGAGCATTTGCTATGTGTAGATGAATGAATTACATGGATTTTTAAATAGTTCAATCGTCTCAATAGTATTTGTATTATATACAGATATTATTATTCATACTTTACTAAAGTGGTGGCAGAGGCACGAAGTTTCATAGAGCTGATAAGTGGAAGAGCTAGGATTCGAATCTAGAAGGGTTATGACTGATCTCCTTTTCAATTTGATCATATGGTGATGGGGGGTGGATGACGGGCCTTCGCTTCATAAAGCCAAGAGTTGGGATGAAAGGAGCTAACTCCGAGTTTGTGGACTGTTTCTGAGAAAGGGGAAGATTTGGTTAACAAAAGCTGATAGGCGCTGGGAAGAAGCAGAATGGCACTTCCCTTGGTGTATCTCTCGTACTCTAATAATTCCAAGGTTGTGGCCCTACTTGTTTTCCTTCTCGTGGGGAACTGGGGACCCGAGCAGAGTGCAGAGCTTGAGGGATGTAGAGCTGAGTGTCAAATGCCAGAACGCAAACAAGGTAAATAATAGAAAACTTGGTCACCAAGCCAAATGGGCTGAGAGAAAAAGAGGAAGAAAGAAAGGACGAAAAGCAAGAACAAGCAAGTGAGCCAAGTTATAATATCATACGAGCCTGTGACAGAGGGAAGCCTAGGAATGAGATTGTAGAAAAGCCAAAGGAAGGGAGATAGGCCTGGAGCAATTCCCAAGTGGAGGAGGCTTTAATGCTGTCCTGACAGTCCTCCATGAGGATGAACTGATATCATAAAAAGGGATAGACACCAGTAAACCATGCATTTTTATTTGACTACTCCCTTAGACAGAATCACACTGAGATTTCCCTTTGCTTACTTGTTGCAAGTTACTAATGGCCAGTGAGTTTCTATTTTGTACTCCCAGGTGGGCCAGGGTCTGACATCTCTTCCCTACCCATACTAGGGTTCCTGATATGGGGTCATCGGAATCAGGGCAGGGTTTTATTGGACTAGGCTTGTTGATAAATAATGGAAGTCAGGGTGGATGCCAGAACTGCTGTGAAAGTGGGAGTTGATAAAAGCAGATTCAGGGATGAGGTAGGTGGCACAATTGTATTGATATTACAGATGGGTACCATATTGATGGAGGAATTTTTCTAGGCATTAATAGGCTCCATGTATCCATCAGACAACAATGGCTAGGTAGACATGAATCTGAAAGGCCTTAAGCAATGTTACTAAAGCTGTGTTGCAAACTGAGATTCATGGTCAGAGGGAGCAGGTAGATTAGAGGTAAGGAAAATGGGAGGTCAGGAGTCAAAATGTACCACAGCTACCAGAATGGTCTCACAGTTGAGGAAAAGGTAGTCAGAGATGCAGCGTAATGTGGTAGTATTTGAGGATATCCTGGGAGCAACGTTCCCTTGGGTTGGCTTGGCCCATACTCGACACCTGCACCATTTCCTGTTGTGGGTGTGCCCTCCAGCAGTCTCTACACTTTGTTAAAAAGTTTTCATGGGCCAGGTTGGCCAGCCAGATGGCCCTATGGCATAACTACAGTGTCTAGATTCAAGTCTTCCTGGCATGTTTATATAGTTGCCTACTTTTCTAGAATAGGTCCTTTGGCATTCTGAACTTCCCAAGGCCAGGCTTGGGAAGCCCTGAATTTGGGGGAATATGAGGCTAAGTGCTAGGTGAATTGTCCAATCATATTCTTGATGAGGGGGAAGTTTTGGACTCTGTTAGAAAATACCTTCTCTCAGGCAACATACTTGCCCTATGGCATGAGAACGATTGATAGGGATGTTCTGCAAGATGCAGTCATTTCTCTTTACGGATTTCTGATGTCACATAGACTGCGTGTGTTTCTTGGGAGGTGGCCAAGTCACGAGCCTCTAGCCATGTTCAAAATGGATGCAGTTACCTCTGAGTTGACTTGTGGCTACGGCTCCCTCTACAGGCTCCCCGATGTGGCCAAGCCAAGACTGCAAAATAAGCAAAAATGGAGTAAATGATGATTAGGGAGCAAGATGACAGCTGTGGAAGAATTACAAACAAAAGAAGGTTTAGGACCACATGTGGGCGACTTAGAGACTGTGAGATGACCCTGGTTCCCCATGCCCTTCTCCCCTCCACTGCATGGGAATTGGACGAAAATCCTTACACAAGAATCATTGGGCTTTTCTGAGCACTTAGCCCTTTTTGTTTGCAATGAATTGTCTCTGTTAACTAAATTTCTTCCCATAACCTTATAATAAGGGTGCTTTTTCGGCAAGGCAGATGGCATATGAAAGGAATATCTCTAAAGGCTATTTGTAGAAGACCGTGACTGACAAAAGAGTTACATGGCAAGGGTTACATTCCCAAGGTTTACCCAGGCAAGGCAAAATCAAAAGGCCTTGAAATAAAGTTACTGATGCTGAGTGACTGTTAAATAATGCTGCCTTTAAGAACGGGGATGGGACGTGCAATCATTTGATTCCATTTACAAAAATCTAATAGACATTAGCGTCCTGGGGTTATTAAAAATAACATTAAAACACTAAAAAACATGTTGGGAAATACCTGTTTTTATGATTCTAAAATATTCAATATAATATAAAATTGGAAATAACTTGTTAAAAATCAGGACAATTCATTCAGAATTAATTGTCATAGCAAGTAAATGAATACTTACTGTTTGGGCAGATATTCATTTATTTGTTCATATTTTAAATTTATCAGTTAACTTCAAAGCAATATCATTATTCCTTTACCATCAAACTTCTTGAAAAAATGTTTTACGTTTGATGATTTTACTTCCTCCACATTGTCTCTTTACCCTGCTATATAGTCTAGTTTATGTTCCTCCTATTCTAATGAAACTGCTTTCATTAAGTTCTCTAATAATCTCGTAATTATCAATCTTTATGGCTTGTTTCTAACCATCATATTTCTCAGTTTCTGTAAGTATGTCTTCCGGTCAGTCACTCACTGCTTACCAGTCTCCTTTCTTTTCAGTTTTTATCAAGCTCTCCTGCTCTCTTTGAGCCTTCTTCTTCCTTCCTTCCCAGTCCATTTTGTGGTTTCCTAGAATTTTGTCCTTGATTCATTTCCAGGATCAAACCCATGTTCCAGTCCCTTGGGTCAGGCTTTTTTCCAGGCTGTCCTATCCCAGACAAAGGTAAGGGCAGGTGGTACCCATTTTATATCATACTAAAGTTTGTTATGTTCTTAGCTCTATTTCTGGGTTACCTATTCTCTTCCATTACCTTGTCTATGTAGTCTTATCACATCTTCAATCACTGCAGCTTTATAATGTATTGAGCTCTGGGAAGGTTAGCATCTCCCTTCCTTTGTTAAACTCTTTTTTTCAAAATGTCTTTAGCCATATATTGCTGTTTATTATTACTTTGACAAATATTGGTGTAGTTTGTAGTGTTCTGTGTGTTTCTCATGTTTCATGTTGCCCTAAAGAGAAACTTTCATTGCAGCTATAAGGAAGGCTTTTGACAATGTATTTTGATAAACATACAGGGTTTTGTGAAAAAAGCCCTGGATGAAACAGAAGATACAGATTCTAGCTATGACTTTGAACAGGTTAAAATTTCTTTCTTTTTAAATTTTTATTGGAGTATAGTTGATTTACAATGTTGTGTTAGTTTCTGCTGTACAGCAAAGTGAATCAGTTATACATATGCATATATCCACTCTTTTTTTTTTTTTGGCTGCATTGGGTCTTTGTTGCTGGGCACGGTCTTTTTCTAATTGCAGTGAGTGGGGCTACTCTTCGTTGCCGTGCACGAGCTTCTAATTGCAGTGGCTTCTCTTGTAGTGGAGCACAGGCTCTAGGTGCGAGGGCTTCAGTAGTTGTGGCTCGTGGGCTCAGTAGTTGTGGCTCGTGGGCTCTAGAATGCAGGCTCAGTAGTTGTGGCTCACAGGCTCAGTAGTTGTGGTGCACGGGCTTAGTTGCTCCATGGTATCTGGGATCTTCCTGGACCAGGGATCGAACCCATGTCCCCTGCATTGACAGGCAGATTCTTAACCACTGCACCACCAGGAAAGTCTCTATATTCACTCTTTTTTAGATTATTTTCCCGTATAGGTCATTACAGAGTACTGAGTGGAGTTCCCTGTGCTACACAGTAGGTTCTTATTAGTTATCTATTTTATATATAGTAGTGTGTATGTGTTGGTCCCAAACTCCCAGTTTATCCCTCCCTCCCCCCTTTTTCTCCCTTGGTAATCATTAAGTTTGTTTTCTACATCTGTGACTCTATTTCTGTTTTGTAAATCAGTTCATTTGTACCATTATTTTAAGGTTCAATTTCTCTTACTATCACCTTCTCACTTAAAAAGTGAGAGACTTGTTCTACACAATTTTAAGCTTTCTTTCAACTCAGCCTTTTTACATACAGAGTTCTGATGTTATATAAACATCAGATTATATAAACATTTATATAAATATAAATGTATATATTTACTTATATATACATTTATTGTTTCATTAAGTTTCTGAACACTTGGGAACAATGGTGGGAATGGTGGTAGGGATGGGATGGAAGGAGGCGAGGGGATAAGCATACGTATAAAATACAGTTCTAATCTTCAAGTAATTTACTAGATATATTTGTTTATCTCTGCCACTAGACTGTAAACTCAGGAAGGGCAGAGCTTACACATTTTTTCTTGTGCCTTCTTACAAATAATAAATGTACATACAGATGATTTGTTGAATGGATAAGCACTGACTTCTACAAATCAGAAGAACATTTTGGGGCGTCCTCCAAAGCGACTAAGGCAACAACCCCATAGCCTTCTTTTTCCAACTGTCTTTGTCCATGAAAATCAACCTCTTCCTGTTTTAATCAGCCAACTCAGTTTTGTCTTCCATCCTACATTCTTGGGCCTAAGCTCCAGCAACACAAGATGAGAAGCTGAATACACAGTAGGATAAACACCAGACTCCTGCCCGTCCCTTAGTCAATTCAAATACATGAGGCAGCGGAAATGGGAAGAGGGACTTAACCCAAACACCAGTCAGGATTTTCAGATATTTCCCAAGATCCCTCTCTTTCTTATTTCCAATCTTCCTTCACTTTCATCCTATCTCTTGTTACTCCTGAACTTATCTCTTCTTGTGATTCTTTGGAGTTGGTTTTCGTACTTGATATGTCTTGTTTAAATCACAGCTTTTCCTGACTCTGAAGGTCTGCCAATCTGGCTGTGGGTATCCCAAGACTGTCTTGTGTAGAAACCGCTGTCCGGCAAAATGCCACCCTGAATTTTAATCTTGTCCCCTCCACTTATACTTACCTAGACCACCTCCCTCACCCTGTGAAGAAGTGACTATGCAGAATCATTGGGTAGCCCCAGAATAAAGTTCCAAACTGAAGAGAAAGTGCTGCTACTGAGAGAGTGTTGGGAATCTATGGTTTTTCTTTTTTTTAATTTTAAAATTGTGGTTAAATACACATAATATAAAACTGATCATGTTAACCATTTTAAGTGTAGAGTTCAGTGGTATTAAGTACATTCATATTTTTGTGCAAACATCATCACTATCCACCTCCAGAATGCTTTCCATCTTGCAAAACTGGGACTCTACAACCATTAAATGACAACTTCCTATTCCCCTCTCTTCCCAGCCCCTGGCAACCACCTTTCTACTTTCTGTCTCTATGAATTTGACTATTCTAAGTACCTCATATAAATGGTATCATACAGTAATTGTTTTTCTGTGTGTGTAACTGGCTTATTTTCCTTAGAATAATGTCCTCAAGTTTCATCCATGCTATAGCACCTGTCAGAATTTTTCCTGTTTAAGGCTGAATATTATTCAATTGTCCGTGTGTATCACATTTTGCTTATTTATTCATCCATCAATGGACACTTGTGTTGCTTCCATGTTTTACCTACTGTAAATAATGCTGCTATGAAATTTGGTGTGCAAATATCTCCTCGAGGCCTTACTTTCAATTCTTTTGGGCATATGCCAAATTGCTAGATCATATGATAATTCTATTTTTAATTTTTTGAGGAACTGTCATACTATTTTCCACAGCAGCTGTGCCATTTTATATTCCTAGCAACAGTGCACAAGTGTTCCAATTGCCCCATATCCTTGCCAACACGTTATTTTCTGAGTTTTAAAATTTTATTTATTTATTTATTTATGGCTGTGTTGGGTCCTCCTTGCTGTGCGTGGGCTTTCTCCAGTTGTGGTGAGCAGGGGCTACTCTTCATTGCAGTGCAAGGGCTTCTCATTGCTGTGGCTTCTCTTGTTGCGGAGCATGGACTCTATGCACGTGGGCTTCAGTAGTTGTGGCATGTGGGCTCAGTAGCTGTGGCTCGTGGCCTCTAGAGCACAGGGTCAGTAGTTGTGGTGCACGGGCTTAGTTGCTCTGCGGCATGTGGGATCTTCCTGGACCAGGGATCAAACCTGTGTCCCCTGCATTGGCAGGCGGATTCTTAACAACTGCGCCACCAGGGAAGCCCTGAGGTTTTTTTAAATAGTAATCATTCTAATGGGTGTGAAGTGGTAGCTCCTTGTGGATTTGACTGCATTTTTCTAGTGATTCATGACATTAAGGATTCTTTTTTCTGTGCTTATCAGTCATTTGTGTATCTTCTTTGGAGAAATGTCTATTCAAGTCCTTTGTTCATAGGAGCCTATGTTTAAAAAACTTGAATCAAATCTTTTTTTACTTTTTTCAAGTTTTCCAGGATTTAACTTTCTTCAGTAAACAGCCAATTTTTGCCTCTTCTATGAAGCTATCTCTGATTTCCCTAGGTGAAATTAGCTGCTTTTCTTTTCTGTTTTCATCTATATCTTCTATAGCCTCTGTTTTTTTCTGTGTAAAATTTTTTTAACGTTTTTATTGGAGTATAATTGCTTTATAATGGTGTGTTAGTTTCTGCTTTATAACAAAGTGAATCAGTTATACATATACATATATCCCCATATCTCTTCCCTCTTGCCCCTCCCTATCCCACCCTTCTAGGTGGTCACAGAGCACTGAGCTGATCTCCCTGTGCTATGCAGCTGCTTCCCACTAGCTATCTATTTTATGTTTGGTAGTGTATATATGTCCATGCCTCTCTCTCACTTTGTCCCAGCTTACGCTTACTGCCCCCGTGTCCTCAAGTCCATTCTCTAGTAGGTCTGTGTCTTTATTCCTGTCCTGCCCCTAGGTTCTTCATAACATTTTTTAAAAAATGTATATTCCATATATATGTTAGCATACAGTATTTGTTTTTCTCTTTCTGACTTACTTCACTCTGTATGACAGACTCTAGGTCCATCCACCTCACTATAAATAACTCAATTTCGTTTCCTTTTATGGCTGAGTAATATTCCATTGTATATATGTGCCACAACTTCTTTATCCATTCATCTGTTGATGGACACTTAGGTTGCTTCCATGTCCTGGCTATTGTAAATAGAGCTGCAATGAACATTGTGGTACATGACTCTTTTTGAATTATGGCTTTCTCAGGGTATATGCCCAGTAGTGGGATTGCTGGGTCGTATGGTAGTTCTATTTTTAGTTTTTTAAAAAAACTCCACACTGTTCTCCATAGTGGCTGCATCAATTTACATTCCCACCAACAGTGCAAGAGGGTTCCCTTTTCTCAACACCCTCTCCAGCATTTATTTTTTGTAGATTTTTTTGATGATGGCCATTCTGAACAGTGTGAGATGATATCACATTGTAGTTTTGATTTGCATTTCTCTAATGATTATGACGTTGAGCATTCTTTCATGTGTTTGCTGGCAATCTGTATATCTTCTTTAGAAAAATCTCTGTTTAGGTCTTCTGCCCATTTTTGGATTGGATGGTTTCTTTTTTTGATATTGAGCTGCATGAGCTGCTTGTAAGTTTTGGAGATTAATCCTTTGTCAGTTGCTTCATTTGCAAATATTTTCTCCCATTCTGAGGGCTGTCTTTTCGTCTTGTTTATGGTTTCCTTTGCTGTGCAAAAGCTTTGAAGTTTCATTAGGTCCCATTTGTTTATTTTTGTTTTTATTTCCATTTCTCTAGGTCAAAAGGATCTTGCTGTGATTTGTGTCATAGAGTGTTCTGCCTATGTTTTCCTCTAAGAATTTTAGAGTGTCTGGCCTTACATTTAGGTCTTTAATCCATTTTGAGTTTATTTCTGTGTATGGTGTTAGGGAATGTTCTAATTTCATTCTTTTTCATGTAGCTGTCCAGTTTTCCCAACACCACTTACTGAAGAGGCTGTCTTTTCTCCATTGTATATTCTTGCCTCCTGTATCAAAGATAAGGTGACTATATGTGCGTGGGTTTATCTCTGGGCTTTCTATCCTGTTCCATTAATTTATATTTCTGTTTTTGTGTCAGTACCATACTGTCTTGATTACTGTAGCTTTGTAGTATTGTCTGAAGTCCGGGAGTCTAACTCCTTCAGCTCCGTTTTTCTTTCTCAAGATTGCTTTGGCTATTCAGGGTCTTTTGTGTTTCCATACAAATTGCAAAATTTTTTGTTCTAGTTCTGTGAAAAATGCCATTGGTAGTTTGATAGGAATTGCATTGAATCTGTATATTGCTTTGGGTAGTATAGTAATTTTCACAATGTTGATTCTTCCAATCCAAGAACACGGTCTATCTCTCCATCTATTTTTATCATCTTTAATTTCTTTCATCAGTGTCTTATAATTTTCTGCATATAGGTCTTTTGTCTCCTTAGATTTATTCCTAGGTATTTTATTCTTTCTGTTGCAATGGTAAATGGGAGTGTTTTCTTGATTTCACTTTCAGATTTTTCATCATTAGTGTAAAGGAATGCAAGAGATTTCTGTGCATTAATTTTGTATCCTGCTACTTTACCAAATTCATTGATTAGCTCTAGCAGTTTTCTGGTAGCCAGCCTCTTTAGGATTCTCTATGTACAATATGTCATCTGCAAACAGTGACAGCTTTACTTCTTCTTTCTGATTTGGATTCCTTTTATTTCTTTTTCTTCGATGATTGCTGTGGCTAAAACTTCCAAAACTATGTTGAATAATAGTGGTGAGAGTGGGCAACCTTGTCTTGTTCCTGATCTTAGAGGAAATGTTTTCAGTTTTTTGCCATTGAGGACGATGTTGGCTGTGGGTTTGTTATATGTGACCTTTATTATGTTGAGGTAAGTTCCCTCTATGCTTACTTTCTGTTAAACTTATGGGGATTCCCTTGTATGTTATTTGTTGTTTTTCCCTTGCTGCTTTTAATAGTTTTTCTTTGTATTTAATATTTGATAGTTTGGTTAATATGTGTCTTGGCATGTTTCTCTTTGGATTTATCCTATATGGGGCTCTGTGCTTCCTGGACTTGATTAACTATTTCCTTTCCCATATTAGGGAAGTTGTCAACTATAATCTCTTTAAATATTTTCTCAGTCCCTTTCTTTTTCTCTTCTTCTTCTGGGATCCCTATAATTCGAATGTTGGTGCATTTAATGTTGTCCCAGAGGTCTCTGAGACTGTCCTCAATTCTTTTCATTCTTTTTTCTTTATTCTGCTCTGCAGTAGTTATTTCCATTTTTTTATCTTCCAGGTCACTTATCCATTCTTCTGCCTCAGTCATTCTGCTATTGATTCCTTCTAGAGAAATTTTAATTTCATTTATTGTGTTGTTCATGGTTGTTTGTTTGCTCTTTAGTTCTTCTAGGTCCTTGTTAAACGTTTCTTGTATTTTCTCCATTCTATTTCAAAGATTTTGGATCATCTTTACTATCATTATTCTGAATTCTTTTTCAGGTAGACTGCCTATTTCCTCTTCATTTGTTAGGTCTGGTGGGTTTTTACCTTGCTCCTTCATCTGCTGTGTGTTTCCCTGTCTTCTCATTTTGCTTAACCTTCTGTGTTTGGGGTCTCCTTTTTGCAGGCTGCATGTTCATAGTTTCTGGGTTTTTTTTGGTGTCCGCCCCCAGTGACTAAGGTTGGTTCAGTGGGTTGTGTAGGCGTCCTGGTGGAGGGGACTAGTGCCTGTGGTCTGGTGGATGAGGCTGGATCTTGTCTTTCTGGTGGCTAGGTCCACGTCTGGTGGTGTGTTTTGGGGTGCCTGTAACCTTATTATGATTTTAGGCAGCCTCTGTGCTAATGGGTGGGGTTGTGTTCCTGTCTTGCTAGTTTTTTGGCATAGCGTGTCCAGCACTGTAGCTCGCTGGTCGTTGAGTGGAGCTGGGTCTTGGCGTTGAGATGGAGATCTCTGGGAGATTTTCGCCGTTTGATATTACATGGAGCTCGGAGGTCTCTGGTGGACCAATGTCTTGAACTTGGCTCTCCCACCTCAGAGGCACAGCCCTGATGCCTGGCTGGAGCACCAAGAGCCTGTCATCCACATTGCTCAGAATAAAAGCCAGAAAAAGATAAAATAAAATAAAATATAAAAATTATTAAAATAAGAAACAAAAAATAATTAAAAAAATTTTTTTTAAGTAATAAAAAAAGAAAGCACAAAAGAACAACCAAACCAAAAAACAAATCTGCCAATGATAACAGGTGCTGAAACTATACTAAAATAAAAAAACAGACAGAACCCTAGCATTTTACAAATGGTAAAAGCAAAGCTATACAGACAAAATCACACACAGATGCATACGCATACACACTCTCAAAAAGAGAAAAAGGGGAAAAAAATATATATATCGTTGCTCCCGAAGTCCACCTCCTCAATTTGGGATGATTCGTTGTCTATTCAGGTATTCCACAGATGCAGGGTACATCAAGTTGACTGTGGAGATTTAATCCGCTGCTTCTGAGGCTGCTGGGCGAGATTTCCCTTTCTCTTCTTTGTTCTCACAGCACCCAGGGGCTCAGCTTTGGATTTGGCCCCGCCTCTGCGTGTAGGTCGCCTGAGGGCGTCTGTTCTTCCCTCAGACAGGACGGGGTTAAAGGAGCCGCTGATTCGGGAGCTCTGGCTCACTCAGGCCAGGGGGGCGGGGGGGGGGGGGGGGGGGGGCACGGAGGGCGGGGCGAGCCTGCGGCGGCAGAGGCCGGCATGACGTTGCACCAGCCTGAGGCACGCTGTTCGTTTTCCTGGGGAAGTTGTTCCTGGATCCCGGGACCCTGGCAGTGGCGGGCTGCATAGGCTCCCCGGAAGCGGGGTGTGGAGAGTGACCTGTGCTCGCACACAGGCTTCTTGGGGGCGGCAGCAGCAGCCTTAGCGTCTCATGCCCGTCTCTGGGGTCCGCGCTGATGGCCGCGGCTCGCGCCCGTCTCTGGAGCTCCTTTAAGCAGCGCTCTTAATCCCCTCTCCTTGCGCACCAGGAAACAAAGTGGGAAGAAAAAGTCTTTTGCCTCTTCGGCAGGTCCAGACTTTTTCCCGGACTCCCTCCCGGCCAGCCGTGGCGCACTAGCCCTTTCAGGCCGTGTTCCCCTTCAGGCTGTGTTCACGCCGCCAACCCCAGTCCTCTCCCTGCGCTCCGCCGGAAGCCCGAGCCTCAGCTCGCAGCCCCGCCCGCCCCGGCGGGTGAGCAGTCAAGCCTCTCGGGCTGGTGAGTGCCGGTCGGCCCCGATCCTCTGTGCGGGAATCTCTCCACTTTGCCCTCCGCACCCCTGTTGCTGTGCTCTCCTGCGTGGCTCTGAAGCTTCCCCCCTCCGCCACCCGCAGTCTCCGCCGGCGAAGGGGCTTCCTAGTGTGTGGAAACATTTCCTCCTTCACAGCTCCCTCCCACTGGTGCAGGTACCGTCCCTATTCTTTTGTCTCTGTTTTTTCTTTTTCCTACCCAGGTACGTGGGGAGTTTCTTACCTTTTGGGAGGTCTGAGGTCTTCTGCCAGTGTTCAGTAGGTGTTCTGTAGGAGTTGTTCCACATGTAGATGTATTTCTGATGTATTTGTGGGGAGGAAGGTGATCTCCGCGTCTTACTCTTCCGCCATCTTGAAGCTCCTCTCTATAGCCTCTTAAAACATTGATTCCAGTACCTTGTAATCATCCTGTCAACAATTGTGTTTCCTCCTCTTTATACAGGAGGTCAGCAAACATGTTTTATTAATCTTTGCATTCATGTTATTTATTATGGCACACAGTAAGTGCTTAGTGAATTTCTATTGAATAAATCAATATATTAATTACCTACTTTTAATATAAAATGCATAGTTTTATAGACAACAGAATATTTCAATCATGGCTTCTTAGGAAATTAATAAATGGTGTCTTTTAAGGCCCCCTGCATTATTGCTCTTTACTACCATAAATGGTCGGTAATTCTCTACTCTGGTTTAACATGCAAATTGTCTGAATTCCTGGGTTTAACCTCAGAGATGCCAGGTGAGGCTTGGGTATTGTATTTTTTAATAGCTCCTCAGTTAATTCTAATGTGTGGCCAGGGCTGAGAACCATGAAGAATCACCAAAAACTGTGACTGGGAAGTCTATTGCTCCCTCCAGCTTTCTGGGGCTGAGTCCACTAGTGTCACATTATAGGGAACAGGTAACACATTTATGAAAATTAGTTTGTAGATCTGCTCACTTCCTAAGTTTTCTTGTCTGTGTTGAAATACTCCAACACTGCCCCTCTATACCTCACACCTTTATAATCAGTCATATGATAATCTAGTTGGTAGTCCAGCAGTCATGAGGATGTTCCTATTTTATTTTAGTTTGAGAGACCTAGTTCGGGTATCATTAATCCAGGCATTTAGAATCCATGGAATCAGGTAAGAAGCACGACGTATCTCTAAGTCTGAGCTATTTCCACATGAAATGTTACCAAAGTTGGCAGGGCAATGTTGGTCACCTCTTTGCACAGGGAGATGTGGATTTTATAATTACTTATGACTTTGCTTCTTTTATTGTCTCTGGCTCTAGTCTTGGCATTCTTTTAATGTGCATTTCTGTATAAATTAGAAAAGCAAGAGTTAAGATGTAGAACTTATGTGTCTGGCCACAGATGTTCAGAGCAATTCAGTGTGTCAAGCTGAGGTCAAATGAATAGGGAATGTCATTACTAAATGGTAACATTTTTCTGAGAGCTTTAAAGAAATTCAAGTCCTTTTTGAATCTACATTTATTTTATCTTTTTTTCAGGGTGATAGGTTGCACTTCTAGTTCTTGTCAGAGATTTGTACATTAAAATGACTTTAAATTTAACTATTCTAGAAACAAACTTTCCAAATAGTATTTCAGGCAGCACCAGTAGAAGACATACCATTTTATTTGAGATATAAACTTCCTTTTTAAATTCAATGAGATATACTGGTTTATTTGTAAAGCTGATGTGACATATGCCTATATATCTTTTTGATGTATTAACAAAGACACTGGGGATTAGGACATGTTTCCAAATTCCATGATCTGAAGTCTATGTATCTTCTTATAGCCCATTAAATTTAAAATGCTATAATGTTCAGAAGTTTAGGACATACTTATACCAGTTTGAAAGCTAACAAAGTGAACTACACACCTGTCCATTCATGTTGTGCATTATGATAATACACTTTGATAAACAGGGGGGTTGGGGTATAAAATATGTTATGCATATTTCAAGCCAATGGTGTAGCAATTATGGTACAGAATTTGCAAAAATGGTTGAAGGGCAAACTAAGTTATTGAGTAGCATTTTCACGCATGCCATCTCTATTATGCCATTAAAGAACTACGTTACCTACTGAACAATAGAAAACTGGGAATCTACACCTCTTAATTAGCTCTGGAATAGAGGTGAGCAGAAATATAGCTAAATATATGGTGGATTGGTATAGCATACACTGTTGGTACCTCACACATATCTTTTGGACCTTTGCATTTCCTGCTCTCATGCTGATTTCCAGTCATCAGCATCTCCAGCTTTTTGTCTAAGGACTTTTTCTGAAGCAATAGAAATCTGTTCAGCCCACTCACAGGGCAGGATGGAAGGGCCAGGGAATTATCTTTTTAGACACACCCCTCATCCAGTGATGGATGGGAGTTGATGGAAAAATACTCTGGTTTCCTTTTCTGCAAGTGGGAGAACTCTGAGGTACTTGTTCTATTCCATCTTCCAGACTTCCCCAGTTGGATTATCTCTAAGTGCCCAGTGGAGCAATTTGCTGGATTTAACACACCAATAAACACACCCTTTATTGTCTTATTGCTTTATTGGCACTCTTTCCAGCTATCTTACATCCCCACTCCCACACCAGCATTTCCTGCACCTCCCAAACTTGCAAACAAGTCCTTGTCTTAAGGTCCACTTTTAGGACAACTCAAACTATGAATATTGACAGTGGTATGTGATTTTTTACTTTTGTTTTAAAATGGAAATTTATGGGAATTCACCTAAAATGTATTTGCAGAAAGATACTCTTAGGAACTCTGTGGCTTGGAGCAACTCACATCTTCCTGAGCTTCAGTTGCCTTATTTAGAAACTTAACAGATGAAATGAATGATCTCACTTTAAGATTCTATTATTTTAAGACATGAATTAGGGTTTCTTTCTCCGTCATCCTAGCATTAGTTCTGCAATTCACTGCTGAGTGTTACTTCTGTGTGTTGGTAAAGACAATTCTCTTTCAAGGTCCTCTTAGCCAATGTGAGCAGAGCTTCCGAAAGGTCTTTCTGCTGGATGCATTCTTTGAGTTCTTTGTTCTCACTTGTCATAAGCACAGAGTCTGGGTACCATTACTCCTACTGCTTCCCCCTCCTTTGAGGTTGATAGTTGCAGCCTCAGCTATAGAGCGTCAAGATCCCAGGCCCCATTCTCTGGGAAGCCCTTTGCTTTCTTCTCCTTCCCCCCCCAGCTTTGTTCTGTCTTGACGTGATCAGAATCTGCCTCTCCGTGGGGCTGCCACGGTCACTCCTTACAGAGGTATGAGCACTTACTCCTCATTCGGATTTTATTTGTACACTTTAATGAAAAGCGATTGCCTACCATACTCAATAGATGTGTCCGGCATGACAGGCTGATTCCACAGATGAAGTTGGTGCCTTTTCAGGGGTTGAAATAATCGTGAGAACCACCAGCATGGCTTGCCTTCAGGGGGATGGAAATAAAGACAAAAAGAAATACGAAGTAAGGCGGGGGGGAAGCGTACACTTTAAATATTTATTTTTTTAAAAATGCAAACATGATTGTTATTTTCCAAGCCTTGGCTGGTCTAGAGAGGGCCGTCTTGGTTTCCTGAGCACCTGCAGCTCTGCAGTCTGTCCTCTTGGCAGACAGAAAGGCTTTTAGGTTCTGGGTACTCATTTCCTTTTGCTTCCAGCTATTCTTGGATTTGGAATAGACCTGGGAATAGATAGAGTACTATGGAGAGGGCAACATGGCATCACTGTTGCTCAGAATGGGCTTCCTGCAAAAGGGCTGTCACTCATCATGTTTTTCAGGTGGTTTATCTCAGTTTATCAGGGCTTTGACATCCAGAGCCTCAGGATCACAATAATTCCAACAGGCATCTCACAATCCAAGCGAATGAGAACAAATGTACGAATGTATGTGGGTTCTAGGTATTTTCTCCTTAAGTGCGGTTTCAACTGGTTGACATTTTGGTTTCATTTCTCCATTGATGCAATACTCCCATTTTTATGTATACATTTTAGGCCTCAAAATGGTCTATACAGTGGTGAGTAAATGTGTTGGTATTAAAATAGTGGATGATAACAACTGTGTATACGGACCCGATAGAAAATACGGTGATAAGCAAACTTACTGGAAGTGTGAAAAAAGAGGGTGTAAAGCCAGATTGCATACTATTCTAGAAAATGATAACGTAGCAGTTCGCAAATCCTTCGGTGAACACAGGCACCCCTCCCACCCATTAGGACCAAAAGTTTACTAAGCTGTGGCGAATATAAAAGAGGTGGCTAGTAATTCACAACAGTTTTTGAGAGCATTAACGACCTATTCTTTAGCTAATTTAGATGCAGTGCCTTGTCCTTTCATGCTGTCTTTACCACAGTTATGACACTATATTAGAAGTTGGAGGCAAAGGAAGAATCAAGTTCCTCCTATCCCCCAAAAAAGAAATGGTTACCTGATTCCTGATGAGTATAAGTTTCTTGAAAAAGTTTTGCTGTTTGATAGTGGAGAACATGATGCAGACAGCATTTTGGTGTTTGGCACAGAATCTGGCTTAGATGACTTGGGGAAATATGAACACTGGGCATGCGATGGAACACTTAAATGTAGTCCAGATATGCACCACCAGTTTTATACATTACATATATTGACAAGAAATAGCAGTATCCCTCCTCTGTTTGTTTTACCTCCTGGGAAATATGAAAAGCCTTTCAAGCAGATTTTTTAATATTGTAAAGAACTTAATGTCCAACATTAGATCCTGAATCCTTAATGATCCACTTTGAGAAAGGAAGAATCATTGCTTCCTGTAAGATGAACCTGAATACAAATAGAACCATGAGTAACACATTTTAAATGAATTCAAATATTTTTTGTATTTTCTTTTTCATAATAAAATGTTTATTGCTAGTTTTTCATGATTCATTATGTCCTTTTTAATGTCCTTATTTTATTTTTGTTATTTTTATCTTTTACTGCACAGTTATCTTACGACCTGTTAGTTGTGTGGCAAAATCATTTGCAGTGAAATTGCTTGAAGCAAAGATGTTTAAAATGAAACTACTGGACTCAATTTATGTGGACTTGATTAGACTCATGACTAGGCACTAAAGCACGGAAACGGGGTTCTGGAACACAGAACCTCATGGAGGAACCAGATTTCCAGCAGATGAATAAAGAGAGGCCCCCATCCCCTGCCCGAGGAATGAGTTGAGATGACAGTGATGTTCAAATCCAACAAAACTTCCAGTGTGGGGTGGTGGACTTACTCATATCTGCTAGAGTCTGTGATGATTTTAGGGTTTTCCAAGTTGCTCTGTTCACATTTGTTCTGAGTAGGCTCAGTTGTATTACTATCTTGAACTGCAGAAGTTTCCCAGGTTAGCAGGTCATTTTTTTTTTTTTTTCTTTTGCAGTACGCGGATCTCTCACTGTTGTGGCCTCTCACGTTGCAGAGCACAGGCTCCGGACGCGCAGGCTCAGCGGCCATGGCTCAGGGGCCCAGCCGCTCCGCGACACGTGGGATCTTCCCGGACCAGGGCTCAAACCCGTGTCCCCTGCATTGGCAGGCGGACTCTCAACCACTGCGCCACCAGGGAAGCCCCTAGCAGGTCATTTTTAAACTCTCCAATCTTTCAAGTTCAAATCTGATCAAGAGAACATTCGAGTGGGTAAGCCAGGAGTGATTCAGAATACTCACAAATGACCTAGACTCTTTTTTTTTTTTTGTCTAGGTTGGAGCGAAGGGCAAGGAGTGGCAAGGAGTGTCTAGACCCAGCCAATCTGCTGATGGTCCTCTGCAAATCATCGTGGTTGGATTTCGAGGCAGCTCCAGAAGGAAGTGACTTCAAAATGGTATTTATCTTGTGTCTTGTGTTTTGATAGTGTTTTTTCTTCGCCAGATTTGAAGCCCCTCGTTGGCAGTCTCTTCATTTTTCTTAGTGGTGGTATCTTTACACAACCTTAGTGTGTCAGGGACAATCATTTTCATCAAATATGCTTCCTCCATTCCTGGGCCGCAGGAAGTTAGGTGGACCATCTGGATAGTTCTTGCCAATGAGATGATGCTTGTCAGTGCTAAGCTGAGGCAGCAAAAATCCTGTGAAAGATCCTGCTGCGTCTCTGTCTTCTGTTTTGGAGGATAACAATGTTCCAGATGGTGGTGCCTCTGTCAGTCTGTGTTCATGAGTAACTATGTGAAGGACAGCCCTATTTTGACTCACCAGGAGCATGTCACATGTGTGAGAAATATACTATCGTTGTATTCAGTCACTGAGATTTCAGGGTTATGTTACCACGGTATAATCAGTCCATCTTGACTAATATAGAAATTGGTACCTGAAACAGGGTGGTGCAGAACAAAACATGTCACTTTGGTTTAGTGATCAGGTCACAGGTAGTGACTAAACTGATACTGGAAACTGGAAAGGTGGTAATTGTTGAATGCTGGCTCCCCAGAATAACCTCCTGATAAGACAGAGCTGGGTTATTGTTTACCAGAGTACGAAAGAACACCATGTCGATGGGGCCCCTCGGGAAGGGTCATGGTATAACAGTGTGGGGTTGGTGGACACAGTGAGATGTAAGTGAAAGTGACAGTAGATGCTTTCTTTGCTAGAGCAAGTGTTTGAATAAACAGACTTCACTAATTTGGTTTCTAACTAAAATTTGTTTTTGACACAGTAGAATTTGAATTCGAAGGTGTTATGTAAAAGACCTCCTCATTGAAAAGCAATTTTAAAGTATAGTTTTTAGAATCTAGTGGCTCCAGGACACTTTAACAGCCATGAGCTACCTACATAAAGTATCATCTTTCTCAAGCTGATGCCCAGTGAGATCAATTAGCAGCTAGAAAATGATCTCTTGATTTTATCAGTCGCCAAAACACAGAGGACTACAGTAGGCTCTTATTTAATTATTTATTTAGCCCTGTAACCCAACAGAAGTGCAAGGTGAGCCTTTATTTGTATTGTTTCCTTTCCCTTGTTTCTCATCCACACCCAGAGAGGTTCTTCTAGGCAAAGATTTAATGATGTATTCTTCTTGAGTCCTCCACAGATTCTATTAATCACAGCTAATCCAACCCCACTCTGTGCTCTCAGGGCACTTTATCTTTCTATTATAGCATTCACCATGGGCTGACTTTGTATTCACTGTTATCCGTGTCTATGTCTCCCTTATGTCTTCTTTAGTCTCCATGCCTGGGCTAAAGCTTCCTAAATTTCAGATGAAGTGGGCCATCAGTGGGAAAAATTAACTGTGTTAAATCAATTCTTTCCCACAATGTTAAGAGAATAAATTTCTCTTGTGCAATTGCTCGATGTGTATTAGTCAGGATGGGATAAATTATAGTGCTGTAACAAAAACCTCCCAAAATTTCCATGATTTGACACACACAATTTTATATCTCACTCACACTACATGTGAAAAATGAATCCGTATGATTCACTGATTCACGATCAGTGACTTAGGGACACAAGATGACAGAGAACTTGACGTCTGAAATATTCTTGGTAGCTGTAACAGAGGAAGAAAGATTCTGGAGAATCATACATGAGTTTTGCACTGCCTCAGCCCAAACAGCTCATGGATGGATATCTGTCAAGGTATCGAAGAGCCACTGCATTCTAAAACCTATGTTTTAAAATTGTTATTCAATGAGCAGGTTTTTCTTTTTTTTAACTAACACTTCATATGCAAATTCTACTGTCCCCAAACCAAAACTAAGGAAGAAACCAAAATTAGCAAAGACCATTTATTCATATGCTTGCAAGAGAAACATCTCCCATCACTTTTGCTTCTGCAGGAGTTCAAAGAGAGTTTGAAAGGAAGGTGAACTTTATAAAGTAAACAGGAGACAATGTATTAGGGTGAGGTTTCTGGAAGGGGGGTGGGGGAGTTTTGTGATTGGTCTCTAGGTATTGTATTTGGTTGTCTTTGTTTGGTTGCAGCTGAACAGAAGAACAGTTTTGGGAGGTTTCCGGAGAGGAAGAGGTTATTCAGTCTGTGGCTGCCCATTTCTTAGAACTAGTGGGGGTCAGCAGAGTGTTCTTTATGGTTAAACTGATAAAATATTTGAGTCATGGTCCTCAGGTTGGGTGGTGGTGACAGTTTCTCAACTGAATTATTAATCTTACTGAGTTTTGGAAGCAGCACTGAATTGTTGTATTCTTATCTGGTGTGATGAATTATGAGGGCTTGGACCAGTCAACAATTCTCTCTTGACTGTGTTTTCTTCATACAATGAAGACAGTGAATTAGGTGATGTCTAAATTTTCTTCAGCTGCTTTCAAATCTAGGCTTCCATGATGACGTTGGCCACAAACTATTGATAATTTAATTACCTCATGTTTATCAATTGCTAATTGAGGTGAATAGCAATTTGTCTCAGGTGTGTACAGGGAGAAATCATGTTACATCAAGAGCCTTACAAATGAATACACCCACTGAGTTATGGAACTCTGTAATAACCAACCATTCTCTCTTATTTAAAGATGACAGCATTTCTGTGTGTGTGGGTCTTCCTTCCAAGCATATGTGTTTGTGACTCAAGAGGCTGGTGGGGGTATGCCCTCCTCTTTGTACATCCCTGAAGTAAGGGCTTTTGTTTGATTGTGGATAAAGCCTTGTCTCCCAGAACCTAAGGCCATTCACGACCTTGCCACTTAGCTGTGCAGTCAGCTGGAAACCTTTATTCAAAGGAGCTGTTTTAGGCTTATGCAGCTTGCCCAGCTGCCCACATCTATGCCACGAAGTTGGAACCTATGCCCTGAAACAACCTGGATCCTTTTCTGCATATGGTTTCTCCACTTCAGCTCACCGAAGTCTGCAGCCGAGTTCACCTCGGGGCAGAAAGTATTGTCATGATTTTAGAAATTGTACAGTGGTCCTTCTTCATGTAAAAGATAAGGAAAGGATGCTCAATAATAATCTGAGGATGTATTTGTCAGTGGCCAGTATTTTGCTAATGCCTGTCTCTAATTCTTAAAGCTGGGTTCTCTTTACACTTTCCTTGGGAAGGGGAGTCACTTACCAGTTCAAGTAAGACATTTGAACTTGGTACAGTGAGAGGATTCCTCACATTTCCTCAGCTCTTACTCTGTTAGGCACTGTGCCAAGTTCTCTACATGACACTGAATAATCAAAATCACTTTAGAGTTTGGTACAATGTATAGCCCCATTTTACAGATGAAAAAAATGAGGAAGTTTAAAGTAACTTGCCTGAAGTCATATATGGAATAATGACATACTCTGGGAATGTCATTGGAGACTGTTGCTACAGAGGAGGCGTTCTAGTTTTAATTTATTTTTTTTTGCTATGGCTATAAATTTCCATTTTGAAAAAAATAAATAGGTTTTACGCATCTTGATTTTATTTCACTTTTAAAATATCACAAAGATGCCACAATACAATAGGGCTTTAGTTCTTCTGAGGGGCTTACCCAGATTTTTTGTTGATAGGTACAGTGGCCTATGAGTACCTGCCATTGGAAGTTTCAAGTTGTGTTTCAAGTTGTGTTACCCCAGAAAGGAGAAAGAAATATGTTCTTCATCTTATATTTCGTGGCAGCCATGGTAGATGCCATGTTTCCTAGTGAAAAATGATCACACTCTGAAATCTGCCCCTATGATCTGGCAAAAGTTGTTGCTGTTTTTTTTCTTTGTTTTTTTTTTAAACGGTTTCAGTGAATAAAAGGAGCTTGCTTATTTCTGTGGATCCTGAGAGAAGCAGTGGAGAAAGGCAGCACATCACCTCTCTTCCTCTCTCCCGTTGTCCATCTGTAAAATGAGGATTATGAGTGACCTTAAAGAGAATGCTTGCTGAATGTTCTGGAATGCACTGGGCAGATGGCAGATATGACTCACTTTCTCGTACGGCCCTTCTCCGGGGAGTGGGGCTGGGCAGCAATCTCCCCGAATCTTTGCAGGCATGGGCTTAGATGAACATTGATGAAATGTTTATAACTGTGCAGTATATCACTTGGTAGGCACATACATTTGGTTTGAATCTTGATGAAGAAGTTGGGTTTTTTTCCCCTTGTTTTCTTGGCATAATATTCTGAACAGCAGCAATGCAATCTGTTGTTTGTTTAGAAAAGATGGCAGAAGGGTATATGCTGTGTGTGTGCGAGTGTGCGCATGTGCATGTGGTGTGGAAGGGATTACTCCTAAGACATCTTCACAGTCCCAGAAAAAAGGAATTTTGCAACATAAAGTTACCTGAGTTATCATCATTTGGGAAGAGGGTAAGTTTTAAATGAATTAGTTAAAGCTAAGCTCCTAGGGTGGACACATAGCAGAGAAAATCCATTCTTCATCCCTCCCTCCCCAATGTGGGTACACGCATACATGCACACAGATGTACACGCATATGTGCACACACATAGCAGAAGGGCATTTTCATCTCATGGTCTTCCTGCAGTAGAATTCTTCTGTCCTTGGCTTCAGCAGCCCTATCTTTTTCTCCCCACCACTCTCACCCCCTCCCACCTTGGAGGCTGGGCTCTGCTAGAGAGCAGAGGAAGCCTCTGAGCTGGTGGAAGAATCACCATAGCAACATGGCACTGAGTCCTACCCCCGAAGGTCTAGCCATGCTTGGCTTTTGGTCTTAGCCCAAGTGAAGCAACATGAGGATTTTCCTCACAGCCCAATCAGTTGTGACTTTGAGCTATCTTTCCTTCCCAAGTAGGCCCATAATGCTGGCCTCTGCACACTTTTGAGCTGTGTTTTCCCTTTTCTCTCCACCAGGTCAGAGATGCTCAGTGCCAATTTATTTACACGTTTCAGATAAGAAGTCAGCCCTATCCAAAGGTACCCAAAGGTGGTGGTTAGCAGCCGCCTACTGCTGTGATTCAAGGCTTCTGCCAAGAGCTCCCTCCAAATAAATATGCCACTCAGAAGGGGAAGGTGCGCTTGGAGGGAAAGAGTGAGCATTCTATAGTAGTGGTTTAGGTGCTGGTCTTTCACTTAGGACATTGGGGTTCAAATCTGTTTCCTATAAACAGCATAGAGCTGGATCTTTTCAGGTTTTTTTTTTTAGCCAATGATTGAACTATAGATATGCTCAACAATGTGGATGATTCCTAGTAATATGATGCTGAGCGTGAAACATAAGCTCCATTTTATAATAAAATTCAGAAACTACTAAAACTAAACAGCGTTCTTTAAGCACACCTGTATTGTGATAAAGAAGTGTGTGTGTGTGTGTGTGTGTGTGTGTGTGTGTGTGTGTGTGTGTAAAAGAAAAACATTCTGGCTACCTCAAGTTGTAAAAAAAATAAGGATAGCATAGGGGTGGTAGATGTAAGTTACTGTCAATGTCGAGTCCTTGGGTTGGGTGGTGAGTTTATGAATATTCGTTATTTTATTTAAATTACTTCATTAATTAAAGTAAGGAGGACCACTCATAGATCAGTAATGGTGGTATGTCTTGAAGCAATAATTACGGTTAGTGCAATTCCATATACTTGAGAGATACAAAACCAAACCAAACACTCCTTAACTATAGCTGCTGATGTAAGTTATTCCTGCTCTCTGAACCTTCGTTATCTTATTTGCATAATCATTGATTTGAGCTAAATTGTCTCACAGGTCTGTTTTAGGCTGAATAGTAACGTGGTTGAGAGAGCAGAATCTAGGGTCAGACTGTCTGAGGTTTGAACCTCAGCTGTGTCACCTTAGTTAAGGCAACAGATTATTGTAGAATCAGGAGTACTTGTGACTTTGTTACCAGCATCACAGATGTTTTCATATCACATGACAGCTTCACAGGTACCTCAAAATATCATTCCCAGTTATTTCAAAATTATGGTAGTTAGTAGGCCTGCCTCTAGATCATTGTCTTAGACCATTCAGGCTGCTATTAAAAAGTACTAGAGAATGATTGGCTTAGAAATAACAGAAATTTATATCTCACAGTTGTGGTGGCGAGGAGTCTGAGATCAGAATGGCAGCATGGTCAGCTTCGGTGAGGGCGCCTTCTGGCTTGCAGACATCTGACTTATTATATCCTCACATGGTAGAGAGCAGAGAGAGGAGATGAACTTCCTTGTGATTCTTTTAAAGGCACTAATCCCATTCATGAGGGCCCTTCCCTCATGAGCCCATCTAATCTTAATCATCTCCCAAAGACCCCACCTCCTAATTCCATCACATTGGGGGGGATAGGGTTTCAACATATGAATTTGGGGGGGGACATAAACATTAAGCCCATAACAATCTTATTATTGAACACATTAATAAAGAAGCACATATATTACTATTTCACATATTTATTTTGACAACTGTGTTTTAATATACTTCATTTCTTTACTAGTCTTATTTTTCTGAGGAGGGTTTCATAGGTTTCACCAGAGAGCCAAAGGAGTCCATAGCTCAAAAAGATTATGCAACCTTTAGGAAAACTCAAAATTACCTAAACACGCAAACATATACACATAGAGAGACATAAAATTCTGTTCAGTGGATAGCCTGGGTGGCCTGAGAGAGTTTGGGAAAAAATATATGTTTTCCCCCTCAGTTCCCAATAAGCTTTTTTTGGTGTTTGTCTTTCCTTTTGATCTGTATTTATTCCTTTCAAGATGAACAGCAAAACGGTACTTTTGACACATTAAAAACATGGAAAAGAAGTGTGCTCATTACCTTTTCAGTTAAACTCCACAAAGGAAAACAATTTTTATGGAAAGGATTTAAACGTGTTAAAATATTTCATTCAAGTCCTAAATCACTTTTGAAAACTCTTGAGAAAATTTCAGGACCTGAAGGTCTTTGGGTTATTTCCTTCAATCTAAAAATTGAGGGTCACACAAAGTGCAATATGACATTACAGCACTTCCTACCTCATACCCTTAAAATATGGACACCTATGGTGCTGTGTGCTGAAATCCATCCAGGCACAAATCCATATGATTTCTATTTACACTTTCTCACTCATTCATTGACTTACATCCAGAGACTTTAAATCTCAATTTGTTCTTATAAAATTATTTGTTCCCATGTAAGATTTTAGTATAAATGTACAGCTGAGTTCCTAGACACCAATTTAAGCCATATTCCTCACAGTCTGGGAGGGATTAATCAAGGGCCTATTTATATAAGGGACTATAAAAATTAATAAACAGAAACCTCAATTAAAATTGAATGGGGAGGCCAGAAGGGGGAGCTCTCGTGCTCTGTGATAGCAGAGCCCAACAGGAAGAAGAAAGACGTCCTTCTCTTGCCTGGCCGGAGCTCAGCCAGTGAGAGGCTGTCAAAACTCAGCCAATGAAAAGCCACAGACTCTTTGCTTACTCTAGTCCTTCCACCTTCCTTTTCCCTTCTATCAAAGAGTTTTCCTCTCCCTGATTTGCAGTACTTGCACCTGGCTCACTGTGTTTGCGGACCTCAGATTGCAGTTCTTTGCTGATCCCAAATAAACCAATTTTTGCTGGAGAAAAACCTGGCAGTCTATTTGTTTAAGGTCAAAAAGACCAAGGCATTTTATGAAAAGAATTCATCTCAAGTGAAAAGGAAATAGAAACAATACACAAGCTTGGTTCCCAGAACAAGGTTGTCAGAGGAGTGCTGATTTTTAGCAGAGGAAGAAATATATTTTTCAGGTTGTTCTTTGGCCGTCTGGGACTTGAGTAGATCTCAGGGGTGGTAAATACAGCAGAGCTGGATCGCAAAAGAATCTCGGTAAGTTCCTTGAAGCTACTTTCTGGTCCCTGTGATAGAATCTGACAAGTGGTGCAACTTCTGGTTGGCTCAGGATCCATCGCTTCCTCACCGTGTCGTGGCCTCGCTGTGGGTAGCAGTAATTCTGTTCTCCACCTGCTGAGTCACTCAGTATAGTTTCCTCTCTCTGCCAGAAGGATTGGTTTTCAGGATGGCCCAGAGCAAGAGGCGGCTCCCTCAAAGGGAAGCTCAGGACTTGCATTTAATGAGGAGGGGAAGGAAAATCCTGTTTCCTGGGAAAAGTCATATGTGCATGTGACACCTGGATTTAGGGAAGCCAGCCTGAAGGCAAGGCTGACTATGAAGGAGGGCAGAGAGACAGTTCATTTGTGCAAGAACACAGGTAGAGCCTTGATCAAAACAGGCCTGAAGCTGCTCTACTTCTGGATTTCTCTGGTCCATAAACAACATAATACCTTTGCCATTCAGACCACTTTGAATTTTCTCTTTAAGTCGGGAGACAAGGGTATTGCTCATTTTGGCCAGGCTCAACTGTGAAGACTATTGGAGCATACTGAATTATAGACAAGAGGTAAAGGAGAAACGGCAAAGGAAGAGAACTGTGGTTGTCTGACCTCCTAGCTTCACGGCCCTCTGTGGAAGTTTTTTAACAAGATAATATACGATTAATACTCCTGTTTGACAGATTGAAACACATCTGTGCCAAGAAGTCTGCTGGTGAGTCTCATGGTCCCATATGAGTTACTCTATGAATTAGGAATTAAAACCCTGTCTTTGATTCGGCTCATACACGCAGCACAGATTATTGTGGACTTCTAAGTACTCTTTTGAACTTTTAAAACCCGGAGGCATTTTATGAAATTCTTTCAGATTTAGGACATTTGTATGGCCTACCCCTCTCTGAAACTCACCCACAAAGAATAGTTAGCTGATCTGGAGTTGATTCTCTTTTATTGTCGTTAGATGAAGTTGACAGAGTATAAATTATTGAGAGCACCTCAACCCGCAATCTGTAAATTGTCTTTCTGTTTCAGCGAATGGATTTTTCTGGCTGGCAGGACGATTAAACTACAATGATGACAGTTGTTTATTGAGCCTTCCCTTTCTGTTAGGTATGGTGTTAAGTGCCTTGCATGCATTATCTCATTTAATGTTTGCAAAAACTTGAGAGGTTATTTCCCTTATGCCACTTTCATACAATACAACATTAGACATACAGCAGGAATGTGACCTGGGGGTGCTGTTAAGAGGTTGATGAGAGTTAATGATCTCAGACCACCTTGGGGCATTACTACGTTACCATTCAGCGTGCTATAAACCATCATGATCCCACTCCAGATGCAAAGGAGTCCCTCTCAAATGGTTTTGTGTCATTCATCAACTTGAAAATTGTTATTTTAGATGCTGCCACTAATTTTTTTTCTAGCATCTTCGCTATTGGTCCTTCTGAGTTTGAATAATACATCACAAGTTTTGAAAATTTCCTTTCAGTAGAGGAAATAAAATTAATTTTTCCAAATACATTGTTATTTTATATTTGAAAGTAATTTTATTCAATGCTTCATGCTTCATTGGTTGACAACTATATATTAAATAAGGAGTTATAAAGAAGAGAGAGGCACTGCATTTCTGAATAACAGTGATGAAGAATCAGTTTTTGTAACTGCATATCATCACATTTTTATTTTAAAATTGAAATAATGGTTTTACAGTTAGATGTTTTAGAGAAGCTCGATTATTCAAGACCTTTTCATAAGAATAAACATGTATCTCCTATAACATGTCTATAAAATGTTGATAAAATACAATTGTATATCTTATAATGAAGTTTTTTATAAAACATATTCCTTGAAGGCGAATGCTATTTCTGATTGGAGTTTGTTATAAAATTAAAAATAAATGCCTTCAGAGGAAAATTCACAAATGGAGAGAGTTGAAGTGTCTTGGGGTAAAAGTGGTTAAGATGTTACCAACTCTAGAGCTACGGGGCCTCATAGTACATCTCTGGATTATACGATATTTATTGGCTGAAGAAAGTTTTAAACTTAAAAATTTACTTTTAAAATTAAAAATTTACTTTTTCCTTAAGGCATTTGCTTAACTTGAGGATATCCTTTCTTCTGAAAGTAAGGTGTCACTCTCCCTCTTATTTTCTTCTTGGGTCAGGTGGACACATACGTATGTTTTTTCTTTCTGGCCAGTTCCTTGACTTCACACTCAAACCCAGCAAAACTCTGTCGCATCCTTTCCTGGTTTAAAAGTTAAAACCAAGCCTAGGTCATTATTCTCCGTATGTATACTAGACTGCAACATTGCACTTTGCCAGGAGGTCTCACCATCTCATTCATGATTCACGAAATCCCCAAGTTCAAGGTTTCAGAAAGACATTAGCTTCCTATGAACTTGATAAGGTTTTATAAACTTGAAAGCCTACCATCAAATTTACTTAGAAAGAGGCACACTTGTATTGTCAGCGTTTCTCATTTACAATAGCTACATTGCCGAATGGTAAAAAGTTGGCGTTTTTTTCTAACAAATGGTATCAAATACAAACACATAATTAACTTCTCTTAGCACTCCTTTTGAAGTGAGGCAGTTCCTGCCAATCCACAGAGCTTCCAAGATAGATAAAGGAGATGGCGAGGAGCGTTGGCTTCACTACCTGCAGCATCTCTTTTTCTGTCCATATAGAGATAGGGTTTCTTCTCATCACCTTCAAATCCCCTTTAAGCTCCACTCTTACCCATTTCTAAACCTGCTCTTCTGATTACTGATCCAGACACAGCTTCGGAAGTGGGGGGGACCTGTCTTCACTGAACGCTGAACTTCACTTTTCCTAGTTCTTGTCTAGCTTGCTGCTCCCGCTACGACTCATGGGCAGTAAAAAAAGAAAATGTTTACACTGGAATTCCTAAATCTGTGCTGGTACAGTGACTTTTTCATGCAAAGACGTGAAAATTATGTGGATTGAAAATAATTCTTGAAACAAGCATGCATGCACCCTTCACCTCATCAACGAGGGAGGCATTGAATAAAGACAGTAATCAGTCAGAATTAGGGACTGGGTTAGTCAAATTGACCTGAAGGTCCTTGTCATCCTGCCTCTGAATCTAAAGATTGTGGGAGAACTGAACCAACGATGAAACCCGTGTGCATTTCTACTGCTTCCTCTCTCAACCTCACCGCCTATGTTCAATTCATAACAAAGTTCTATCTTTTTACTTCTCTCAATCTCTGCTCTAGTCCAAATATCATTTCTTGCTTTACAAGTCTCCTCACCTGTATTTCTGCTTCTCCCTGGCTACCTTCTAGTCTGTATATAGCACAGCCAGAGTACAGTGGAAGAAGTTAACTTCTAATTACACTTTTCCCTGCAATGGCTTCCCATTGATTTTAGGATTGGATCTCAAACGCTAAGCTGGATAACAAACCCTAAATGATCTGTGCCTGCTTTGCTGTTCCCATCACCACTCCTCTGCCTAAGACTGGGAGCCAAAATTTCTAGAATCCCTTTCCCTTCATGGTCCTGAGTTAGAAATCCTGACGACACGACCTGATGTGAGATTTGAAAGGCAAGGGGAAGGGGAAGCCATTATTCTCAGGCAGCCGCGGGATTCGGACGTATGGTTTTGTCACACATCCAGCAGCTTCACAGACTTCTCTGGAAACGCTCACTCTATGATGAGATGGACTTTATAAGCTTCCCTGAGAGTCTGTTTCCCCATTTGCACTCCAGTCCCCCAAACTGAAGCTATTGGTGACCTTTTCTCAGATTTTCCAGCTGCATCCTTCTAGATTTCCACTTGTCCGCCTCTTCTCAATTTCCTATTAGCTCTAGTTCCAGTATTGACCCACACCGCCCTACATCTTCTGCTAATTCTCTGCATTCACTTTAAACCTTTAAAAGTTTGCCAGTTTCTGGGCTTCCCTGGTGGCGCAGTGGTTGAGAGTCCGCCTGCCGAAGCAGGGGACACGGGTTCGTGCCCCGGTCCGGGAAGATCCCACATGCCGCAGAGTGGCTGGGCCCGTGAGCCATGGCCGCTGAGCCTGCGCGTCCGGAGCCTGTGCTCTGCAACGGGAGAGGCCACAACACTGAAAGGCCCACATACCGCAAAAAAAAAAAAAAAAAAAAAAAAGTTTGCCAGTTTCTTTTAATCCCATACTCCTAATCTGTCTCTTCCTCCCTCTCCCCATTGATGTAACCTGAAACTAACACAGTATTGTAAATCAACTATACTTCAAGTTAAAAAATGAAAAAAATTGCCATTGTCCATTTTCATAGGCTTGTTCTTTGCACCTTTTCTCAAATGCTTCCCTTATTCCCATGCAGACACCCTTTCACCAAGTTAGCTGTAATCTATCTGAATATACATCTCAATTTCTAAGAAAATTCTCCCCTGAGCCCTAGGTTTGTTCAGGTCCCCCAGTTAGGTATCCTTCTATATTTATTTACATGATGATTCTCTTAAAGGCTGTCTTCTGCACAGGACTGTAAGCTCCATGAGAGCAGGAACTGGAACTGTTTTTCTCAAGATCTAGTTCAGTGTCTGACACAAGGTAGGCACTCAATAAATATTTGTTGAGTGAATGAATGAGTGAATGAATGCATGAGTGGGATGGGTTTATGAGTCCATTCATTGGATGCAGGTGATTAGACATAAAGGTGGTGAGATCGAACCAACATGGACGTTGTCCTCTTTGACCTAACTTATTTTTCCAGGGTTTCCCATTCTCAGAGGTAATCTTCCCTTTACCTCACTTCAGTTTAGGAGATTTATGTGATCACTTCAGCACCCCATTTTTAAATATATTCATGGTAATGAACAGCTTTTAATGCATGATGATTTAAAGTTTAATTTAAAAAAAGTGTGCCCTTTACTTAAAAAGCCTGCAGGCAGAAGCTCAGTAAAATACCCTAATAATGAAAAGATCTGAAGTTCTCAGCAGTGGAAATTAATAAAATATAAAGTACCACCCAGACTGTGGCCTCATCTTGCCCTACATGGGATGCATGCTTGCCCTCTGCCCAGAAACTCCCTCTCCCTAAGCAATGCTTTGGTGTCTTACCTTCCCCATTCCAACGATTGTGATGGATAACACTTCACACTTGAATACTATGTTATATTCAATACTGTGTTATATTCATTGAATGCATGTTATAACACCTGAATTTTTCGTACCCAACATTTTTTCCTCCATTGTCTTCAAATACAATTTGAATGGTTAATGTATTCCCCAAGATGGTTCTCAGGATAATTTAAGCCAGATATTTTCGCCTAATTACCTGAGTTATTGTTGTCGATTTCCATGTCCCCTTGGCCTGAAAGCCAGGCCCTCAGAGAGCACAGAGTTATGACATGAACATGACTATCGTTCCTGGGGTACGATGCCCATGAGTAAAAGAATGAAGCCAATTGCAGAGCACAGAGAGAAGCCAGAGAATGTCACCTCCTCTTCAAAGTAGGGGTCCCTAAGTAGATGGAACAGATCAAGGTTAATGACAGCCTTGGGCTGCTGTAAAGCTTTTTCCGTTTCCTATAGACTCTCTCTTCTTCTCCAATTTTCTAGTCTCCTTTAATCTAAAGTGGATAAAACACAACACTAAATACGCATAGGTTCTCTCTCTTGCTCTCTCTCTCTGTCGAGTCCCTTGGAACATATAGGCTGTTGCTCCAATAAGCACACTTTTCAAACTAATCGCCCTTTCTGCCCATCTTCTGGTATTACACCCATCTGAAGAGCAGGAACTTTACTGTCAATCCACTTTGATCAATCAGTTTTGATATTTTGTTCATTATGGATTTTTCTGCATAATTTTGGTCTTATAAGTATTGCATTAAAATATTTATCTTGACTACTGACTTTCCGGCACCCCCGGAAATTTTGTGCCCGAGGAGACCACCACACTCTAGTTCTAGCCCTGCGAGCACAGCAGACGAGAATGTCCTTAGATGTGGACAGCCTTGAAGCTCATTAATGACTCTGTCATCACAATTAATTGTAATGACTTTCTTTCCAATTTAGAAACCTATGTTATGATAAACCACGTTACTGGAAATTGTGATGTTTGTTTTTTCCAGCTCGACGTGATCTTTTAAACACTAATCTTTATTAATAGAGAACTGTTCTTATTTTTCAAGTGGATTTCAGTCTTTTAGAAAAACATGGTGGCAAAGGGAATTGGGTTCATCTTTATGCTCATTTGTACTCGGGTAATCTGTGAGTCTCACCACATGTGCTTGGCAGTTAGTGCAAAGCAGATAAGTATGGGCTGCTTAGATTGCATCAAGGGAAGACCTTTATTTTCTGGGGGTTATTTCGGTCTTTTCAGAAAGTGGCCTCTCGGTGGCCTTGAGACCACTGTGTCCAGCCTGCGGTGCTGCCCCACCAAAGTCAACAGCTCTGCATTTCAAAGAAAATTAGCTGTAGGCGCGCACCAACATGAAATGCACCAAAGATTTTAACAGACACCAACTACGCTGTGAGTGGGGATAATGTTAGGGCATATTTAAAGGCCAGAGACTTTCACTGGAGAGACAAAAGACCAGAGAAAATATGAGAAATCACAGTTAAAATAATTTTATTCTCCCTGGAAAAATTCAAATCAGTTGATGGAGAATAGCTCATGATATTCGGGGGGATTGGAACAGGGCGGTCAAAGGGTACACACTGCCAGTTATAAGGTAAATAAGTACTAGGGATGTAATGTACAGCACGATAAATGTAATTCCCACTGCTGTGTGTTACATAGGAAAGTTGTTAAGAGAGCAAATCCTAAGAGTTCTCATCACAAGGAAAACTTTTTTTTTCTATTTCTTTAATATTGTATCCTTATGAGATGAAGGATGTTCACTAAACAAATTGTAGTAACCACTTCATGGTGTGTGTAAGTCAAATCATTATGCTGTGCACCTTAAGCTTATACGGTGCTGAATGCCAATTACATCTCAGTAAAACTGGAGGAAAAAAAGTTTTTTAATGGCTGATGCTGAAATGACTTTAGTGTGGAGGGAAGAAAATCCGGCTGAATTCCACATTGCAGTGATACCAAAGCCAAGGACTGTTTTGAGACAACTTTTATTGAAATGGAAATCTGTAAATTTAATGAAAGAATAAGGGAAATGCCAACAGAAATAAAAGACCCAGGATTCAAAGGACAACACACAGGACTCTATATACAAAGCCACACAAATTGGAACAACCAGAATAAATGCCAAATGCGCAAGAAAAATAAATGTAACTTATCAGAGGTTAATGCTTTTTATGTTTTCTTCATATGACAACTTGTTCTGTGGTTAGATAAAAAGGATTGGGGACCAGACAGGGCATGAGGCTTTGCTAAACCCTATTGAGCCGCTGACTCCGTGTGACCTCAGGCAACTCTCTGGAGTTTGTTGGCCCTCACTCAATCACCACACACACACACACACACGCACACGCACGCACACACACGTGCACACACACACACACGCACACACACACGCACGCACACCCACCCACACACCCACACCCACATATAACTTTTACTTGGCCGATAAAAAGGGGAGGAATTAGTAAGGCTTCTGTGAAATCTGGCATCCTTTTAAGGGAGATCCGTTACCACCTCTGGTGATTACAGAGAAAGGGAACTAAGAGAGGTGCTCAGATCTGCAGGAGGGGCAGCTCTCTCGGTTTTTGACAGGACAGCTCTCACAGAGCAGAGTGTTTCCTGTGTGCATATCCCTGGCATGGGTTTGGAGGATTCTCTAGCCTGCTGACAGGAGAACAAACACTTTAATCCCCCCAGAGTACCTGTCATGGGGTGGGCTAGGCTCAGCACAGCACGGAACCAGACTCCCTGTCCTCTGTTCTTGAGCAGCACACCCTGGACGCTGTTGGCTTTCTAGATGTGGGGTAGGGGACATTTCTCAGGATCCACCAAATCACAATGGGGGAGCCTGGCTACTTTGCTCAGGTGTAAACCCTGATGAAATATGCAGTATCGCACCACAAAGACACTGTGCCTTTGGTCCGTGAGCACCAGCTTTGTTAAAGGGATTGTAGTCCTACAATTTTGACAAACCCCCATCTCTCTGCCTGGTAGGTCTCCCCAGCAACCCCCTAAGACTGGGTTAGGGGCCCATCTGCTCCTTAACTGCTCCCAGAATGCCCTGTTCTTGTTGGCATTTAGCACTTTCGTACCTTCCGTGATTTACAATAAGCCCTTCATGAAGCCCATGCTCACCTTTCTTCATCCCAGTTTCTCTCTCTCTTTTTCTTCCCTCCACTGTCCTCTAAAGTGCAACTAAACTGGCTTCTGGTCTATCATCTCATATACTCTTTGTTCACAAAGATTCTCTCCTGAGATTCATGCAGAAGACCCCTGTGGTAGATGGAATTATTGAGCCCATTCTTCACTGCCTCTCATCCTAGCCCCTGTATCTGTGCCCTCTGCTATGTAACTTTTTGCAATACCTCACACGAAAGGCAGAGAGCAGCTCCCTCCTCCTTGGGCACTTGACTTTAGTCTTGGTCATATGGCTTGCTTTGACCGATGGCACGTGGACAGAAATGATAGTGTGCCGATTCCTAGCCTTGCATGTTTCCATTGGCCCCTTGGTGCTTCTGCTGTTGCCATGAGGAGAGCTTCTCCCAGGTAGGGCTGCCCCTACAGGCCAGGCTTTAGAAAGAGCACAAGTGGAGGAAAGTGGTTGAAGGGCAGAGCTTCAGCAAGAACACTGTAGCCACCAGATAGCCTGAAGCACAGCTGCCCCTGCTGACTGCAGATGCATGAGAAATAAGTGCTTCTCATGCTTCCTACTGTTTACTTGGTGGACTCCTCTTCATCTGTCAGGACTCAGCTAAGGGAGCTTCTTTCGGAAGTGTCTACTGACATGCTAAGACTTTGGCCTTTCTTCCCATATGCTCCTGTAACTGGGGGTGAGATTTGGAATCTCTGGCTTAGTGTTTCCTCTCTCCTTAAATCTGGGATGCCAGTGTTTCCTTAACCCTTTCCTCAGACTATCCTCACACCCAGCCAACAGTCGAGTCCTTCTCTGACTCTTCAAGGCCATGGACTCGTGGCAATTTTCTGCTCTCTGGCTTCTCTGCTCCCACCCCCCTCTACAGAGTTCTTCACGTAGTAGCCAGAGTCACTGTTCTAAAACTGAACCCCATTAGTTATGCCTCCACCTCCCTCTCACCACATCTCCAATCCATCTCATCTTGCACCCTATGCTCAGATATGCTCTCCCTTTCAATCATTCAACAAAAATTTGCTGGGTCCTGACTTTGTAGGAAGGCACAAGTTATAATCTCTATCATGAAGACCCTTCATCTTCTTACCTCCATACCCACTGCACCCCCAAAACAACTCCCATTCTAATTCTTTCCTACTTATCCTCAGATTAGTCTCAGAGTCATTGTTATTTGCTCTGAGAACTCTTCAGATAGTTAGGTATCCCAGCTCTGTGCTCCTTGGGTATCCTGTTCATTCCCTATTTTTGTATGGATGTGCCTTGGGTATTTACTAATGCTCTTTAAAGGGCTGATTTGTTGTATTACTGTTCACTGGCTTCTTGTTCTTTTTCTTCTCCTCTCCCTACTCCCCCTCCCCTCCCCCTTCTCCTTCCTCTTCCTCTCCTCCTCCTCCTTCTTCTCCTTCTTCTTCTTGCTCCATACTCTCTAGTTGTACTGTTTTATTTTTCACACAACACTATTCCAAATATCACTTACGTTACATCCTTAGATCTTCACCAAGACCCTGTGAGTAGGCAAGGCAAGTAGTATCATATCTCCATTTAACAGAAAAGGAAACTGGGGTTCATGCGAGTTAATTGGCTTTTCTAAAGCTACCCTCTTAGTGTCAGAGCGAGATTTCTAACTCCCAGCCCAAGTTCATTCTATTTCACCATATCTCTTGACTTGAAAAAGGTCCTGCTCGTAAGAGACCAGACATACTGGGAGCCCTCAACATCTATATAGACATTCACAAAGTTAAGCAAAAGGATGTCTTCCCTATTCTGTCCTCTACTCCTATAGGTGAAGTCCATAGATGTGGTAGTAAGAGACAGATTGTTCATGACAGAGGCTGATGCTGCCTTCGAAAGGTTTAACCAAAGAGTTAAAAAAGTGAAAAGACTTTCAGAGCCTAGGGAAGGAACCTTTTCCCAGTAAATCTGATGATATGCCTGTAATTAAGTCAAATAGGTTAAAGGCTTGTTATGCTAGCATTAACACGTAATTCATCCATTGAATTACAATGAGATTCATGTAAGGATTACACGTAAAATTCCATGTAATGAGATGTATTCATCATCAAAAGCTTTTTGCCCTTTAAGAAAATGTTACAATAATTATCCCATGAACGTGAAAAGTCAATAGAGGTGAAAATGCATGTCTTTTTATACCATCATTGTGATTGTATTTATATTGGCAAGGCCTAACCCTGCTGACATTTAACTTTCCAGGGAGAGAACCCGGACGGCTGCCCTCTCCTCTCATCTCACCCTTTCCTCTTGGGCCGTCCAAGAGATGCCCTTTGCCCCCATTCTCATCTCCTCTACCAGAGATACCGAAACGAGAATCTAGTTTCTCAACTTGCAAAACACATAAGTTAGAATGTGATTACTCACTTTGCCAAAGGATTCACTGGAGACTTCCTTTAAAAAACTGTCTTCTTTTCTATAAATTGCAGTTCTTCTTAAAGTGAGAATTCAGCAGTAGTTAGAAGAAGGGCTTTAAAGATCATTATGCATTTAATGTAAATTAATCCAAAATTTGTGTGAACGTGTATATTCTAGATTTATCAATGAAAAATATTATAAGCCTCGAGTACGCTAACATAGACTTCAGTGATCCAGAGTCTGGAGAAAGCTACAACATAGATAACCATCTAAAGAGCTGGCTAAATGCATAAACTATTATAATCCAGCCATGGAAGAAAGTTTTTGCCCATGTGCCAGGGCTATAAAAAATAGTTTACCTAAATGATACCAGGCAATGAGTTTTGAATAAAGAGTTTGGCTCTCCATAGAATCTATGTCCAATGAAATGCCACACACAGTTGAATTTTTAAAAATTTTCTACTGTTGTTTTTTATTCGAGGGAAAACGAAAGTAGTAAGAGGTGAGTATGGACATGTTAAATCCAACATTTTAACGGCCAAATCACATGTAGGTAAGTTATTTGTATTTCATCATTGGGATCTTCTATAACTTTAGCCAACACATGAATAAGGTTCATTTATACAGAGCCATTGATGTGTCCTGTGAACAAAGTAGCAGAAGTAACTGAGGGTTTCTTTATTTTTACTATGTTATGAATGATTTTAGGCAACATCCGCCCATTTAGGTGAAAAATTTTCAAGTAATTTTGCGTAAATATGCAAGATATTTCACAGCAGGAAAAAAGCACTGAGAAAGACTTGTTTTTTTTTTTTTTTTCCCCAAAGAAAAAAATTGCAGGCCTGCTTTGGTTAGAACTTTCAATGTGATGGTTAAAAGATGTTTCAGCCAGAAAATATCCTTTACCTATGGTTGCATAGGCAAATACCTGTCACTCATAGGCTCTTGCTTTCTGTCATGCTTAATAAAGAAGAGTGTCATTTGGAGTCTTAGAATTTAATTTGATGTGTATCTTTAATGTATGTGTCATGTGATGTCTTAATTTTGTATGGGTCAGCAGGTGCTTTTTACTGAGACTGCTATTATCTGAGGTAAATGCTCTAGTGTTCTTTCTTTCTGGTCTAGTTTCTTTTATGCAAAAGAGATAAGTCAGATGTCTTTATAATACTTTTTTTTCAGTACACGGAAACTGATGGAAGATTTTCTATTCCTAAGAATCAAGATAGCCATTGCCAGAGTTCACAAAGTCAGCTCTAGGGCCTGAAGGAGACTGTCTGCTTTTGTTGTCATGGAAGTTCCTAGAAAAAGTCATAGAGTCACCAGTGTGACTGTGGCTAAAATAGTAGGTTCAGTAGCCAGCAGACATTGTGAATAACCATTGTGTGTTCTTTGCCATTAAGCTAGTTTTCTTCCCCAATCATCACAGGAGAAAAGGAACAACTTACAGTTTCCAGAAACTTACATTTTCTAGTCCAAACTTTACTTCCTCCTCCATCACAATTTAGTCAACATTCACTTATTCATTCATTGATATTTTATTTACTTATTTATTCTGTGTCTATCATTAAGGTCACATATCAGCACTTTTCCTGGTTCAGTAGGGAATAGGAACAATAAAGACGAAGCACAGCCTATTTTCATATTCAAAAGGCAATAAATAAGACGGTTAAATAACCATAATGCAAGGTAAAAATGTGACAAAATCCATAAGGGAAGTTTATGCAAAATGGCATGGAGTTTTGGAGGGCGTGGGAGTTTGCGTCCACTTTTTAGGAAATCAGGTAAAGCTTTATGAAGGATATGAAATGTGAACTAAGATGACTGGATTTCTCTGAACATACAGGAAGAGCACTTTCTGGTGGAAGGAATAGCAGTAACAATGGCATGCAAGCTGTGAACATGGATATTGCCCTTGGGAAATAATGAACAGTTCAGCTTGCCTGTGTTGGTAAATACTGGAAGCCACTAAATGCCCTAAAGAGGATGTAATTTATTTAGTAGAGAATGATTAATCATGGAAAGTTTTCAAGCATTATTATGCCGTGGTCAGAGTAAGTAAGGGAGATCTATCTGGCAGCCATTTTACCAAAGGGGGCCATTTGAAGTCATGCTGTAATCACACGTATGAGAATTTATGGGAGGTTTAGCTCTTGTGACGAAGAGTAGCAAATAAAAAGCAGGGATAAAAACGGCACGGTTGGTGACTTACTTGATGTATGTAGGGCAGGGAGAAATGTTGAGATGAAAACTTAGAGTTTAAAAAGATGCCAAGGGGCTTCCCTGGAGGCGCAGTGGTTAAGAATCCGCCTGCCAATGCAGGGGACATGGGTTTGAGCGCTGGTCTGGGAAGATCCCACATGCTGAGGAGTAACTAAACCTGTGTGCCACACTACTTAAGCCTGTGCACCTAGAGCCTGTGCTCTGCAACAAGAGAAGCCACCGCAATGAGAAGCCCACACACCACAACGAAGAGTAGCCCCTGCTCACTGCAACTAGAGAAAGCCCGCGTGAAGCAATAAAGACCCAATGCAGCCATCAATCAATCAATCAATCAATCAATGAAAAGATGTCAAGGTTTTGAGTCTGGGGCACTGAGACAATAAATAGTTAATCATCATTAACTGAAATTGTGAAATTAGAAGAAGGTGCTGGGACTAAGGGGAAGATGATGAGTTGAATTTGAATATTGTTAACTCATTTATTCATTCAGAAATCTTTCTTAAGCACTTCCAAATGGATACCCTTTAAATGATTATTTTAAATGTGCCTGGAAAGAAAATGGAAAAATGATGCTTTGGGAGCTCTACCCGACTGCCAAAACCTTTTTTGTTTTAAACATTACATTTAGTAAATTTTAGGAACTTTGCTTTGTTATGAGATTGTATATTTCTTTCTTTTTTGGTGTTGAGGTGGTGTTGTATTAGGTGAAAGTGATGTAACTAGGTAGTTGGTTTTCCTTATCTTCTAATTTTTATATAACTTTAAATTTGCAAGACAGTACAGAGAGTTCCCAAATAGTCTTCACTCAGCTTCACCTAATGTTAACATTTTACATGGTATGGTTTTCATGGTCTGAATCCCATCTTGGGGTCCCTTGACAATGTGGTTGATTTTTAAAAAATTTGCCTGTGGTAAAATTCATTCTTTGTGGTGTTTATTTCTATGGGCTTTGACAGATATGTGAAGTTGTATATTTACCATCATAGCACCATATAGGATGGTTCCATGGCATCCAAAATTTCCTTATGCTGCCACTTCGTATCAACCCTTCCTCCATTCTCAATCCCTGACTGCCACTTATCTGATTACTATTCCTTTATATTGCCTTTTCAAGAGCGTCTTATGAAGGGAATCATACAATATGTAGTCTTTAGGTTTTGGCTTCTTTCACTTAGGATGTGTTTAAGATTCATCCTTGTTTATTGCATGGATCAATAGTTCACTTCTTTTTATTTCTGAGTAGTATTCCTTGTATGGATATACCACAGTTTGTTTATCCATTCTTCTGTTGAATGACATTTGGGTTGTTTCCAGCTTTTGGAGATTATGAATAAAGCTGCTATAAATATTTACACACAGGTTTTTGTGTGAATATATACTTTCAATTCACTTGAGTAAATACCTAGATTGCTGGTTGTATAGTATTATACATTCTAATACTAGCTATACTATCATTCTAATAGATGAGTAGTGATAAATCATTGTGGTTTTATTTTGCATTTATCTAATGAGTAATGAAACTAAGTATCTTTTTAAATGCTTATTTGCCCTCTGCATCTCTTTTTTGATGAAGTATTTGTTCATATCTTTTACCCACTTGAAAAACTTGGGTTGTTTTCTTATTGTTGAATTTTGAGCATTTTTTGTATATTCTAGATACAACTCTTGTATCAGATATGTGTTTTTCAAATATTTTGTCTCCCTCTGTGGCTTTGAAAAAAATTTCCTAGTGTATCTTTTGAGGAGAAAATGTTTTACAATTTTATAAACTTTTATTTATTGATTTTTAAATTTTATGACTGGTAGTTTTGGTTTTGTGTCTCAAAACTCTTTGCCAACTTCAAGAAGTTTGAGAAAACAGTCATTCTCCAAGAGGATAAATGTTTATTCATATAACAAAGATCTTCAATATATGTGAAAAAAATGATATATCTGAAAGGTGAAATAAACAAATCCACAATTATACTTGGAGACATTAACATCTTTCTTAGCAATTGAAAAATGAGCAGGCAGAAAATAAGGAAGGATGTAGATGATCTGAACAGCACTATCAACCAATTTGACCTGGTATTTATTTCTAGAACACTCTATCCAATAGCAGTAGAATACACTTTCTTCTCAAATGCACATGGAAAATTCAGCAAGATAGACCATATTATGGCCTATAAAACAAACCTTGTAGAACTTAAAAGAAATTATACAAAGTATGTTCTTGGACCTATTGGAATTAAACTAGAAGCCAATAACAGAAAGTTATTTGAATATATCCAAATATTTGAAAATTAAACCATTCATTTTGACTAATGCATGGGTTAGAGAAAATCTTTAAGAAAATTTTAAAATATTTTTAATGGAAACAAAGAACAGATGGAACAAATAGAAAATTGCTCTCAGATACTCCCTCATGGTTTTTTGCCCACTGTTCTTTTTCTTCTTTGTGTTTCAGTGTGGGTAATTTCTATAGCTCTAACTAAATTTAATTATTCCTTTCTTGACTGTGTTGAGTTTATCTATCAGCTTATGGAAGGCATTCCTCAACTCTGTTACTGTGTTATGCATGCCCGGCACTTATGCTTGATTTTTTTGTTATACTTTTAATTGCTCTACTGACATTACCCATCAGATCTTGCATGTCATTCACCTTTGCAATTAGATCCTTTAACATATTAATTATAGTTATTTTAAAATTTCCTGTCAGATAGTTCTAACATCTGTGTCATATCTGAGTCTGGTTTAGAAGATTGCTTTGTGTCTTTTTTTTCTTTTTAACCTTTCATATACTTCGTCATTTTCTGTTGGCAGTCATACATCTTATGTAGTAGTAGAGACTGAAGTAAATAGTTTTTATACTTGGAGAATTTTTATGCTTTGATGAACACTTTACCATCTTCTAGGCCATTATTGTGGAGGTTAGTGTTAATCTAATTAGGCGTTGGTTTCTTTCTAACTCTCTGTGCCTCTGAGCTGAGACTGGTGCCTCCAAACCAGAGATTTTAACCTGAGTTCCACTGGTTTTCAAGAAATCTTTAAACTTTAAAATGTAATGTAAAATTTTATGTTATTGTAAGCAAATGTGCCTTTGTAGCTCTCATAAATTCCTCACAGTGGTCCACGATTTTAAAAATGATTAGCAATAACCCTTGGTTTATGACATTAAAAAATATTCATCCTACCCTCTTCTTTATCACTACCTAATGCTATCAAAAGCCCCAATTTTAAACTTAAATTGCTACCACAAGTTCTTTGACAAATTCTAGTCAAAGTGAGAAATGAGAATGAACTAGTAAATAATTATAGCTGTGGAGTCCCAATCACAAATTTCAGGAAGGGATACTGTACTATGTGTTAATTGCAAAACTAAACAAACCTGTAATTCCTATGCAATGTAGGAGCCACATAGGTCACTGTTACTTATCACTTGTTTATCTGATGGGCTGAGATAGATGGAACTGATCCAAAAGCAACAAGTAAGTGATGACTGGTCCTGAGACTCTCTCAGGAAATAAAGGTAATGGAGTCCCTGGTGCCCATGAAACACATCTCACTTTTACATTAAAATTCAATAGGAGACTTGTGGAAACAGTCATTTTATGTCATATGCTTATGTAATTGATTAATATTTTAATTATTTAATTTGAAAAAAATATATAGGAAAATAATGTTTTCTCTATTATAATTTCTACAAATATTTTACCTTAATACAGTTTTCCTTTTATAGTTTTAGTCATGTCATTCACATTAAAATAATATTGTATTTGCATATAAAAAAATTCAGTCGGAGAAACTGTGATTTGTTTTACCAAAACTGATCTTGAACAATTTGTCAAAATTGTTTACTATATAGTGTGAGATGGATTCTAGAGTAATTAACTGAAATTTAGGAGAAATTTTTTGCCTTTTGTGAATTGTTAACCACTTTCTGATTTCTTTTGAGGGGTAGAAATTGTTACTTTTTGTGAGCATTTGCACATTTTTATTTCCTGAAATAACTTATTGACAATTGTAGTTAGGAAATCACACTAAGAAAAGGGAAGGATTGTTAGGCACCAATCCAATGGCATGTTTTTATTACTTGCTGGACAGAAATTGGGATATGCCTCTGCTGTGGGCTGAATTATGTACCCCTCAAATTCGTATGTCAAAATCCTAACCCTCAGTACCTCAGAATGTAACTGTATTTAGAGATGAGGCCTTTAAAGATGTAATTAAGGAGACACCTTCAAGATGGCGGAGGAGTAAGACACGGAGATCACCTTCCTCCCTACCAATACATCAGAAATACATCTACATGTGGAACAACTCCTACAGAACACCTACTGAACTCTGACAGAAGACCTCAGACCTCCCAGAAGGCAAGAAACTCCCCACGTACCTGGGTAGGGCAAAAGCAAAAAGAAAAAACAGAGGCAAAAGAATAGGGATGGGACCTGCACCACCAGGAGAGAGCTGTGAAGGAGGAAAAGTTTCCACGTACTAGGAAGCCCCTTCACTGGTGGAGACAGGGGGTTGGGGGGGTGAGCTTCAGAGCCATGGAGGAGAGTGCAGCAACAGGGGTGCAGAGGGCAAAAGGGAGAGATTCCTGCACAAAGGATCGGTGCCGACCAGCACTCACCAGCCTGAGAGGCTTGTCTGCTCACTTGCCGGGGCGGGTGGGGGCTGGGAGCTGAGACTCCGGCTTCGGAGGTCAGATCGCAGGGAGAGGACTGGGGTTGGCTGCGTGAACACAGCCTCAAAGGGGCTAGTGCACCACACCTAGCCAGGAGGGAGTCCAGGAAAAAGTCTGGACCTGCTTAAGAGGCAAGAGACCATTGTTCTGGGGTATGTGAGCAGAGGGGATTCAGAGCACCGCCTAAACGAGCTCCAGAGATGGATGTGAGCCATGGCTATCAGTGTGGACACCAGAGATGGTCATGATATGCTAAGGCTGCTGCTGCAGCCACCAAGAAGCCTGTGTGCAAGCCCAGGTCACTATCCACACCTCCCCTCCCAGGAGCCTGTGCAGCCCGCCACTGCCAAGGTCCTGTGGTCCAGGGACAACTTCCAAGGGAGAAAACACAGCGCGCCTCAGGCTGTTGCAACGTCATGTCAGCCTCTGTCGCCGCAGGCTTTCCCCACATTCCTTACCCCTCCCTCCCCCGAGAATGAGTGAGCCAGAGCCCCCTAATCAGCTCCTACTTTAACCCTGTTCCCTCTGGTTAAAGGGAACAGATGCCCTCAGGCGACCTACACACAGAGGCAGGGCCAAATCCACAGCTGAACCCCAGGAGCTGTGCAAACAAAGAAGAGAAAGGAAAATTTCTCCCAGCAGCCTCAGGAGCAGCGGATTAAATCTCCAAAATTGATAAACTATTAGCCAGACTCATCAAGAAAACAAGGTAGAAGACTCAAATCAATAGAATTAGAAATGAAAAAGGAGAAGTAACAACTGACACTGAAGAAATACAAAGGATCATGAGAGATTACTACAAGCAACTCTGTGCCATTAAAATGGACAATCTGGAAGAAATGGACACATTCTTAGAAAAGCACAACCTTCTGAGACTGAACCAGGAAGAAATAGAAAGCATAAACAGACCAATCACAAGCACTGAAATTGACACTGTAATTAAAAATCTTCCAACAAACAAAAGCCCAGGACCAGATGGCTTCATAGGTGAATTCTATCAAACATTTAGAGAATGGAAGAATCAACACTGTGGAAATGACTATACTACCCAAAGCAATCTACACATTCAGTGCAATCTCTTTCAAACAACCAATGGTATTTTTCACAAAACTAGAACAAAAAATTGCACTATTTGTATAGAAACACAAAAGACCCTGAATAGTCAAAGCAATCTTGAGAAAGAAAAATGGAGCTGGAGGAATCAAGCTCCCTGACTTCAGACTATAGTACAAAGCTACAGTAATCAAGACAGTATGGGACGGGCACAAAAACAGAAATATAGATCATGGGACAGGATAGAAAGCCCAGAGATAAACCCACGCACATATGATCACTTTATCTTTGATAAAGGGGGCAAGAATATACAAGGGAGAAATGACAGCCTCTTCAGTAAGTGGTGCTGGGAAAATTGGACAGCTCCATGTAAAAGAATGAAATTAGAACACTCTCTAACACCATACAGAAAAATAAACTCAAAATGGATTAAAGACCTAAATGTAAGGCCACACACTATAAAACTCTTAGGGGGAAACATAGGCAGAACACTCTATGACATATATCACAGCAAGATCCTTTTTGACCCACTTCCTAGAGAAATGGAAATAAAAACAAAAATAAACAAATGGGACCTAATGGAACTTAAAAGCTTTTGTACAGCAAAGGAAAACATACACAAGATGAAAACACAGCTCTCATAATGGGAGAAAATATTTTTAAATGAAGCAACTGACAAGGATTAATCTCCAAAATTTACAAGCAGCTCATGCAGCTCAATAGCAAAAAAACAAACAACCCAATCCAAAAATGGGCAGAAGACCTAAATAGACATTTCTCCAAAGAAGACATACAGACTGCTAACAAACACATGAAGGAATGCTCAACATCACTAATCATTAGAGAAATGCAAATCAAAACTACAATGAGGTATCATCTCACACCAGTCAGAATGGCCATCATCAAAAAGTCTACAAACGGGCTTCCCTGGTGGCGCAGTGGTTGAGAGTCCGCCTGCCGATGCAGGGCACGTGGGTTCGTGCCCCGGTCCGGGAAGATCCCACATGCCGCGGAGCGGCTGGGCCCGTGAGCCATGGCCGCTGAGCCTGCGCGTCCGGAGCCTGTGCTCCGCAACGGGAGAGGCCACAACAGTGAGAGGCCCGCGTCCCGCAAAAAAACAAACAAACAAACAAAAAAACCTACAAACAATAAATGCTGGAGAGGGTGTGGAGAAAAGGGAACCCTCTTGCACTGCTGGTGGGAATGTAAATTGATACAGCCACTATGGAGAACAGTTTGGAGGTTCCTTAAAAAACTAAAAAAAGAACTACCATAGGACCCGGCAATCCCACTACTGGGCATATAACCTGAGAAAACCATAGTTCAAAAAGAGACGTGTACCACAATGTTCACTGCAGCACTATTTACAATAGCCAGGACATGGAAGCAACCTAAGTGTCCATCGACAGATGAATGGATAAAGAAGATGTGGCACATATATACAATGGAATGTATAGAATAGATACATTTCAGTAGAAAAGAAATTGACTTATTTGTAGTGAGGTGGGTGGACCTAGAGTCTGTCATACAGAGTGCAGTAAGTCAGAAAAAGAAAAACAAATACCGTATGCTAACACATATATATGGAATCAAAAAAAAAAAATTGGTCCTGAAGAAACTAGGTGCAGGACAGGAATAAAGACGCACACGTAGAGAATGGACTTGAGGACACAGGGAGGGGGAAGGGTAAGCTGGGACGAAGTGAGAGAGTGGCATGGACATATATATACTACCAAATGTAAAATAGATAGCTAGTGGGAAGCAGCCACATAGCACAGGGAGATCAGCTCAGTGCTTTGTGACCGCCTAGAGGGGTGGGGTAGGGAGCGTGGGAGGGAGATGCAAGAGGGAGGAGATATGGGGATATGTGTATATGTATAGCTGATTCACTTTGTTATAAAGCAGAAACTAACACACTGTTGTAAAGCAATTATACTCCAATAAAGATGTTAAAATAAATAAATAAAGATGCAATTAAGATAAAATTAGGTCATATGGCTTGGCCCTGGTCCAGTTTGATGGGTGTCATTATAAGAAGAGGATATTAGGACACAGACACATACAGAGGGAAGGCCATGTGAGGAAGAAGGCCTCTATTTGAAAGCCAAGGAGAAGAAACTGAAGCTGCCTACACTTTGATTTTTGACTTCTAGCCTCCAGAATTTTGGAAAAATAAATTTCTATTGCTTAAGCCACCCAGTCTGTGATACTTTGTTATGACAGCACTAGAAAATTAACACAGCCTTTAATATAATCTTGCATCCCTGTTTCATTGACCCATTAAAGAAGATTATAATCTTAAAAAGATAAGAATATTGCTGATACTGTGACAGTCAATATTCATTCTTTAGGTTATATTGCAAAATATGTGTCTCATTGTATATATATTCTTTACTGGTCACATAATGTCATTATATCTAGCTATTATGTTTTCTAGGGAGACCTCTACAAAATGGCCATGGTATATTTTAACACCTTTAAAGAAGTGGGAGTTATGTACATTCTGCTAACTATAAGAAAAAGATCATATCTTACACAGATATTTTGAAGCTAAAATTACTTTAATCTGGTACATTGTCAAATATGGTGCCATATTTGTGGTATTTTTATCAAATTTATGGAAAACAGATATTGTAGTAACTGTACACAGAGTGTTAAAATGTTTCCAGCTTACGTGTGTTGAAGATTCATATATTTTCCTATGAATAACATATCGCTGATTCATAAAATTCAACCACTAAAAATACATGGTGATGGATTGGGGAAAGGGGCCAATATACTTTGATGATAAAATGAACTGGGTGTGGATCTGCCACCAGTATGACTTTTGAGCATGCTGTTAATTTCTAAACCTCAGTTTTCTCATCTGTAAAATGGGCATCATTATAGGCACTTGTGAAATAATTCATGTTAAGTACTTGGCTTAAGTGCTTGGCAAGTTGTAGATGATCAGTAAATACTACCTATTACTATCACCATCATCATCATCATCATCATTATTACCAGTAAATTAATAAACGATGAAAAATGTTAACCCAAAGGAAAACAGAAAAGTGTCAGAGATGGCTTTAGCTGTATAATTATCTAGAATGATCAGATTAGGTTTTTATAACCACAGAATTAAACTAGGTGTGTTTAAATTTTCATGGACATAGAGGAAAATTAAACCATAAGAATATATTACTTAACTGAGGTTCTTAAAACAAAATTTCATGGAGAACTTTTATTTCCTTCCAGAAGGAAGCAAATTGTTCAATATCTATGTAGATCTCTGTTATGAAAAGGCTCAGAGGTGAGTACAATAAAAACGTGATAAAGAAATAAAGGTTATAATATTAATTTGTTTTATATATTACAGGGCTAAGTATTTGGTCAGGACAATATATGCCACATCTATAATTAAGTCTCTGGGTAGTCAGATAGGAAAAGATATAACTGAAAAATGTTTTCCTAATAGTCAACCTAAGGCTGTGTAATCAGAATACCATACTTTCTGTTTAACAGGATGCTATAAACCAGATACTATGAATAGTTTCTTAGGAAGGATATTTAATTACATAGGAAAATTTTCCAAAAAAGCACATCCCAGTATCTTCCCGTCCCTACAAAAAAGGAAAAAGGGCATGATCTAGGGGAGAGCACATCGAGCATTTACATTTGACTCTTCATTTACCTCTTTGCCCAGGCATTCATTGAAGAGCAGAATTTAAGTATCTCCACTGGCAGACATGTTTCAATACTCTTCAAGCTATGCCAACAGGATTTCTTAAGCTCTGTGTGAGTCCAGTGTGGTTCTTGATGCTATGAAACACAGTCTTCCTAAGGCTTATTTTCCTTTCTGTAGGGAATTGATCCAAGAATAGGGTAACAAACTTTATAATTTTGAACTGGTAATTCTGGCTGGGTCAGTATATTAGGGACTCTAGTATATTTTGCCTGTACTTATTGTCATAGTACAATAAATACATAGTACAAGAACTTGTACATAGTACAAGTTCTTAATTTGGTAGACACCATTAGTTAGATGAGGGCTTCCGACGACTCCTCAGAACAGAGCAGCCAGAGGTCAAGGAGGCCTGAAAGAAATAATTTAATTGAAAATTGGCAGTAAAAATATTGTCAGCCAGAAGAAGGAAGTAGACCAATTAAATAGAAGAGGGCATTCATCATTCTCAGCCACAGTGAACCAGTCGAATTAATAGTATATATTCCTTTTTATACAATGCAGTTTTACCTTTGAAATCACAATGTGAAAGTTGCTTTGCTTACTACAGTATCCTTAAGTTTCAAAGTATATTCACTGTTTTGTTTTGTTTTTTAATTTTGGACAGAAGTCCACTGTGGCAGATATACCCTAAGGTGACTCTTCTCAAGTTGTACCCTTGTATAATCCCTTTCCCGCGAGTACAGGTAAAAACTTCACTTACTTCTAATAGAATGTGACAAAGGTGATGGGATGTTACTTCTCTGATTGAGTTAATTTTAGTAGACTGAAGTGAGAGAGATTCCCCAGATAGCATTAAACAAGTAAATGGCCATGTTGTAAGTTACTGACTTGATAGGGCCACCTGGCAGGGAACGGCAGACAGCATGTAGGGCCTGAGAGCATCCTCCAGAAGACAGCCAGGAAGAAGATAGGGCCCTCAGTCAACAAGCCACAGGGAATAAGTTTTGTCAACAGCCTGAATTGAGCTTCTCCGGTCAATTCTTCAGATAAGAACACCTAGTCAACACCTTCATTTCAGCTTTGTGAGATCCTGAGCAAAGGGACCAACTCAGCGCTCCCCAGACTCCTGACCCCCAGTAACTGTGAGATAATGAATGTGTATTGTCTTAAGCCACTAAATCCATGGTAATTTGTTAGGTAGGGATTTGTACACAAAATAGTGGCAAATAGTGAATGAGATACACTAACTTCAATTCAAAGCCATTCTTACACAAAAATTGCTATTCAAATAACGCAAGGTTGCAATTTCATCATTTTCTCCTCCCTGCAAAGTTCCACTTCTTTCCCCTTATTCATAATATGTAAGTCAAAAAATGAGCAGTCTTCCTATTTTAATGACTTCTATCATATAAAATGATACACAGAGCAATTATGAAACCGGGTGTACAGATTGTCATACACACACAAAAATAAAATTGTTCAAATGTCTATATCGAGAATTATTTGCTTAAAAAAAACTTCTCAAAGTGACTGGCATCTGGTTAGAAAGAAAAACAGCATACAATTTTAAATATTCTTAAGAAAATCAAGTTTGTGCACTTTCTCCATGGAAAGGCAACTTAGGACCAGATAGTGGAGGGCCTTGAATGCCTTGATGAGGAATTTGAAGTTTATCTGAGAGTGAATTGAGAATCTCGGAGTTGTAACTGGCTTTACTTGTTAGCATCATGTTGGAATGGATGACAGAAAGAGCACATGTAGAAAGGTCCTTGCCATTCTGTTACCTACGCACTATATATGCTGGGCCCTGGGCCAAATGCTGGGACTCAAAAAGGTATAATACATAGTCTCTGCCTTCAAGGAACCTAGAATCTAATCGGAGGAGCTCCATATATGAAAGAATAAGTAATAATGTAAGATACAATACAATCCAAGAACTGAAAGAATTAGATTCAAGTTCAGTAAAAGGCTAGACAGCAGGAAAAGAGTTCAAACAAGGCAAATGTTTATAGAAGAAGGGACTAAGAAAGACCAACAAAATAGAGTAAGCTTCAGTAAGAAGTCTGGGGAGATTATTCTAGGCTGAGGTCATCCAATCTAAAGGTGGGACATGAGGGGTGAATAAGCTTGGCTGAAATTGAGAGCTGTCAGAGGGAAGAGTAAGAATCTAATTTCCACGAAGGCAAGGATTTGGTTTACTTTGCTAATTCTTCTTTTCTTGGTGCCATGAACAGAGGTTGGCACTCAATAAATAGTTGAGGAAGGAAGGAAGGAAGGAAGGATGGAAAGGAGGGAGGGAGGAAGGGAGAAAAGAAAGAAGGAAAGGGGCTTCTCTAAATATAGAAAGTGCATACAAATAGGTGGGGCAGTTATGAGTATGACAGATGTCTGCTGGGCAGTAGACTGGAAATCAAAGCACAAGTTAAATGTCTAACATAGTAATTCAGGAAGGATAATCTGACAGTATGATGCTGGACATGCTTGTGCGATCAGATGCACAGGGGCCCAGTTGAGGATCCCGGTTAGATAACTATTTAGTTATCTCAGGCATTACGAATCAGGCTTGCGATAAAGGGTTGGCCATGGGAATTTTAAGGGTGTGATGAGAAAAGGGGATATTGATGGCATGACAATGTAGAGAAGAAAAAGAAGCGGGAGGAGTGGTGACACCATGGCTTTTAGACTCAGAATGATCATGCTATAAACTGAAATAAGAATGTCAAACAAAGGAGGGTTGGGGATGGGAAAGACCTCATTTGGGCTCCATTGTAAACATGAGAGCAGAGCTTTTGCTTTTCCTTTTGAACCTCATGAGTATCGCACAGAGGCGGCAGAGGGTAGGTTCTTGATAAACCCCTAATCACCTACCTCAATGGCAGGATACGAGGAAGCTGGAGAGCAGGGGAGGGAACAGCACTGAAAATAACAATCATTCATATGGGTCCATAAAACCTGGAAATTCTGGGGTATCTTTGGGGAGAAAAGCAAATGGCCAAGGAATGAATCTTAGGAGAGAGAGAGAGGAATAGGAACAGCGAGAGAAGCCAACAAAATAGACACAGAAGGACGAGATGAAAGAAGCAGAGGGAGAACTTGAAATGAGCCATTTTATACAGTCTTTATACCTAAGAAAAGAAAACATTTCAACGGTAAGAGTAAGGTAACAGTTGCTCACGCTGCTGTCAGTCAGAGAATAGACTTGAGAAATATACATCAGTGACTCTCAGTTATTTTTAAAGTCTTCTTTAATTTAAACAAAACCTACTAATGTCATTGGAAATATGTGAAATCAGAAAAAAAATCTCAAGGTAAAACACACACACCTACACACACATACACAGAGCATGGTAGAACAAGACTTCCATTTAATGAGCCTTAAAATGTATTTCCCATGTAACTTCCCCATCCATTAGCCACAGAAACACTTCAAGACCTGGTTTAAATATACCATCTCCACAGTCACTTCAGCAGGATGACTCTGAACCTTGATACGGAGAAAGTGCTGCTTTTTAACTCCTGTAGTATTTGTGACAAAATAGGAGTTTCTGAAATCTTGTTTACTAAGTGAGCATCCCTGGTTCAGTTGGCTAGATTAGAGAAGAGATTGTCAATAGAAGAACCAGAGAATAAAGGTGCCAAATCCTTTACTGGATTCACATGTGAGACAGGAGAAATTTGAAACCACAGAGCCAGCATTGGTTTTCTGTCCCTGTCCCCCTTAAATACTCCAGATCAGCTAAAGACTCCACTAGCCAGGGAGTAGAAGGAGAAAGGAAAGGAAGGAAGAACTGATGTGTTGCCTACTTCTGTGATCCCAGATGTATCTGAGAAAAATCAGTGAGGAGAGGTCTCACTGCTTCTCCCTCCGGAGCTCTGGCGGCTCAACAGAAATATATTGAGACGTGACACAAGAACAACAGAGCAGAGATGTCTGTGGAGTCTGGTGGAGCAGATGAGCACCCACTGACAGTGCCAGGGCTCCTGTGGCCTCAGGAAGGTGGGGAAGAGAGCATCAGCCTTCTCTGTGCTTGTGAGAAAGGGTTCAGAAATTAGCTGAGATGGAGAAATAGAGAGAGTGTGCTGGAGCAAATGTGAGTGCCCCAGTGGGTGTGTGGAGGGTCTCAGTGCCCAGCCAGGGCAGCTCAGAGCAGAGGAAGCCAAGTTGGGGGTTGCTCTAGAACGTGGCTATTTGTCAAAGGATTGCTCCTGTGGAAGAGGACGCACCTAAGTATTGGACCGGAGATGGAGGTCTGCATAGGACTGAGGTAGACCAAGTTTTGAGAAATAGACAGCAAAGTCTCCCAAGGTCTGTGTTCACAGAAATCACCAGAGCAGAGCACCACTTTCAGGGGAAAGGTGGTGAGTTTGGGGAAAACTGAATGTAGGTGAATTTTAAAGCCCAAATGACTGAAAAGGCACTGAATTTGATGAACCTATTTGGAAATGACTAGATTAAGTTTTCTGTATCAGACAAAAGAGGGGCTCAAGTTCTGGAAAAGTAAAGTTTCAGATATTTTTTGCAGATATGGGTTTGTTGATTGTGTGACTAGGAAATTCATACTCACTAAGCACTGATTAATCCCATCTACATAAAATCCCCATAACCACCTTTTGTGTCTGGTACTTACCTGCAGTAATGTCACCAGTTCCTGCCTTCATGTTTGTATATTCACCAGAGGGCATATCACTGATGTCCATGGAGTGCAGGTTAATAAGCTTTAGAATGGCCCAGACAACCTAACAGCCTAATGGCCCAGAGGCTGTAACCTCTCTTAAGGTTAGAGCCCATAGAAGGGACAAAGCCACCAAGGTTAGGTGAGGAATTTGGGAAGATCACCAAGTAACTTAGGGTCTTGGGAACAAGTTTCAGCAAAAATAAACAGTGCCAGGTACCTAGCAAGGACTGTGAATTCAACAGGTGGAAGTTTAGCAGGAACATTAAAGGAAGTTTCTAACAGGCAATCGTTAGAGGTCCATTAGACAGGTGGCTTTTTCCACATCAGGCATCTCTAACAGAGATCTTGTGTTCAGCTCTAATTTCATGGGAGAAACTTTGGACTTTGGGTAAACTTCCAGAGAAAGTCAGTTTTAAGGGTAGAGGGGAGTACAATAGACAAAAGTACTGGGGAATGTGTCGGGGTGTGTCATCCAAAGACTAAGTAGCAAATCTAACTAACTAATGTTGAGTTATAGCTCCGCTTCCTTTATGTCCCCTGGATAAGAATAAGGTTGGTCTTAATAGTTTGGTATATAGGCAAGTGTGTATCTGGTAAATAAGGGACCACAGTTCTGCCATGGTTGGTGGCCAAGTTCTAGCTTTCATCTGCAACAATTATCCTGGCCCAGCCCTTTGAATGCCATGAAACTTTGGCGGTGCTCTTCCAACATCGACCCACCCTCGATGTTTTCTCCTGACTCTACCTCTACCACTCCCTATCGCAGCTCAAATTCTGCCACTTCACCCTCTTGTGGTCTAAGTTCTTCTCCCTTTCATGGTAGCTTCCCAGGGAGATTCAAGGAGCTCTAGGGTCTCTGGTAGTGTAGTATTTGGTGATCATGTTGCTAAAGAAAACTTTTGGACTCATCAATATGCTGACATATATTTGAGAAAATGATGAAAACTGTAATATTTGGCCTAATTTAGCTTCAGAAGGAACCCCAAGACAAAATGGACACTCTTAGAGATTCATCAAATTTCTAGTCATGCCTTCTGTTATCAAGTTTGCACCTATTACCAGCGAGCCCCCAGAAACTAGTGCCTGCTCTTTCTCAGCCTCTAAAGTCCCTAAAGGAACGTGGAGGAAGGCCCTGAACTTCCATTTATGTAATAAGTTAAAAAAAAAAAAAAAAAGTCTTCCTACTCCAGGTTCATTTTCCTAGCATCGTTGAGTGGTAGTAGCTTAAAAATTGTGTCTTGACTGTCAACTACAAATGAAGCTTAGCAAGAGCTTTTGTTTAAAAGTTGTGCATTCCAATGTTAATATGGTCCTTTCTGGAAAAGCAGTTGCCTTTTACGGATATTAAAAAGCAACTGAGTTTTATCAAAGATCCCTCTTTCATGTTCTTTGATTGCTAAGCTATATAAGTTAACCAAAAGATAACTAAGCATTAACCCAAGTTACCTTTTGTTTTTTATCTTCTTTTGAAATCCCATGAGTTTAGCTAAGTACATTAAATGAAACATAAATCTTTAGGTTGTTTTTATTAAGTCACATATTTGGAATATATATCCAAGGCTATTTGATCAGTTGTAAAATATTAGCTGCTGCACTGAAGATTTGTGACATGGGTTTTAACAAGTGAACAAACATTTCAGGAGCGCAGTGAAAATCATTGGCTGGGGCAGCATGGAAAAGTTATATGATACTTGAGTTTAAGAACATTCAGAGAGTTTTTACTCCATAGTATTTTCAGATAGACGTTGCAATTTACAATACTAAACATAAGCAAATTTGGAAAAGTTTAAAGATTTAAAAGTAGTTTCCTTTTTCATTTTTTCCATTTTAATATTCTTGTGATGGTTGCCTCTCAAATTAAGTAAATGTCTTTGGATGATTATTATTAAAAGCCCTAGGTTATACTGCCACAAAAACATCCATGTGTAGATATACACATTCTATTCCTTTTATAGATCATAAATATAATCTCAGCTATTCTGTGTCCCAGTTTTACTTTGTCGTTTCCTGCTTCTGAGCTCTTTCTAACACTAATTTTTCTGCCTAGAAACTTCCATCCTTATCTCTCTGCCTATCAAAATCTCATTCATTTATAATTATTAACCTCCTACTATGTGCTAGACACTATGCTGAGTATCTTTCAAGGTATAGTTGTTTTGGTTTTTTTTTGGCTGTGTTGGGTCTTCATTACTGTGCACAGGCTTTCTCTAGTTGCAGCAAGCGGGGGCTACTCTTTGTTGTAGTGTGTGGGCTTCTCATTGCGGTGGCTTCTCTTGTTGGGGAGCACGGGCTCTAGGCGTATGGGCTTCAGTAGTTGTGGCTTGCAGGCTCTAGAGCACAGGCTCAGTAGTTGTGGTGCACAGGCTTAGTTGCTCCGCGGCATGTGGGATCTTCCCGGACCAGGGCTTGAACCCATGTCCCCTGCATTGGCAGGAGGGTTCTTAACCACTGCGCCACAAGGGAGGTCCCCAAGGTATAGTTTAAAAGTCATTTAGTCTATAAAAATTTTCACAATTTTATCTCTCTTTTTTTAAAACTCTGCATCTCTTTCTTCATTTTAATGGTAGTAACACTTCATTTATATCTCTATTCAATACATTAGGTATGACCTTATATGGTTGCTTGTTTTTCCCTTCTCCCAACTCTAGAACATTGAATTACTGAGGGCAAAGTCTATTTTTTTAATTGATCATTATAACTGATGTAGCATCTAGCTCTATGTCTGCATATAATAGCTGCTCAATAAACATTTGTTCAATTGACATATGAAATCCTCTAGCTATCAAGTCAGACATGGAGAGTACCAATCTAATCTATTTCAAACATTCAGTACTTAAATTAGTTTCAACATTGCACAGTGCTACTAAAAGGCCTAACAACTCACTTTATGCTCAGCTTTCAAAATTAAGTTTCTTAGCAAAGTGATCAGGGCATTTTATTTATGTCATGATTCTATGAAAAAGAGAAACATTATTAATGGATATTTTCATTTTTGGAAAAAGAAGTTAGGGCCTTTGGTAAGTTGTCTAGTGTATATGCGTCACACAACTGCTAAGGTTAAAATCCTTTAATGCAACTAAGAGATTCTGTTATAACATTTTTAGATTCAGATTTATTTCAAGGAAGCCACTTTATAAGAAGCTTACTCTCCGAAGACAACGTTAACCTCTTTCATGATTAGGGTTCCAGGTATTTGGTGTTTAACTCTTGCCTCCCTTCTTATACGGATGACAAAGCACACCAAAAGCAACTCATCTAACAAGGTGTTAGTTGGATTATTTTATAGAAACAGTGTCTTTAACCGTAGCAGCTCAGCCTCTGACTGCCTGGACAGTGCCGCATTTACTGTAAGGCAGCAAACAAGTAGTCAGGGACAGCTAGTGCTGAAAAAGCCTGAACTCCCCCATGGGGCTCAGGAAAGCACTGTCAAAGGCCAGGTGAGGGAGGAGAGTTGCAGGAGAGTAACCAGCTCATGCCCGATTCTCTGACTTGTTGATGGTTAGGTAACAGGGAGGCATCACAAGGGGTTAACATGATCAATCCTCAGGCTCTAGGAGGTCTGGGGGCTACATGCTCATGGTTATCAGGTAGTTAACACCTTCCATTTGGTGGGAGTTTTCACATCTGTAAAACAACTCAGGAAATGTGCATCAGATGCTATCATCTAGGTACTTCAGAGAGGAACTAAAGCAAAGGATGTGGGGGAGAGGTCTGTCCCAAGAAGGCCCCATAGGGTGCTGCTCTGTTACAAAAAAATGTGAGGGATTTTAGAGAAATCTGACAAATAATTCCTGAGCACCTACCCCATGTACTCAGGAATAGAGGTAAAAAAGGCATGTTCAAAATTTCTAAAAGATACAACCTGTTTAGTAGAAAGTTTACATTTAGAAAGATTTTAAGTAAGGAGGCTTTATAGGTCATGAATGGAAATGTTTGAAAATTGCTAGTCTATGAGAAAGTACAAGTTATCAGCGTTTTGTGTATGGATTTAACCTTGCCAACAAGGTATTTTGAGTAATTCTCCTCCAACATTGCCTCAGCATGCCTGTATAGTAGAAAGTGGCCTGAGACTTTCTCAGTGTAAGTAGTAGTCAGTCCCTCCAGTTTTCCTCTGAGAACAGTCAAGCATCCTCTGTCACTGGTGACAGACATGGTATCTCCAGGCATGAAGGCAGTTCATTGGTTGCCTATGATCCACACATCTGTCTCTGTTATGGCCATTTGATTGTGCTACTTAATCCTGTCTGAGTGGCTTCCCAGAAAGAGAAAACAATCTCTTTGTTCTAATAGCCCTGAAAAGACAATATCCCCTTATTGATAGGAGAAAAGGCTAGAACCTTTCCAAAGTGAGGGGTGTCAGACAGAGACTTATGGGCAAAATCTGTCCTAGGTGGAGTCCATTTTCTCCCACATGAAGATGCAATTTCAAGAAATTACTTATAAAGATTACTTATAAAATACCTCTTCGGGTATTTCAGAACCATTTACTATGCAAGCATTTGAGTCTAAAGACTGAGCATGATGTTTCCTAGGGGGGCAATTATCATGTGTTTCCAGCGTTCAGTACAGCAAAGAAAATGAGGGACCCAGATTACAGTCTGAATTTACTTCCCCGGGTAAGTAACTGTAATTCCACATAGTTTATAGATTTTTCATCCTGTCTTATATTTTAGGGCAGAATTTTGGTTTCTTAATAACATTCTATAGCCGGAGGCCTGCTTTGGAATGAAGTTAAATAAATACTGGGGGGTGTAAAGGCCTCTCAACTCTCAACTTGAATTAATTCATACCATGAATCTATGAAGTGAGATAGAAAACTTTGAATAAAAAATATATATATGTGTGTATGTATATATATATATATATAAATATATATGTGTGTATGTATATATATATTATATATATAAATATAATATATATATAATATATATATATCTTTGGCATACTTCCAGATTTGAGATCAATACAATTTAAGAAGAAAAAAACACATTTCATATTTGCTAATATGACAGAGTAATCATTTGAAGCATAGTGTCTGGATTAGTGCTTGGTATGTGATAGGTAACTGATGAATATTTGTTCAATGAATATTAACCAGACTGTTTTTTTCTCCCTTACCTCTCCAACCATGGCCATCATCTCTCTCTTTTCTAAGACATAGGTCTATCATTAGACTCAGGGGATAGCTATTAGAAAATTGAAACTTGAAACAACAGCAAAAGGCCATTTTCTCCTAATAGGTTCAGATGTGTGATGGTTCATTATATGCGTCAATTTGTCTGGGCCATAGGGCTCAGACATTTGGTAAAACGTTATTCTGGATGTTTTTGTGGGGGTGTTTTTGGATGAGATATACATTAAATCCGTGGATAGAAGTAAAGCAGATTGTCCTCCATAGTGTGGGTGGGCCTCACTCAATCAGTTGAAGGCCTGAATAGAGCCAAAGGTTGACCTCTCCCAAGCAAAAGAAAATTATTCATCAGATGGCTTTTAGACTTCATCTGCAGCATCAGCATTTCCTGATTCCACAGTAGACTGCCTTTGGGCTTGAACTGCAATTCTGAGTGGCCAGCCTGCTGGCCTCCACCATTAACTTACGAACTAGCCAAGCTTTCACAGTCACATGTGCCAATTCCTTAAAATAAATCCCAGTGTATATGCACATCCTATTTCTTCTTTTTCTCTGGAGAATCTTAACTAATACAAAAGGTAACAGATTCAAGGGTGAGATTAAAAGGTTTAGGAAGCAGTAAGAATGATCAAAATCAGATGTAGTCTGTGTCCACACACCTTCCATCCAAACTCATTATAGGCCCTCTGAGTTTTGGAGGAGAGGAGAGAGAAAAGACAGACTGAATGCAACAGAGTTAGTGTGGGAGGATCTGCATCCTGCTGCTGTCTCTTGATGTAGACTTTTCCCCCTGTACCATGTGGGAAGAATTATAGACACCTCAACCCTCATCTGAGAGGACAGAGGACCTATTTCACATGCTTTATGATGCCCAGAGAGAAGGCAACCACAGTATAATTGCAAATATCATATAATAGAACTGATAGAATTAAGAGTCTGGGAGGAAGAAGGCAAGACACAGCCTTGAATTTCCCAGAGGTATGGAAGGCATTCCAAAACTTCTTGGGCATCCAAGCATGAAAGTTGAATGAAAGAGAAAGCAAATGTGTACAGGAGGTTCTAATGCCAGTTCTGGCCTCTTCAGAAAAGCACGGTGAGAATAATTATCAAACGGAGTCAGTTAAAGATTTGGCCATACCTCTCCAAATGGCAGAGCCTCCAAAGTGGGTGTCAGTTGAATTGGTCTTCAAAAGCTGCATGGATCCGATGAGTAAGACTGTGCACCACTTGGGCCAAAGAGCCAGCAAAAGAGTGAGGACAGCCCATCAATAGCATCTTGTCAGCATCCCTGACTGTCTTTCAAGAATGGTGCTTGCTCGTGTCCTGCGGTTGTGCTCAGTTCCTTACATGACCTACTCTGAATGGACAACATCTTTCATTGGTCTCAGACCAGTGTTCAAGGTTCTGGACAATAAGGGAGGTGATGGGAATAAGAGGAGGGGGATATCCCCTCACACCTGGGCCAACTAGGGAGAGAAGGAACCAGATGAAGCTATTCCAGTGAGCAAAGAAAGTATCAGAACACATCCCTTGCTCAAGAAGGAATTCTGATAAAACTGAAACCTCATGTGACCAAAATGTGGGCACTCCTGGATGCAAATAGTTAAAGCAGTTGAAGGAACAGTCTGCTTTTCCTCTGAGAAGTGTCCCCTTCAGCATAGCTTCGATACTGTTCGATAGCACATAACTCAATTTCTAATTATATTATTTATTATTATGAGCAGGGAAAATCATTCAACTATTTTATACTTGAGCAGCACCTATCTCACAATCAAATAATTCCTCTTTGAGAGCTTCAAACTTTTAAAATATATCTTTTCTCTCCCATTAATTTTGTTTTAGGGGAGAAGGGGCTTGAAGCTTTTAAGCTACTTCCTCGTTTTTTGATTATTTGCTGGTCCAGAATCTTTTTCAACATAGATAGGGGTATACAACACAAAATATTGTATTAAAATTTTTTCACAGTATTTTTCACATGCAGAAAGATGGTTCTCATTTCCAAGTCATTTAAAAAGTCCTGTATTTAAATAGACTGAGGTCACAAAAGTAAAGTGCTACAACCTTGGGGAGGACTGAAATTTTAGACATGTGTTGGTGTGTAAATGGTGCAGTAGCTGTGTGGGCAAAAGTTAATGGGGCTTCCTTTCCTGGTCACATCTTTAGAAGCTCCAGGTAAACTTAGGCTTATATTGGGTCTGATATATTGGGTCAATCAACTATTTTGTTTAGAGCAGCAGTTTTCAAACTTATTTGATAGAGAAGTCATTTTTGGAAAACAAACTGCAAATTCTCGGCAAATCTCCACTTTTATTGTATATATGTATATATATAATAATAATGAAAGTGGAAATGTTTTGCTTGAAGAGCAGTGAGAAGCCTAGCATCTGCCCTGATCTGCTTTCTCTGATGGTCCTTGAGGCATCTCAGGGAACTCAGGGTTCTAACAGGACCTATGACAGTGGAGGTTCCTGGAGATTAGGACTCAATGGGAAACTCCATAGGGGAAAAAATGGCTCTGCTGAATTTTCTGTCTGGTGCTGGGACAGAGATTTATAGTTACATAACTGGTATCCCGAATATAATAACCCGTCTCCAGAAAACAATGGTTAAGTTTTATAGAATCATTTTTATTTGAAGGTGATTTACCCCTTCCTTGCCTTAAAAGATCTCCCTAATGCAGTATACACCAGTGGGGTTGTGTACTTGTAGAGTAAATAGGACAAGATATTTTTCACTAGACACTGCCTTACCCTGCCCTCTGATGTATTCTCCAGAAAGCAAACTTGCGTGTTACATTGTGTCACTTAAGTTTTCCCTGAACATCAAAGTTCCATATGGAGAATCTTTACCCAGTGTAATATTTGCTTTGCATCAGTCTGGGGAATTTTCAGTGTTTACATTTGTGCCATTTAACCATACTAGAAAAAAAAAAAAAAAAAAAGAACTCCTCTTCTGTTAATGTGCATTGCTTTAAGCACGGCAGCAGAATGATCACAGTCAAATTGTTTTATAATCTGTAATACACCATTTGGGAATCAGAAACCTACCGTTAATAAATTGTGTACAACCATCCTTCTCTGGAGATGCAGTAACCCTTTGGAGTTAATGTACACTACAGTCCTTCCTGTTTTAACTAAGTTGTACATTAAGAAGATAGGCTAGGTTAGTATTTAGTGATGAATTATGTGTGTTGATTAGTAACCTGAAATCTGTATGAGTCTTCTATGTATTTTTCGTTAATGCTGTGGCTAAAATGTGTTCCACAGATAAAAGTCATAAGATTTGAAAGAAAAGTGAAGACTGATAACCTTCGTAGGCGACGACTAGGCCATTTGTATGTTGCTTAGCAGCCTGGTAAACCCTTGATTTGCTTTTTGATTATTATTAGCTTATAGGGTGATATTTGAAAAACTGACATGTAGGATGGGATGTCTATTAGTAATAATACTATATAAGTACTGGGTAGTTACATTTTTACAAAGATTTAGACACATCCAACATTATTAGAAGTTGAGAATCTTCAAGAACTTCTTCAGTAAACCTTGACACAATTAGACCTTCAGACTTTTCATTAACCAATCACAGAACAGCGTTATAAAACCGGACTATAACCTTAACCATCCCTGCGCTAAATACAGACTATCACCTGACATAAGTAAAAACCCACGCTTCTTTTCATTAATTCAATAAGGGAGTGCTGTGTAGACGGAATGACATACTACAAAATTTATGAAAGTGATGGCGCTAAGTCCCATGTAAATTAAAGCAAACGATAAAAGGAGCAGAAAACAAATATTAGGGAAATTTGGGGTTGTGAGTGACCAGACTGCTCTCAAAGAGTCTTGCCACTCAGTACTGGGGTGACTTTGGATCTGAAGGTAGGACAGGACCTGGAAAACGAGAGAGGGCTATCTGCTTGATTACTGACGAGGAGAACTTAGCCAGCTTACGTGAAACTAAGTGAAGCTGATTCTGGCAACTTTCTTCTGTGCTTCACCCTGATGATCTTTGTGTCCCTGACCCCCGAGGAGTCCCTCATATTTACAGTAATTTACAGTAGATTATCGTGCAGGAAGGTTATTGGGGAGTGCTCTCGGGAGTAAAGGCAGCAGGATTGGCCCAAGTGTCAAGCTGGTCCTGTCATTATCCCTCTTCAAAAGATGTGGACAATGAAATTTAGGAGGCCACACACTAAGGAATCAGTGGAGTAAGGCTACAGTTCAGGTGTGTCTGACACCCAAATCCTGTTTTCAGTCACTGCACAGGTAAACATATATCCTCTGTATAACATATACAACGATGGATAAGTTTCGTAGTTTGTAACCTTTCATTTAATTTCACTAATTGTTAGAAAGTTCTTTTTACTCTGAACCTGAATCTGTCTCTAGCTTAAAACCGCTGGTCTTTGTTCTACCTCCAGAAGGTCTATAGCATTTAAAGCCTCCTTCATCTGTATCACAGAGTTTTAATTATTTGAAACTATCTTTCCTGTCTTTGATCTTATGATCTGGAGTCAACTGGGAAATAAGCTAGGAATATGGCAGATTTTGGAGGTAAAAGTCAAACTGGGAACACTCTCATCCTAGAGATTACGAACATGACAGAAAGGGAGAAAGCCAAAATTATATTATAATGAATGTAAAATAACATTCATTTGATACTTACAGTTTGCAAAGTTCTTTCATATATATGGTTTCACTGGGACCTTTCCTGAGTATAATATTACCGTTGTCATTATTTGTCTCCTTATTAAATAGAACAGGAAACTGAGGCTGTGGTTTAGAGATTTGTCCAAGGATGATTATGAGTTCAGCTTTGTGTGCCCAGCATAGCACGTGACACATAGAAGACCCTAAAAAAGTGTTTATTAAAGAATGAATATGGTTGAAGCTTGTAAGTTCTGGAACTATACCCAATTATTTTTGTATTATGTAAGGCTCTTTTGGTTGCAGTTAACAGAAATAAACAAAATGTAGAGGTATTATTGTAAGTATATAGAACCTAAGGTTGTGAAAGTTGTTCAGGTCTTAAAAAATGAAAATGAAAACTGGAAGGCATGGGTAAACTAAGACAGTACTTCTCTCTCTTTTTTTTCTGTGTGTTTGCTTCATTTTTTATAATCTCTTTCTTCAGACCAGCTTTCTCTGCTCTTCAGGCCTATGGTGGAAAACACAGCTTCCCACTTTTGGGAGAACACGCATTCCCACTTTTGGAGTAATCAACCAAGAGAAGAGGTAATGCCCTACAAGCACGGTTACTAGAACCTCACCCCTTTGGTCGTGTAGTAGGGAGTAATTCAAGAGAACAAAAGAAGGCATTCATTTATATGCCAGGCAAACGTGCCAAAGCTGCCCATTACAATTTCTTTTACCAAATCCTGTGTCCACTCAGCTTTTCTGTTTTGCATTAGTGCCACTACAAGGAATTTTTTTTAAAAACAGTATCTTTTGTAATTTTCTCTCCTACATGACTTCAAGTAGAGAGAAAAGCCCTTAATAATTCACTGCCTTGGTATTTTTGCAGAGCAGAAAATAGAAGCTACCAGGAATGTCTTTGTAGAAATCTGACTTCTTTCTTGGGATTATGCTGCCCCTCCTGGAGGTGGAGGAGACTGAACAGCTTTAAAAGAAGCCAAAGTAGAAATAGCGATTGTACTATAATATTGCTCTGCAAACTACATTTCCTAGTCTTCTTTGCCAGTTGGCAGTTAAGCTGAGTCAGACATAAAGGATAAAACTGAACTATGCAGGTAAAAGAAGAGGATGATGTGTACTCTATTCGAAGGAACAAACATTTGAGGCGAGATATTTTGCGGAACATTTATACTCTAGAATAGCTGCAGTGTAGATCATAAGGTGGAGAAGTAGCAGATATAACTGGAAAGATAAACACCGGAAAGGGGCCATTGTGTGATGTCCTGAGAAGGTGAACTTTATTTTGTGGGCAGTAGAAGCCATTGAAGAATTTTTTGTTTCATATTCGAAGTTTAAAACCTTACTCTGGTGAGAAAAACACTGGAGGAGAACCGGAAATAAGGAAGAGCATGTTGTGGATATTAGATAGATGTGGAAAATAAGGGCCTGAGCCAAAGTTGTAGCAGTGAGAATAAAGAGAATAGGATTCAACAAGACATAATAAGGATGTCAGATCTCTGTTGTTGAGAATGTGGGAAATAGAGCACATTTTTGACTTTGGGACAGAGTGGTACTGTTCATAGAAATGGGACAGGAAGATTGTTGGTTCAGACACAGAGACAACATGATTATTATCCTTGACTTCAATGAGTTCTGGATGTTTATGGAACATCTAAGAAATGTTCATTAGTTAGCTGGAGATACAAGTCTGGAGCTTAGGGAAGAAGTTGTAACTAGGGATGATTAATTTATCAGAGGGGGTTGAAAATCACACAGAATTTGGGCAATTTCACATTTAGCTTTTCACATATTCAATCTCCAATTGTAATGTAAATAGGATAACAATTCGGTTGAAGTATGAATCTATAGAGCCATCACCAGATTCTTTTGCTTTCACATAGTCTGTTTTTGTCATAACAAATTTGTCTCTTTTATCAGTGCTATTGAAACTGAGCTTTATAAAGCCTTCATCTCTAAAAAAACATTTTCCAAGGGGCAGCTCCAAAGATAGAAAAGTGTATTGGATGAATCCTATTCTGACCTAATATGGCATTTAAAAAATGTGTTTGCATTGCTACATGTAATTTTACAGTGGTTGTAGTTTTATAAATTCTTTGAATGGGATAAAATACTAGTTAATTAGTGCTCATAAGTCAACTTCCTCTGAATTGGTTTTCTGACTTTTATCACATAGGAACAATATTCCATTGCAGAGATGATCCTTCGTGTTGATTGTTTTGTGCATGAACATTTTGAAGGTCTGTAGGATTTAAAGCTTCCTTCTTCTAGTCTATCAGGATGCCCCTAATACTTTATGCCAGTTCCACCTCCCTGTAGCCAACCAACTACTTGGCTAATTGCTAGTTTAAAACCTCACTCTAGATCTTACCTGTTTCTAAGTTATCTGGACACGGCTGTGTCTTCCAGTCTAGACTTCCTCCCAAGGTTTGTCTATAGTGCCTGCTGCCTCCTGGTGGGCTGGTATTGTTGCAGGGTGAACCCTTCATGCTTGACCCAGCCTGAAACATGTAACTGGGTATCATCCATGTATGTCTTAACCAGCAAGAGAATCAGAAGTGTGGCAGGTCTGGAAAGCAGTTGATATGTAGAAAGGCAGAAGAAAATTGTCATCTTTAACCAGATGCACTCTAGGAAAGACCTGAAAGATAGTTTCAAATAATTAAAACTCTGTGATACAGAAGAAGGAGGCTTTATATGCTATAGACCTTCTGGAGGTAGAACAAAGACCAGCGGTTTAAAGCAGAGACAGATTCAGGTTTAGCATAAAAAGAACTTTCTAACATTTAGTGAAATTAAATGAAAGGTTACAAACTGCGAAACTTATCCATCGTTGTATATGTTATACAGAGGATATATGTTTACCTGTGCAGTGACTGAAGACAGGATTTGGGTGTCAGACAGACCTGAATTGTAGCCTTACTCCACTGCTTCCTTAGTGTGTGGCCTCCTTTTGAAGAGGGATAATGACAGGACCAGCTTGACACTTGGGCCAATCCTGCTGCCTTCACTCCTGAGAGCACTCCCCAATAACCTTCCCGCATGCTAATCTATATCCCAGTGTCTGTTTCCTGGGGAACCCTATTTAAATTATTAGTATTTTCATCTTCATCATCTGATTCTGGCAAATTGTCAGCACCTTCAGGGCACAGAATCAGCCTTATTCATCTTTATATTTCAAGAGCTGTGGTCATTCAATAAATCTTTCCATATCTTACCTTTGTGAGGGCTTCAGAATGAATCTTACCAAACAGCTTTCTTCCCTTCAACTGAGTGGTGGGTAACACATGTCCATAAAATGCCTTTTGCCTCTTTTTTTCACCAAATGCTCTTCAGCATAAACTTCATGCTTAAGAACATGGATTCCCAAATACAAAGGTACCTCTAGAAACAAAATTCCACTCCCTCTTATATTGTATATTTTTCAATTAATTACTAGTTTAAGTAAAATTAAGCAGTCATTATAGTTCACATTAACCTTGTGTTAGCAGAATAGCTTAGTGACTGAAACAAGATTTGGGTGTCAGACAGACCTGAGTCGAAGCCTTACCCCACCACTTCCTTAGTGTGTGGCCTCCCTAAGTTTCATTGTCCACGTCTTTTCAGGAAGGATAATGATAATACCTCCCTCTCTGGGCTGTGGGGAGAATCAAAGAAGAAAATGTGTGCAAAACACCAGACATACAGCAAATACTCAAAGCATGTCAGCTATTGTCCGTGATGTTATTTTATTAATATTTCAAGTTCATTTTATTATTCATTCTCTGTAAAGTTGTTTTCATACAGATCAAAATACTTACTAATTTCCCTTGTAATTTCTTCTTTGACCTATGGGTTATTTAAAAATCTGTTGTTTAATTTGCAAATATTTGTGGATATCCAAATTTCCTTCTGTTGTTGAGTTCTGATTACATCCCACTGTAGTCAGAGAACATACTTTGTATGATTTCAATACTTTTAAATTTATTGACTTATTGTATGGCCTAGTTCAATTCTTTGTAAATTGATATAAGACATGTGAAATCTAAATATTGCTCCAGGGGCTTCCCTGGTGGCCCAGTGGTTAAGAATCCACCTGCCAATGCAGGGGACACGGGTTCGAGCCCTGGTCCGGGAAGATCCCACATGTCGCCGAGCAACAAAGCCCGTGAGCCACAACTACTGAGCCTGCACTCTAGAGCCTGCAAGCCACAACTACTGAAGCCCGCACGCCTAGAGCCCGTGCTTTGTAACAAGAGAAGACACCACAATGAGAATGGTTAAAATCATTGCCTCTGAATCTGGAAAGATCTGCATGTCAATTTACTTCTCTGAGCTTTAATTTTCCTCATCTGTAAAATAGAGGTAATAATGGTACCTGCTCACCAGTCAGGGTTTTTGTTGCAAATTGAGGCAAAAAAGCAATATATTTGTAGGAGAGTTCATAAAATTCATGAGAAATATGTAGAATTGAGCTCAGAAATTGGGCTGGAGCCACGTTATGCTGGAGGAGAAGCATGACTGAGCCCTCTGTGGGAGCAGTCTGGTCAGGGTGGCCCTTCAGCCCTTTGCGTGAGTTCTAGGATGAGTGGCACACACTCCAAACCTGGAGTTCCAGGCAGGAGGATCCAGATGGCTGAGGCTTGGTTGCATGGTCATGCCGAGATGTGTCAGGGAAAGTGAGTACCTGGTCTATTCAATTCATACGATACCCTCATGCATAGATAATGGGCAGCCAAACAAATGAACAGGCAACCAAATAATGGGCAAACAGACACACAGAATTTTTGTGGGTATTAATTACTATAATACATTGCAAAGTGCTTAACACAGTACCTGGTAGATATTGGGTATTAGATCCAATTGTTCTTTCTCTCTCTTGTTTTCTCTGAGAAGCAAAACCACTAGGAGTCATATATAATAAGGTTCCATACATTCAATAGAGAGGAAAGAAAACTACAAAGCCCCAAAACAACTGCATTTGTATTTTGTTAAAAAAAACCCCAACTATCTGAGTACACTTACACTGGGTATAATTGCTGCACTGAGAATGTTTCCTTAAATAAGCGTTTAGTAATATAAAAGTTAAATTATCCAAGGATAATAAAGGTGTTTGACTTTCTTAAGCAGGTAAAGAAAACACATTTTCTCCCTCACTGACTTTTTTGGTGGATTTAAACTAGAACCTGAGTGCTTAAGAACAGGAATAATAGAAGCATCTGAGAGATTTGTGTTAAGAGAGTGGATCCCACCCTCCCTTTTTTTTTTTTTTACTATAAGGTGACTGGTTTGGGATACACTGTCTAGAAATTACAGTGTTTCTTGGGGCAAGGTACATTCTTCAAGATTTGAAATGATGGGACTTCCCTGGTGGACCAGTGGTTAAGGCTCCGCATTTCCAATGCAGGGGGCACGGGTTCGATCCCTGGTCGGGGAACTAAGATCCCACGTGCCACATGTTGCTGCCAAATAAAAAATAAATAAATAAAAATTTTTAAAAATGTCCAAATCAATGGCTTAAAACAAACAAAACAACAAAAAGATTTGAAATGTTATCCTAATAAAATATCTGTACAAAATATGCATCACAACATGGTTTACAATAGTAAAAATTGAAAGAATGTAAATGACCATCAACTGCACTTGTTTTCCACTAGAACAATGGAATACCATGCAGCCAAAGTATCATTTTTGCTCTATTTCCAAAATCTATTGCTCCTTCTAAGATTACCAATGTCCTCCATATTTATTATGTCCAAAGGCTAATTTTTTTTTAGTACTTATCCTACTGTGGAAAGGCAGTGCCCTGGGTAGGAGATTCTAAGATAGAGATTTCACGGAAGGAAGTCAATAAGGAGAATCAACAGCAGTGGAGGAGGGAAGGAAGCAAGACTCTGGGCAGAGGGAGAAGTTACACTGTGATGCATTTGTGTTAACAAAGGCGTCAGCCAGTCCTAAAGGGGAGCTCTGGAACTGACATGGCCCTTCAGCATTGTCCTGGAGTGGGTGAGAGGGGGCGTTTTTCCCCGCTGTTGTCCGGTCATCAAATGCTGGCCACGCTGGGAATAGAGTTCTTAGGTCAAGTGGTTCTCTCACAGTTGAAGGCAATTCTCAGAGAGGGGTCAGCTGAGAGCTGTTTGCTGCCCAAACTCCTAGAAGCTGGAGGAAGGAGGGGTTCAGTCCTGGAAGGGGGATCTGGTGACACACCAAGTCATCTACTACCCCTAATTTGCTTGTTACCATCATGCTTGGCTACTCCTCATTTGAAATACTCTTTCCTGGCTTCTGGGTTGCCACACTGTCTTTTTTTTTTTTTTTTTTTAACTTCTTTACTGGAGTATAATTGCTTTACAATGTTGTCTTCGTTTCTGCTGTATAACAAAGTGAATCATCTATATGTATACATATATCCTCATATCCCTTCCCTCTTGTGTCTGCCTCCCACCCTGCCTATCCCACCCATCTAGGTGGTCACAAAGCACCAAGCTGATCTCCCTGTGCTATGCAGCTGCTTCCCACTAGCCATCTATTTGACATTTGGTAGTGTATATATGTCCATGCCACTCTCTCACTTTGTCCCAATTACCCTTTCCCCTCTCTGTGTCTTCAAGTCCATTCTCTACGTCTGTGTCTTTATTCCTGTCGTGCCGCAGGTTCTTCAGAACTTTTTTTTTTTAGATTCCATATATATGTGTTAGCATACGGTATTATTTGTTTTTCTCTTTCTGACTTACTTCACTCTGTATGACAGATTCTAGGTCCATCCACCTCACTACAAATAATTCAACTGCGTTTCTTTTTATGGCTGAGTAATATCCCATTGTATATATGTGCCATATCTTCTTTATCCATTCATCTATCGATGAACACTTAGGTTGCTCCCATGCCCTGGTTATTGAAAATAGTGCTGCAATGAACATTGTGGTACATGACTCTTTGAATTATGGTTTTCTCAGGGTATACGCCAAGTAGTGGGATTGCAGGGTCATATGGTAGTTCTATTTTGAGTTTTTTAAGGAACCCCCATACTGTTTTCCATAGTGGCTGTATCAATTTACATTCCCACCAACAGTGCAAGAGGGTTCCCTTTACTCCACACCCTCTCCAGCATTGTTTGTCGATTTTCTGATGATGGCCATTCTGACTGGTGTGAAGTGATACCTCATTGTAGTTTTGATTCGCATTTCTCTAATGATTAGTGATGTTGAACATCCTTTCATGTGTTTGTTGGCAATCTGTATATCTTCTCTGGAGAAATGTCTATTTAGGTCTTCTGCCCATTTTTGGATTGGCTTGTTTGTTTTTTTGATATTGTGTTGCATGAACTGCTTGTATATTTTAGAGATTAATCCTTTGTCAGTTGCTTCATTTGCAAATATTTTCTCCCATTCTGAGGGTTGTCTTTTGGTCTTGTTTATGGTTTCCTTTGCTGTGCAAAAGCTTTTAAGTTTCATTAGGTCCCATTTGTTTATTTTTGCTTTTATTTCCATTTCCCTAGGAGGTGGGTCAAAAAGGATCTTGCTGTGATTTATGTCATAGAGTGTTCTGCCTATGTTTTCCTCTAAGGGTTTTAGAGTGTCTGGCCTTACATTTAGGTTTTTAATCCATTTTGAGTTTATTTTTGTGTACGGTGTTAGGGAGTGTTCTAACTTCTTTTACATGTAGCTGTCCAGTTTTCCCAGCACCACTTATTGAGGAGGCTGTCTTTTCTCCATTGTACATTCCAGCCTCCTTTATCAAAGATAAGGTGACCATATGTGCATGGGTTTATCCCTGGGCTTTCTATCCTGTTCCATTGATCTATACTTCTGTTTTTGTGCCAGTCCCATACTGTCTTGATTACTGCAGGTTTGTATAGTCTGAAGTCCATGAGCCTGATTCCTCCAGCTCCATTTTTCTTTCTCAAGATTGCTTTGGCTATTTGGGGTCTTTTGTGTTTCCATAGAAACTGTGCAATGTTTTGTTCTAGCTCTGTGAAAAATGCCATTGGTAGGTTGATAGGGATTGCATTGAATCTGTAGATTGCTTTGGGTAGTATAGTCATTTTCACAGCGTTGATTCTTCCAATCTAAGAACATGGTATATCTCTCCATCTGTGTGTATAATCTTTAATTTCTTTCATCAGTGTCATAGTTTTCTGCATACCGGTCTTCTATCTCCTTAGGTAGGTTTATTCCTAGATATTTTATTCTTTTTGTTGCAATGGTAAATGGGAGAGTTTCCTTAATTTCTCTTTCAGATTTTTCATCATTAGTGTATAGGAATGCAAGAGATTTCCGTGCATTAATTTTGTATCCTGCTACTTTACCAAATTCATTGATTAGCTCTAGTAGTTTTCTGGTAGCATCTCTAGGATTCTCTATGTATAGCATTATGTCATCTACAAACAGTGACAGTTTTACTTCTTCTTTTCTCATTTGAATAAATTTTATTTCTTTTTCTTCTCTGATTGTTGTGGCTAAAACTTCCAAAACTATGTTGAATAATAGTGGTGAGAGTGGGCAACCTTATCTTGTTCCTGATCTTAGTGGAAATGGTTTCAATTTTCACCATTGAGAAGGATGTTGGCTGTGGGTTTGTCATATATGGCGTTTATTATGTTGAGGTAAGTTCCCTCTATGTGTACTTTCTGGAGGGTTTTTAACATAAATGGGTGTTGAATTTTGTCAAAAGCTTTTTCTGCATCTATTGAGATGATCATATGGTTTTTCTCCTTCAATTTGTTAATATGGTGTATCACATTGATTGATTTGCATATATTGAAGAATCCTTGTGTTCCTGGAATAAACCCCACTTAATCATGGTGTATGATAGTTTTAATGTGCAGTTGGATTCTGTTTGCTAGTATTTTGTTGAGGATTTTTGCATGTATGTTCATCAGTGATATTGGCCTGTAGTTTTTTTGTGTGACATCTTTGTCTGGTTTTGGTATCCGGGTGATGGTAGCCTCATAGAATGAGTATGGAAGTGTTCCTCCCTCTGCTATATTTTGGAATAGTTTGAGAAGGTTAGGTGTTAGCTCTTCTCTAAGTGTTTCAAGGAATTCGCCTGTGAAGCCATCTGGTCCTGGGCTTTTGTTTGTTACAGTTTCAATTTCAGTGCTTGCGACTGGTCTGTTTATATTTTCTACTTCTTCCTGGTTCAGTCTCAGAAGGTTGTGTTTCCTAAGAATTTGTCCATTTGTTCCAGGTTGTCCATTTTATTGGCATATAGTTGCTTGTAGTAATCTCTCATGATCCTTTGTATTTCTGCAGTGTCAGTTGTTACTTCTCCTTTTTCATTTCTAATTCTACTGATATGAGTCTTTTCCTGATGAGTCTGGCTAATGGTTTATCAATTTTGTTTATCTCCTCAAAGAACCAGCTTTTAGTTTTATTGATCTTTGCTATTGTTTCCTTCATTTCTTTTTCATTTATTTCTGATCTGATCTTTATGATTTCTTTCCTGCTGCTAACTTTGGGGATATTTGTTCTTCTTTCTCTGATTGCTTGAGGTGTAAGATTAGGTTGTTTATTTGAGATGTTTCTTGTGTCTTGAGGTAGGATTTTATTGCTATAAACTTCCCTCTTAGAACTGCTTTTTCTGCATCCCATAGGTTTTGGGTCATCATGTTTCATTGTCATTTGTTTCTAGGTATTTTTTGATTTCCTCTTTGATTTCTTCAGTGGTCTCTTGGTTATTTAGTAGTGTACTGTTTAGCCTCCATGTGTTTGTATTTTTTACAGATTTTTTTCCCTATAATTGATATCTTGTCTCATAGCGTTGTTGTTGGAAAAGATACTTGATATGATTTCAATTTTATTAAATTTACCAAGGCTTGATTTGTGACCCAAGATATGATCTATCCTGGAGAATGTTCCATGAGCACTTGAAAAGGAACTGTATTCTGTTGTTCTTGGATGGAATGTCCTATAAATATCAATTAAATCCATCCTGTTTAATGTATCATTTAAAGCTTGCGTTTCCTTATTTATTTTCATTTTGGTTGATCTGTCCATTGGTGAACATAGGGTGTTAAAAGTCCCCTACTATGATTGTTTTACTGTCAATTTCCCCTTTTCTGGCTGTTAGCATTTGCCTTATGTATTGAGGTGCCCCTATGTTGGGTGCATAAATATTTACAATTGTTATATTTTCTTCTTGGATCAATCCCTTGATCATTAGGTAGTGTCCTTCTTTGTCTCTTGTAATAGTCTTTATTTTGAAGTCTATTTTGTGTGATATGAGTATTGCTACTCCAGCTTTCTTTTGGTTTCCATTTGCATGAAATATCTTTTTCCATCCCTTCACTTTCAGTCTGTATGTGTCCCTAGGTCTGAAGTGGGTGTCTTGTAGACAGCACATATATGGGTCTTGGTTTGGTACCCATTCAGCCAGTCTGTATCTATTGGTTGGAGCATTTACTCCATTTACATTAAAGATAATTATTGATATGTATTTTCCTATTACCATTTTCTTAATTGTTTTGGGTTTGTTATTGTTGGTGTTTTCCTTCTCTTGTGTTTCTTGCCTAGAGAGGTTCCTGGAGCATTTGTTGTAAAGCTGCTTTGGTGGGGTTGTATTCTCTTAGCTTTTGCTTGTTGGTAAAAGTTTTAATTTCTCTGTCAAATCTCAATGAGAGGGCTTCCCTGGTGTCACAGTGGTTAGCAATCTGCCTGACAATGTAGGGTTTATGGGTTCGAGCCCTGGTCTTGGAAGATCCCACATGCTGTGGAGCAACTAAGCCCGTTCACCACAACTACTGAGCCTGCTCTCTAGACCTGTGAGCCACAACTACTGAGCCCACACACCAGAGCCCATGTTCCGCAAGAAGAGAAGCCACCTCAGTGAGAAGCCTGTGCACCACAACGAAGAGTAGCACCCGCTCACTGCGCCAGAGAGAGCCAGCCCACATAAATGAAGACCCTACACAGCCACACACACACAAAAAATTTGAATGAGATCCATGCTGCATAGAGTAATCTTTTGTGTAGGTTTTTTCCTTTCATCACTTTAAATATGTCCTGCCACTCCCTTCTGGCTTGCAGAGTTTCTGCTGAAAGAGCAGCTGTTAACCTTATGGGGAGTCCCTTGTATATTATTTGTTGTTCTTCCCTTGCTGCTTTCAACATTTTTTCTTTATATTTAATTTTTGATAGTTTGATTAATATGTGTCTTGGCATGTTTCTCCTTGGATTTATCCTGTATGGGACTCTCTGTGCTTCCTGGACTTGATTAACTATTTCCTTTCCCATATTAGGGAAGTTTTCAACTATAATCTCTTCAAATATTTTCTCATTCCCTTTCTTTTTCCTTTCTTCTTCTGGGACCCCTATAATTCGAATGTTGGTGCATTTAATGTTGTCCCAGAGGTCTCTGAGACTGTCCTCAACTCTTTTCATTCTTTTTTCTTTATTCTGCGCTGCAGTAGTTATTTCCACTATTTTATTTTCCAGGTCACTTATCCGTTCTTTTGCCTCAGTTTTTCTGCTACTGATTCCTTCTAGAGAATTTTTAATTTCATTTATTGTGTTGCTCATTATTGTTTGTTGCTTGTTAAACGTTTCTTGTATTTTCTCCTTTCTATTTCCAAGATTTTGGATCATCTTTACTATCATTTCCCTGAATTCTTTTTCAGGTAGCCTTCCTATTTCCTCTTCATTTGTTTGGTCTGGTGAGTTTTTACCTCTCTCCTTCATCCGCTGTGTATTTCTCTGTCTTCTCATTTTGCTTAACCTACTGCGTTTGGGGTCTCCTTTTCGCAGGCTGTGGGTTCATAGTTACCGTTGTTTTTGGTGTCTGCCCTCAGTGGGTAAGGTTGGTTCGTAGGTTGTGTAGGCTTCCTGGTGGAGGAGACTAGTGCCTGTGTTCTGGTGGATGAGGCTGGATCTTGTCTTTCTGGTTGCCAGGACAGTGTGGTGGTGTGTTTTGGGGTGTATGTAACCTTATTATGATTTTAGGCAGCTTCTCTGCTAATGGTGGCGTTGTGTTCCTGTTTTTCTAGTTGTTTGGCATGGGGTGTCCACCACTGTATCTTGCTGGTCATTGAGTGGAGCTGGGTCTTAGCCTTGTGATGGTGATCTCTGGGAGAGCTTTCTCTGTTTGATATCATTTGGTGCTGGGAAGTCTCTGGTGGACCAATGTCCTGAACTTGACTCTCCTACCTCAGAGGCTCAGGCCTGACACCTGGCCTTAGCACCAAGACCCTCTCAGCCACACGGCTCAGAAGAAAAGAGAGGGGAAAAAAAGAAAGAAAGAAAGAAAAAAAAATAAAATAAAGTTATTAAAATAAAAAATATTATTAAAAATAAAAAAAGGAAAGACAGAGCAACCAAATGAAAAAACAAATCCACCAATGATAATAAGCACTAAAAACTATACTAAAAAAATAAATAAATAAAATGGACAGACAGAAGAACCCTGGAGAAATGGTAAAAGGAAAGTCATACAGACAAAATCACACAAAGAGGCATACACGTACACACAAAAATAGAAAAAGGAAAACAATATATATATTTTTTAAAAAGGGAAGAGAGCAACCAAATCAATAAACACATCTACCAGTGATAATAAGCTCTAAATACTAAACTAAGGTAAACATAAAACCAGAAACAAATTAGTTGCAGAAAGCAAACCCCAAGTCCACAGTTGCTCCCCAAATCCACCACCTCAATTTTGGGACGATTCGTTGTCTTTTCAGGTATTCCACAGATGCAGGGTACATCAAGTTGATTGTGGAGATTTCATCTGCTGCTTCTGACGCTGTTGGGAGAGATTACCCTTTCTCTTCTTTGTTCACACAGCTCCTGGGGTTCAGCTTTGGATTTGGCCCGGCCTCTGTGTGTAGGTCACCTGAGGGCATCTGTTCTTCACTCAGACAGGATGGAGTTAAAGTAGCAGCTGATTAGGGGGCTCTGGCTCACTCAGGCCAGGAGGACGGAGGGGTACAGAATGTGGGGTGAGCCTGCAGCGGCAGAGGCCAGCATGATGTTGCAACAGCCTCAGACATGCCGTATTTTCTCTCATGGAAGTTGTTCCTGGATCACGGGACCCTGGCAGTGGCGGGCTACACAGGCTCCCGGGAGGGGAGGTGTGGATAGTGACCTGTGCTCGCACACAGGCTTCTTGGTGGCTGCAGCAGCAGCCTTAGCATTTCATGCACGTCTCTGGTGTCCAGGCTGATAGCCGCAGCTCACGCCCATCTCTGGAACTCATTTAGGCGGTGTTCTGAATCCCTCTCGTTGTGCACCCTGAAACAATGTTCTCTTGCCTCTTAGGCAGGTGCAGACTTTTTCCCAGACTCCTTCCCAGCTAGCTGTGGTGCACTAGCCCCCTTGAGGCTGTGTTCATGCAGCCAACCCCAGTCCTCTCCCTGGGATCCGACCTCCGAAGCCGGAGTCTCAGCTCCCAGCCTCCACCCACGTCAGTGGGTGAGCAGACAAGCCTCTGTGGCTGGTGAGTGCTGGTTGGCACCGATCCCCTGTGTGGGAATCTCTCCGCTTTGCCCTCCGCACCCCTGTGGCTGCGCTCTCCTCCGCGGCTCTGGTGCTTTCCCCCTCCGCCACCCACAGTCTCCGCCCACGAAGGGGCTTCCAAGTGTGTGGAAACCTTTCCTCCTTCACAGCTCCCTCCCACTGGTGCAGGTCCCATCCCTATCCTTTTGTCTCTGTTTATTCTTTTTTCTTTTGCCCTACCCAGGTATGTGGGGAGTTTCTTGCCTTTTGGGAGGTCTGAGGTCTTCTGCCAGCGTTCAGTGGGTGTTCTGTAGGAGCTGTTCCACATGTAGATGTATTTCTCATGTATCTGTGGGGAGGAAGGTGATCTCCGCGTCTTACTCCTCCTCCATCTTGAAGATGCCCCCTGCCACACCTTTTTTTTTTTTCTTTCTTCTGTCCTCTCTGAGGGTCTTCCTTCTAGACTTGAATTTCATAGAGATTCCCCTGGACCTTTATTTCTCCTTACTCAACATGAGCGAATTCTACCTCATGCCTTCAGATATTATCTGATGACTTCTAAATGTATAACTGTAACTCATTTGTCTCAACTACTGGACATATGATGTCTCACAGGCATCTCAACATTTTATTAAACTGAACCCATATCTTTAGTATTGATCTTTACCCTGTGTTCTCTTAGTTGTTTATGCTAGAATCCAGGAAGTCAACCTTAGCTTCTTCCTCTGCATTATACCTTCATTCAAAAATGACCTAATTTTTGCAAATTTGTCCAACAAAATTCACCTCATAAGTATGCTGTTATTTTTTTTTCTATTTTTTCTTTTATCTGAACTGCTGCAGTAGCCGCTTCACTGCCCTCCTAGTATACGTCTTTGCTTCCTTCAGATCATTCTTTATACAGTAGCTAGAATGATCATTCAAGAATGCAGAATATCACCATGTCACTCACCTATTTCAAACCCTGGACTAACTCCCCTGTGCACTAAAATTATTACTGTGACCTAAAAAGTCTTTTGTGGATACTCGATTTTTGTCTGTTTCTCAAATATGTTTTTCATATGCTGTTCCCACTGCCTGGAATACACTACTCCCAGATTTTCTTATCACCTGACAATTATTCTTTAACTTTCAGCATAGAATCAATATATTACTTTTTCAGGGAAACTTTTTCAAACTTCCCTGGCTAAATTGGCTTTCCCTGCTAAAGGCATTTACCCTTTCTCTCTCAGATGCTTTATTAGGATCTTAAATTAAGTATAAATTTTATTTCCTCTCTCCCACATTAGACTAATAATTTCATGAGAAATAAGATGATGATTTTTGGTCTACCACTAGGCTGTCAGTGTCTAGAAAGTATCTCAAACATAGTAGTCCTTCAATAAATTTCAGTTGAACATTTTATCAATATACACACATACATATATATTACACATCCATACCCATGTTGTCTTAGTCTGCTCAGGCTGCTACAACAAAAATACCATAGATTGGGTGGCTTAACTAACAAACATTTATGGTTATGGAGGCTGGAAATTTCAAGATAAAAGTGCCAGGAGATTTGAGTCTGGGGAACGACTAATTTTTTGCATGTTTGTGCTGTTTTCTTTTAGGTTTTAGGAAAGACCATATTTAGGTATGATTCCAAGTCTGTTTCCTGATGTTTCTGAAAATCAATACATTTGAACAGTAATTCAGAATTATGGATTTTGTAACTTTCCCAGGAATCCTGGGTACCACCAAGCATGTAGTAGATGTTCAGTAGGTGCCTATTGATCAAGTAAGTGATAGAGTAAAGATAATTGTAAGCCACGTGTGATGGTTAATTTTATGAGTCAACTTGGCTAGGCCATGATACCAAGATATTTGGTCAAAAACCAGTCTAGATGTAGCTGGGAAGGATTTTTTTTTAAAAGAAATTAACATTTAAGTAAAGCAGATTGCAGATTATTCTCCATAATGTGGGCAGGCCTCATCCTTAGAAAAAAGACTGAGGTCCCCTGAGTAAGGGGGAGGTTCTACCTCTAGACTACCTTTGGGTCTGAGCTGCAATATCACCTCTTCCCTGGTCTCCAGCCTGCCAGTCTGCCCTGTATATTTCAGGCTTGCCAGCTCTAACAATTGCATGAGCCAATTCCTTAAAATAAATCTCTCTCTGTATATTTACATATCCTATCAGTTCTGTTTCTCTGGAGAACCCTGACTAATATGCCATGTCGTCCCTATTTTGTGATCTCGAGCTTGAGTATATGAATTACTGATATAAGTTTGAATTTGAGATGCCCTTTCATTTCATCTCACCACCAGTTATACTAAATTATGTTCCAAAGTGTGATTTTTTTCCCCCTTACATTAACATATCAACTCTCTACTTCAGTGGAATTTGGTTAAACAGGTGAATTACATGAAAAAAGTGTGACTAAATCTTACTTTCTAGAATGCACAATAAATTACCCTCCTAATTTGAAAACTTAAATGAAAATCTTAAAAGTTCCAGGCTCTGGGATAAGTGTTTACAGTCACCATATGACCAAGGGCAGCTAGGGAGCGTCTAATGATCTATTTTATATTCTCTGAGGCTGAATCTGCCATGGAAAGCACGAGGCTAACAGGAGACCTTCCTTGTAAACGGGCAGGAGTTCTGACGTAATGAACTGTGCTCCCAGCGCGGACACCATAAACTTCGTAATGAATAACACTCTTTGAACGTCTGGACAAGAAAGATGTCTCACTCCAGGAGGGATGTTTTCCTTTCTGTAACCAAACTGAGCTTAGCTGATATTTGAAGCCTGACTTCACACTCTTTGGAGCTCCTCTTTGATCCAATACCGTTTAGTCAAATTGACTCTGATATGTTTGCAGATTGGAGTGGGGGTTAGGAAAATGTGGGAGTGGGAGTGTGAACCCATATGTTTCTCTTCAGCTGGAAATTTGCCAACATCTTTCTCTAAGGAAATAAGATTCCCTTTCCAGTTTTGACTGATCGATGGTAAGAAGAGATTTGGATATAGGTTTTGGCTCCACATGGATTGGGGAGGGTCCCAAAGAAGAGCCACAAAAGTGGGTTATGGTTTGACAAGTGAAATGTAGACGGGAAGATGAAAGAAACGTCAGCCTGGAGGAGAGAACATAGCAAACAATTGACTAATGGTCCTCAAGTATGGAAGAAGAGGGTTGATTACTTCTCCAGACATACAAAGGATAAAATGAGAAAAGCACGAAGCTGTAGCTTGTTATGTTAATGCTGAACAAAGAAAATTCATGTCAGTTTATTGAATTAAAAAATAATTATCAATGGAAATCATGAAATGGTTTCCAGGGTGTTGATAATGTAGCAGTTGTCCACCTTTCTTTTCTCTTTTAGATGTTTTAGAAGTCTTACATTAAAGAAATATAAACTTTTTACTCTATGAATATTTGTTGTTTATATTATTATTCAGCAATCATTTACCCCTCTCCCACCATCTATGCCCCACAGTTTCATGGGAAGAGTTTGCCCACACATTGATTTTGGGCTTGGCTCTTCACTGCTTTGGAGAATAAAATGTGGTTAAATATAAAAGGTACTAGTTCTGAGTCTAGGCTTTAAAAGACATCACATATTTCCACTTACCCATCTGGCAGCTTCTGACCTTCACATGAGAAAAACATGCCCTAGGTAGCTGTGCCTCTTTAACCTGGACCCAAACTGAGAGAGTATACAGACCCAGCTGAGCCCCAGTCTGAAAAACAGGTGTCCTAGGTACACTGTAGGCCCATGGGTGAGACACCAAGGCTCACTGTGTGTGCCACTGAAATTTTGGAGTTGTATGAATGGGTCCAGTGCTTATTCATTCAGCAAGCCTTTTTTTTTTTTTTAACATCTTTATTGGAGTATAATTGCTTTACATTGTTGTGTTACTTTCTGCTGTATAACAAACAAAGTGAATCAGCTATACGAATACTTTTATTAACATATCCCCTCCCACTTGCGTCTCCCTCTCATACTCCCTATCCCACCCCTCTACGTGGTCACAAAGCCTCGAGCTGATCTCCCTGTGCTATGCAGCTGCTTCCCACTAGCTATCTATTTTACATTTGGTAGTGTATATATGTCCATGCTACTCTTTCACTTTGTCCCAACCTACCCTTCCCCCTCCACGTGTACTTAAGTCCATTCTCTACGTCAGCGTCTTTATTCCTGTCCTGCCCCTAACTTCTTCAGAACCATTTTTTTTATTCCATATATATGTGTTAGCATACAGTATTTGTTTCTCTCTTTCTGACTTACTTCACTCTGTATTACAGAATCTAGGTCCATCCATCTCACTACAAGTAACTCAATTTCGTTTCTTTTTATGGCTGAGTAATATTCCATTGTATATATGTGCCACATCTTCTTTAACCATTCATCTTTCAATGGACACTTAGGTTGCTTCCATGTCCTGGCTATTGTAAATAGTGCTGCAATGAACATTGTGGTACATGACTCTTTTTGAGTTATGGTTTTCTCAGGGTATATGCCCAGTAGTGGGATTGCTGGGTCATATGGTAGTTCTAATTTTAGTTTTTTAAGGAACCTCCATACTGCTCTCCATAGTGGCTGTAGCAATTTACATTCCCACCAGCAGTGTAGGAGGGTTCCCTTTTCTCCACACCCTCTCCAGCCTTTATTGTTTGTATATTTTTTTGATGATGGCCATTCTGACCGGTGTGAGGTGATATCTCATTGTAGTTTTGATTTGCATTTCTCTAATGATTACCAATGTTGAGCATCTTTTCATGTGTTTGTTGGCAATCTGCATATCTTCTTTGGGGAAATGTCTATTTAGGTCTTCTGCCCATTTTTGGATTGGGTGGTTTGTTTTTTTGATATTGAACTGCATGAACTGCTTGTATATTTAGGAGATTAATCCTTTGTCAGTTGCTTCATTTGCAAATATTTTCTCTTATTCTGAAGGTTGTCTTTTTGCCTTCTTTATGGTTTCCTTTGTTGTGCAAAAGCTTTTAAGTTTCATTAGGTCCCATTTATTTTGTTTTTATTTCCATTTCTCTAGGAGGTGGATCAAAAAGGATCTTGCTGTGATTTATGTCATAGAGTGTTCTGCCTGTGTTTTCCTCTAAGATTTTTATAGTGTCTGGCCTTACATTTAGGTCTTTAATCCATTTTGAGTTTATTTTTGTGTATAGTGTTAGGGTGTGTTCTAATTTCATTCTTTTACATGTAGCTGTCCAGTTTTCGCAGACCACTTATTGAAGAGGCTGTCTTTTCTCCACTGTATATTCTTGCTTCCTTTATCAAAAATAAGGTGACCATATGTGCATGGGTTTATCTCTGGGCTTTCTATCCTGTTCCATTGATCTATATTTCTATTTTTGTGCCAGTACCATATTTTCTTCATTACTATAGCTTTGTAGTATAGTCTGAAGTCAGGGAGCCTGATTCCTCCAGCTCTTCTTTTTTTTCTCAAGATTGCTTTTGCTATTCGGGGTCTTTTGTGTTTCCATACAAATTGTGCAATGTTTTGTTCTAGTTCTGTGAAAAATGCCACTGGTAGTTTGATAAGGATTGCATTGAATCTGTAGATTGCTTTGGGTAGTATAGTCATTTTCACAATATTGATTCTTCCAATCCAAGAACATGGTATATCTCTCCATCTGTTTGTATCATCTTTAATTTCTTTCATCAGTGTCTTATAGTTATCTGCATACAGGTCTTCTGTCTCCTTAGGTATGTTTATTCCTAGGTATTTCATTCTTTTTGTTGCAGTGGTAAATGGGAGTGCTTCCTTAATTTCTCTTTCAGATTTTTCATCATTAGTGTATAGGAATGCAAGAGATTTCTGTGCATTAATTTTGTTTCCTGCTACTTTACCAAATTCATTGATTAGCTCTAGTAGTTTTCTGGTAACATCTTTAGGATTCTCTGTGTATAGCATCATGTCATCTACAAACAGTGACAGTTCTACTTCTTCTTTTCTGAATTGGATTCCTTTTATTTCTTTTTCTTCTCTGATTGCTCTGGCTAAAAGTTCCAAAGCTATGTTGAAGAATAGTGGTGAGAGTGGACAACCTTGTCTTATTCCTGATCCTAGTGGAAATGGTTTCAATTTTCACCAATGAGAAGGATGTAGGCTGTGGCTTGGTCATATATGGCCTTTATTATGTTGAGGAAAATTCCCTCTATGCCTACTTTCTGCAGGGTTTTTATCATAAATGGGTGTTGAATTTTGTCGAAAGCTTTCTCTGCATCTATTGAGATGATCATATGGTTTTTCTCCTTCAGTTTGTTAATATGGTGTATCACGTTGATTGATTTGCGTATATTGAAGAATCCTTGCATTCCTGGAATAAACCTCACTTGATCATGGTGTATGATCCTTTTAATGTGCTGTTGGATTCTGTTTGCTAGTATTTTGTTGAGGATTTTTGCATGTATGTTCATCAGTGATATTGGCCTGTAGTTTTCTTTTTTGTGACATCTTTGTCTGGTTTTAGTATCAGGGTGATTGTGGCCATATATAAGAGTTTGGGAGTGCTCATTTCCTCTGCTATATTTTGGAAGAGTTTGAGAAGTCTAGGTTTTAGCTCTTCTCTAAATGTTTCATAGAATTCACCCATGAAGCCATCTGGTCCTGGGCTTTTGTTTGTTGGAAGATTTTTAATCACAGTTTCAATTTCAGTCCTTGTGATTGGTCTGTTTAAATTTTCTGTTTCCTCCTGGTTCAGTCTCAGAAGGTTGTGCTTTTCCAAGAATTTGTCCATTTCTTCCAGGTTGTCCAATTTATTGGCATAGTTGCTTGTAGTAATCTCTCATGATCCTTTGTATTTCTGCAGTGTCAGTTGTTACTTCTCCTTTTTCATTTCTACTTTTGTCGATTTGAGTCTTCTCCCTTTTTTTTCTTGTTGAGTCTGGCTGATGGTTTATCAATTTTGTTTATCTTCTCAAAGAACCAACTTTTAGTTTTATTGATCTTTGCTATTGTTTCATTTCTTTTTCATTTATTTCTGATCTGATCTTTATGATTTTCCTTCTGCTAATTTTGGGGTTTTTTTTGTTCTTTCTCTAATTGCTTTAGTTGTAAGGTTAGGTTGTTTATTTGAGATATTTCTTGTGTCTTGAGGTAGGATTGTATTGCTATAAACTTTGCTCTTAGAACTGCTTTTGCTGCATCCCATAGGTTTTGGGTCGTCATGTTTTCATTGTCATTTGTATCTAGGTATGTTTTGATTTCCTCTTTGATTTCTTCAGTAATCTCTTGGTTATTTAGTAATGTATTTTCTAGTCTCCATGTGTTTGTGTTTTTCACAGATTTTTTTCTGTAATTGATATCTAATCTCACAGCATATGGTCAGAAAAGGTACTTGATACAATTTCAATTTTCTTAAATTTTCCAAGGTTTGATTTGTGACCCAAGATATGATCTATCCTGGAGAATGTTTCATGAGCACTTGAGAAGGAAGTGTATTTTGTTGTTTTTGGATGGAATGTCCTATAAATATCAATCAAATCCATCATGTTTAATGTGTCATTTAAAGCTTGTGTTTCCTTATTTATTTTCATTTTGGTTTATTTGTCAGTTATTGAAAGTGAGGTGTTAAAAGTCCCCTACTGTTATTGTGTTACTGTCAATTTCCCCTTTTATGGCTGTTAGCATTTGCCTTATGTATTGAGGTGCTCCTATGTTGGGTGCATATATATTTACAATTGTTATATCTTCTTCTTGGATTGATCCCTTGATCATTAGGTAGTGTCCTTCTTTGTCTCTTGTAGTAGTCTTTCTTTTAAAGTCTATTTTGTCTGATATGAGAATTGCTACTCCAACTTTCTTTTGATTTCCATTTGCATGGAATATCTTTTTCCATCCCCTCACTTTCAGTCTGTATGTGTCCATAGGTCTTAAGTGGGTCTCTTGTAGACAGCATATATGTGGGTCTTGCTGTATCCATTCAGCCAGTCTATGTCTTTTGGTTGGAGCATTTACTCCATTTACATTTAAGGTAGTTATTGATATGTATGTTCCTATTATCGTTTTCTTAATTGTTTTGGGTTTGTTATTGTAGGTGTTTTCCTTCTCTTGTGTTTCCTGCCTAGAGAAGTTCCTTTAGCATTTCTTGTAAAGCTGCTTTTGTGGGGCTGTATTCTCTTAGCTTTTGCTTGTCTGTAAAGTTTTTAATTTCTCTGTCGAATCTGAATGAGACCCTTGCTGGGTAGAGTAATCTTGGTTGTAGGTTTTTCCCTTTCATCACTTTAAATATGTCATGCCACTCCCTTCTGGCTTGTAGAGTTTCTGCTGAAAGAGCTGCTGTTAACCTTATGGGGATTCCCTTGTATGTTATTTGTTGCTTTTCCCTTGCTGCTTTCAGTATTTTTTCTTTGTATTTAATTTTTGATAGTGTGGTTTGTATGTGTCTTGGCATGTTTCTCCTTGGATTTATCCTGTATGGGACTCTCTGTGCTTCCTGGACTTGATTGACTGTTTCCTTTCCCATATTAGGGAAGTTTTCAACTGTAATCCCTTCAAATATTTTCTCAGTCCCTTTTTTTTTTTTCTCTTCTTCTTCTGGGACCCCTATAATTTGAATGTTGGTGCATTTAATGTTGTCCCTGAGACAGTCTCTGACTGTCCTCAGTTCTTTTCATTCTTTTTTCTTTATTCTGCTCTGCAGTAGTTATTTCCACTATTTTATCTTCTAGGTCACTTATCCATTGTTCTGCCTCAGTTATTCTGCTATTGATTCCTTCTAGACAATTTTTAGTTTTATTTATTGTGTTGTTCATCATTGTTTGCTCTTTAGTTCGTCTAGGTCCTTGTTAAAGATGTCTTTTATTTTCTCCATTCTATTTCCAAGATTTTGGATCATCTTTACTATCATTACTCTGAATTCTTTTTCCGGTAGCCTGCTTATTTCTCTTCTTTCGTTTGGTCTTTGGGTTTCTATCTTGCTCCTTCATCTGCTGTGTATTTCTCTGTCTTCTCATTTTGCTTAACGTACTGCATTTGGGGTCTTCTTTTCACAGGATGCAGGTTTGTAGTTCTTATTGTTTTTGTTGTCTGCCCCCAGTGGGTAAGGTTGGTTCAGTGGGTTGTGTAGGCTTCCTGGTGGAGGGGACTGATGCCTGTGTTCTGGTGGATGAGGCTGGGTCTTGTCTTTCTGGTGGGCAGGACTGTGTCCGGTGGTGTGTTTTGGGGTGTCTGTGAACTTATTATGATTTTAGGTAGCCTCTCTGCTAATGTGTGGGGTTGTGTTCCTGTCTTGCTAGTTGTTTGGCGTGGGGTGTCCGGCACCAGAGCTTGCTGGTTGTTGAGTGGAGGTGGGTCTTAGCATTGAGATGGAGATCTCTGGGAGAGCTCTCGCTGATTGATATTATGTGGGGCCGGGAGGTCTCTGGTGGTCCAATGTCCTGAACTCTGCTCTCCTCTCAGAGGGTCAGGCCTGACATCCGTCCAGAGCACCAAGACCCTCTCAGCCACACGGCTTTGGGGAAGTCTGAGGTCTTCTGCCAGCATTCAGTATGTGTTCAGTAGGAGTTGTTCCACATGTAGATGTATTTTTGATGTATTTGTGGGGAGGAAGGTGATCTCCATGTCTTACTCCTCCACCATCTTGAAGCTCCTCTCTGGAAATCTGTTTCTGACTGGGGAGTCTGTACTCACTTGTTGCTCGGTGCTGCTTAATTACCAGAGAGTTTCTGTTGAGGATTTTGAGCCCTCTTTGAGTCCAGACCTTTCTGGTCATGTCTTACTCATCTAGCACTGGGGCCTTCCTGAACCAGTTCTGTTTTGCACAATGGGCAGCAAGCCAAAGGCTGAGCTGCTGAGGTTTGCCAGGACAGCCACGCGAGGAGACTGGTGAACACGCCTCACACCCCCCTCCCCAAAGCTAGGGCTGGCAGATTGGGGATAACAAATGAAGAAGCAGGCTGGTCTGAGGCATGGGGAGCATGGCCTATTTTTCTTTTTTGGCTGTGCTGCAGGGCTTGTGGGATCTTAGTTCCCTGACCAGGGATTGAACCTGGGCCCCGGCAAGTCCTAACCACTGGACCGCCAGGGAATTCCCTCATTCAGTAAGTCTTTATCAGGTATTTACTATGTAATAAGCTCTGTGCTAGATCCAGGAGATACAAAAGACCCAGTCTTCAAAGAGTCTCTAGGCTTCTGGAGGAGACAGATAGCTACACAGTGAGCCGGGTTCATATAAGCCACCATGATTAGTGCTATAAGGGCTAAAATTATAGTGCCATGTGGTTGGGAAGCTGAAGAGATAATGTCCAGCTTGGAGGGGGTAAAAGTATATCAGGAATGATAAAGAGGGATTTTTGAATATATTAATTGGAGACATCACTTGTGTAAGTCTTATTGATCTGTTCTTTCATGTGTGTGTAGCCATGTGAGATACATGCATCCCACACTGGGGATATGTACCTGGGGTCATGCATGAAGCAGCTGTTATAAAATGAGGATCATACCTAAGTATGCACAGCATGAGATAAGTTTCAGAACAATTTGAAAATGCGACAAAATGCCTGTTTATCAATTTCATCTGTATTCATATAAATATAAGAACCATATTACACAAACTGGGATTTATAGTTCTCAAATGATGATAAATATTCAAACTAAGTTGTTGAGTCTTTTTTGGAGCAAAAGTAGTCAACTCCTAGGAGGCTATTCCTTGTGTAAAACATCAAACTTCTCATCAAGTACTAGTACTTTTGGAGTCATTATCAAGGAAATCATATTTATACCTATAACAAGGAAATCGAATAAAATGTCAGGAGAAAAAGCTTTGAAATGAGAATTTGATTTCTGACATCTTCCTCTGTGCTTTAGCTTTCAGTTTAGTTTTTGATTAAAGGAGGAGGTCAAGGCTTTAAAAGATTATGTATTTATTTACATTCAAATACAAAGTCACATCCTCTCACATTGAGAGCACAGGCTGTGAACTTAGGCTGCCTGGGGTTTGGATTCCATGTTCGATTTTTACCAGAAGTGTGACTTTGGGAAGTTCTAACATCTCTAAGCCCCAGAATCTCTTCCTGTACAATGGAGGCGATAATGATAATGCCCTGTAAGTTGTTGAGAGAATGCGTATAAAGTGCTCGGCACCGTGCCTGGAATGTGCAAAGATCTCAAGAAATGCTAGTTGCTATTATGACTGTCGTTGTTATGAAAGTAACTAATTTCCTCCAGCAGAGCAAGCTCAACATTTAAAAGGTAGTAGTAGTTATTATTTATGAAGGATTTGTGAGTGGGGATATATGAGTATAAAACCCTGCCACCTTCCCGTATACATCCATATTTTGGATTATTTTGACTTCAGGTGGCTGCGGACAAACTCTGAGCTCACGTGAATTTTCTAGACTTTAGAAAGTAGTATCAGTCTTGGAACAACAGACAGCGGAGAGAACCACATTCTCTGCCTTTAACCTCTGTCTTTAACGGATGCTAATATAAAACATCAATCATCTGAACCATCTTGGATGTGCACTACAGCTCATGTCTCTCTTCCTCAATGATTTTCTTTTAAACTAAATCTGTAAGAAGTATTTGGGTAAATAACATTTTTCCCTTTTTTTGTTTTTGGAAATTTCCACATGTCAAACATAGAGGAGTATAGCCAAACTATTTTTTTCCACATTACTCATTTTAACCAGGAGCCCTCAGAAAAGTTTGGGAAGAGCTTTCAGAGAAACATTTTTAATTGTTTTTAATTTATCTAAAAACAGGCTAAAAAGTTTAATTAACAGCCTCCAAGTAATAGTTGTACCATTTTTCCTCTGCTATCAGCCTTCACTTTTATTTACGATGGGTGTCCCCATGTCTCTTTTACACCAAAGTCCACTATCACTAATATTTCTGTGATATGTGAATAAACCTAAATGTAAAGTTAGCACTTGCAATCAATGCAAATTAATGACTTTAAAAAAAAATTTCAATCAGGAAAAGCAGCTTTGTAGTTGAAAATCCCATGCTGGCCCTAGAGTGGGAGTTTTTCCAGCCTCTGCTTAAATCCAAAAAAATACTGCAATCTTCTGGCACAGGCCCACTGTAATGCTTTAAAAACAATTTAGCAACTGTCATTGCTGTAATTACAGTAACTAATTACCATCCTTAGCAAACAAATAGCTTAACATAATACGCAAGCCGAATCAATTTTGAAGAAATGCAAATTCCAAAAGTGAAAAAGGGCATTTTGGCAAACCTGAAAGAGAAGCAGGAAAATAATACACTTTGTTTTATCTGCACATAATTCCCAGGGAATATCATATCATAAATATTTGCATTCAGTTCTTATCAGGACATTTGCATTTGCTTCTTATCAGTGTGCAGACCGGACTCTGCCAGATAGAGAGAGGAGCGCCCCACCATGCACATATTTCTAATGAATCACGTCTCGGGCCCAGAGAATATTTTGGCTGGAACTTTATCACCCAGATGAATAGGTCATTTACTCTCCGAGTTGGTTCATCTTGGAATTGTCTTGAGATTTTGATGTGATTCACCCGACGCGGCATTTATTTATTTCTTTATTTTAGACAAACACTGGAGGCAGTTTATTACCAAACATTTCTTCCAAAGGCAGCTGTTCAAAGGACACTTCTCCCCTTGCCTGCCACCCCCTCCCCACCCACTCCCCAACTTCTGCAAAAATGAAATCATATGTAAATAACACCGTTTCCAATTATTTCAGATTCGGAAATAGGCACGGCCATCTTTATTTTGTAGGAATCAATAAAGAGAATAAAAGCACGACACAGGATAAATCAAGCCCTACTTGACCATCATTATTTCGAAATGTAGTGCCAAATCCTGTTGTAGTTCTCCAGAAGCACATTTGATTAGCAGCTGTTTCCTTGGTAAGGGGAGGCTGTGTTGATGGCTAGGAAGCCACCTTACTAATGAGACCATCAGATTCCTCTAAGGGTTTAGCCAGATAAATCCATTTCTCATCTTATTATAAGTAAAGTGCATCTTACCCATGAGCACACATAAGGTCAGTAAGCAAGCTGATAGCAGCTTCTCTCATACATGAATGATAATTTTGTCCTTTTTAACCCTTGAATTATCAGAATCCGGCACTCACTGGCTTGCTGTGCCTGGACATAAAACACTCCAGCAGTCTATTTTGTTTTGGAGAGAGAAGCAGGAATATTATTCATATTGACTGGATCCTTTCTGTTGGTCTTGGCCATTTAATTAAACCGGATTTGTATTTTAGTGCCTTGGTAACATGAGGTTCAAATAGGTAGGGGTATTATATCCTTACGGAAAGCAAAGCCGGGTTGGTATACAAGACTCAGGGCTGTGTAAGAGTTCCACAGGAGTGCTATGATTACACAATTTTCCCTGAAATTTTATCAGCTACTTGATATTATTGCGCAAATTCTGAGGTCAAACTTCAAAGTAAAACTCTGGATGGGATCAACTGGAGTACTAGGATTTCAATTTCCAATTATAAATTAAAATATAGGTATAATGGAAAAATTTGTCATTTATAATAGCAGCAAAAATGCATTTAATTGTACCTCATAGTGATTTTATTCATGAATATGGTCACTTCAACTTAAGTTCACCCTTTGCCAAGTAGAATTTCATTTTGGTTTATTTGTTTAACACAAGAGAGAACTTCTGGTTTATTATGATTCAAATGATTGACACATCTCTATTAGGATCCAGAAAATGTTATTTAAAATCTCGTAAGTACGTAAACATCTCGTGAAACTTTATTCCCGTAACAACAGAAGAACTTTCTGTCAAATTATTTGTTTTAATTATCATTTAAAAAAATTCATAGTTTAAATTTTTTCCTAGATAGGCCTGTTAACATAAGGGTTCTTTTTTGTGTTTTGATTTCAACGTAAATTATCTTGCTAAAAAACATGTAGACACAACTACTCCTATTGCTCTTAAGAATTTAAAAGTGTTTAAGCCTTAAATGAACATTTTATAAAAGTATCTTATGAAATTATTTCTTTAAGAATTTTTCAAATATTAAATGTGAGATAAAAATTTATATATAAACAAAAGGGTACAATTATGTGGCGTCCTGAAAGAAATTCACATGAAATTTTCAAAAAGCTTATTTCTTTTACCTAAGTTCAGCTCTTGTGTACATGTTTACTTTATGTGTTATGCTCTAAATCCAGGATGCATCATGTATTATATATAAAAAACGTAAAATCTCCTATTTAAAAAAACAAGAGCTAGAAAAGGAATAACACTAAAAACTATTTGTGGGATTCAATAATTCATCTGGAAAAGACATTACATCTATCTTTCATGTTTTATCATTGTTTTTAGCTTTTTCTTTGAGGTGGGAAGAGCTTATAGTTAAGAGCCCATTATCAGGGTGAAGGATGCAGGAAATCCAAAATATTTATGTTTGTACATGGCACACGGACAAAAGACAGTTCTCAGGAAAAGGGCTTTCTGATTAAGTGATTCAAAACATTCTGGTGTATTTTAATAGCTTCTTCTATCCAAGAGATAACATCATCTTCATCCTTATCGCTATTCTGAAACTTATTTTAAACATTCTCCTGTGCTCTTCCAATTAGATACTCTGCTCTCTTGGCTTCCTGTGTCCTCACTGCAACTCATCTCATCTGTTTGCTTTCTCATTTTTGTCAGCAGGTTGGGTGTAAAAAGAGGCATTTAACAGGTAATTGAAGGGACATGGTTTCCAGAGTCAAATTCATCTACATGTCATTCAGCCACAGTCTCGCAGCGATAAAACATGGGTGTGTAAATCATCAACTTGCACTTTGCAAAAGCTTAAAATATCGATGATTGATTGAATGGCATTACAGAGGATGATCAAGAGGAATCTGCTCATTTCTAAGTGAGAATTGATAATGCCCAAACAGAAAATATAAAATCATGTCAACCACTTGGCCAAAATCTATTTAAGGGAAACACAGGTACTGAGAAGTAGTTTACTATTATCTACACTTGCCCATCCCTCTGTCTAGAATACTTTTCTCCCAGATTTTTGTATTGCTGGTGCTTTCTCATCAATCGGGCTCAACTGAAATGGCCCCTGTTTAGAGAAGTCTTAAGCTTTTCCTGACCATCCTAGCTAAAGTAGTGGCCCTTCCCTCACATACATAGTTTATTTCTGGTTCTCGTTTTATGTATTTTTATTGCATTTACTCTTGGCCGTAATTTATATACGTTTTATGTATGGATGATTTTATAGTTTGCATCTGACTCCCTCCTAGTGAGGCCAGGAATTTTATACTTGTTCACTGTTATAATAACAATATAGAGAATATTTCTTGGTTCAAACTAAGCAATTGTTAATTGGTTTTTATTAAATAAATACATTTATTGAAATCCAGGTACTGGGGTCAGCCTTTTAAAAATAACTTTCACAGCGATCCCATGAGATAGGTACTACTAATAAATCCATTTTATAGATTAACATCTAAGACTTAGAGAAATTATCAGTGACACACAGCATACGCACTGCAGCTGGGAATCAACGTCCAGTCAGCTCAGGGCTTCAAAGCTCCTATTCTTAATAACTCTCTGTTTTCCTATGTATAATACTTCAATTAATTCTACTTTTATTAGATAAGTGTATGTTTTAGTACAGCCTGGGACAGAGGTTGTCATTGGTATGGGGAACTTTAAAGAGAAAAAGATAAGTGATCTTTTTGCTGCTTTGTCCAAAAAAATATATTTTATTGACCTTTGAGTTCCCTCTCTTTTGGGCATTCAAATATTCAGCAGCACATGGAAACCCAGGTGACAGCTATGACTCAAAACGTTCTTTTCCCTTCTGCACAAAGAATGGACATTGCAAATTTTCCTCTCAGGGAGGATAAGATAAAAGAGAATTAGAAGTGATATTATTCTTGAAGTATTCTGCAGACCAACAGACCAGACAGAGGATATGGATAAAGGTTTCCGAACGCAGATTACAAAACTGGCCTTGAAGAGAAGGGAAAATACACCCGTCGGAATGTCTGCTGAAGTCTTATTCTACCAAAGGCAGGGCATCTGATAAATTCTAGACTTGCTGACAACTCAGAAAGATGAAGAAGCAAGGAAAGAAAACAATATTCTGGACCAAATTATGAAAGAACTGTTTGTGATAGAGACGTGATAGGGACTTTTGTAGGAAGTAGTCAAATCATTTGAGATACTAAATAAAAAAATCATAGGAGACACTCAATACTGTATCTTAGGCTTTAGGAAATACATTGCCTAGAGTTTATAACAAGGGCAAGCCTTGTTGCATGGTCAGGAAAGTCAAAAGTTCATGTGGCTCTAGAGGAATCTTTGAAAAGTAGCATTTGTAACAACTTAACACAAACGAGCCTAATTACGTGATAGCTAAAGTTATAACAATGCAGCCAAAAAGAAGCCCTCTGATAAAGTCATCTAGTAGAAGGGCATCTACAAAAATGGAGGGAGGCCTTGGCCCAGATGCACACGGCAGTAGGAAGTGCATCTGGAGAAGAGTATCAGGAAAGCTAAAGTCCAGGGTGAAAAGTAAGTTTCAATAAGAGTTGCATACAACCCAAAGGCCTTCTTGCTCTCTGTAGAGCAAGGAGAATACGAAAAAGATAAGTGCATCTGTAAGTGCTCCAATAGATATATGCCCAAGGTAATAGAGGAATTATTTAGACCCTACTTTGATTATATGTTTTCCAGCAAGCAAGACCATCTTCAAGCTCGACTAGTCAGAACAAAGATCATTAAGAGGATGTAGAGGCCCAGGTTAGATGAGCAAATAAATTGTAAAGAAAAATCTATTAGCTTTATGTGGGTAAAGTCTCAGAGGAATTAAATTGTAAGGTACTGGAAGATCATGCAGAGAACACCATAGTGTTAGTCTGGTGCCCTTTTAGAAATCATGGCGGTAGAGAGACTTACCAAAGCACTGTAGATGGGTATATGACATGCTTTTAAAAAGGGGCAAATGGTGGAATTTCTAAAATTTTTTGTTCAGTAAAATACTATCAAAACCTGGCAATGTTTTTTGAATAAATGATCATATCTGTGGTTTATTAACACCTATTTTTAAAAAAGTATTGATACTTGAAGCAAATGTTGACTCATCGATACTATCCAATTAATTTCCTTCTAAAATGAAGCAGTTGGAGTGATAGAGAAATGGCATAGTAATGGCATCTTTGATTTCAGAAGGCATTTATTGGACAAAATAATTCATGGAATTTTGGGTAAGATGGAAAATATGACTTGGATTGGTTTATCCTAGTGGTGCTTTATCCTACACAAAGGGTTTTGAAATTTTGATTTAATCAGTGGTCTGGATTGATATACTACGTTTTAGTTTAACTCTGGTGAAAATGTGTGTTTACTACATTTGCAGATGGCATGAAGTTGAGTATAATGGCCTGTGCTTCAGAGAGGAATTGTTGGACTGCCCAGTTGTTCATCTCTAAGATTCTGTGATCTGGTGTGTGGTCTCATCTCCTCCTGTACCTTCGTGCCCTTATAACCACAGATTACTCTGGAGGCAGCTATCTAGACACTAGCATCAAGTCTGCAGATGCTCAAGGATGCTGTAATCTGTGAACACTCAGTGGAGTGTACCACAGAAAGTGACTTGTTGGCTTTTTAGTGCCATTCGGGTTGTTGACTGGAACAGTAGAACTTTTGTTTGGATCATCCTTAGTTGAGAAGTGTTTATTTATCATTCTTTTTCTCATTCCCCTACTTCCGTTCCTCCCTGTATCTGATGCTGTTGGTACTCCACCAAAATGTCCTTTATTGGGCTGGTGCATCCTTCCCCCACCGGCCGGAAGTGTTGGCTGGGTAAGCTCACAGCTGCTTCTTCCTCCAGAATATTGTTCCCTGCTGGAAGGAACCACCCCAAACAGAGACGCCTGGGAGCTGGAGCCCCACATCCAGGGGTAGCCCACAGCCATAGACAAAGTGATATGGGGATATAAGAAACTGAGACCTGGCCTCAAAATGTGTGTGTGACTCATGCCCTAGAGCTCCCTGAGGGGTCAGGCTGAGGCTAGACTCCAGCGGAGACCCCCTCTCTGATTAGCTCCTTCTCGTCTGCTAGCTTGCCTCCCTCACCCCTTTCGCCTGCACGAGAATTCCTGTCTCAGCCTCGGCCTCCGGGGAACCCAACGTAAAACATCCCACTTTCTCTCTTTGTCATTTTCCTACTTTCTTTCTCTTTCCCACTTTCATCATGGCAAATAAGATTAACCCATGATGAGATGTAGTCCTCTCTGTAACCTCAAAGAAGACTTCAAATTTTCAAATCAGCATTTGCCTCAATTAACATTATTTCTGGGTTTGGTTTCAAGACTACTGCATCAGAATCTCCTGGGAGGCTTACTGGGATGCAGATTCTTGGGCCCCACTTCAGACTGGCTGAATCAGAGACTCTAGAGTGAGGCCCTAGAATCTGCAGTTTATCAAGTTCCTCAGATGCTTCTATGTAGAAAAGAATATGAAAGTCTTTTAGGTAGACTATAGTTACTGTTGCCAAAGTTGTGGGTTTGATCCACTTGGAGGCCACTTAGGTAAGCATTAAAAAAATCTAATATAAACAGAACTTTTCCAAGTCCATGAACTGTGCTCTAACTTTGCCAGGCGTCTTGGAACATATATTAGTAAAATCTTCTCATATGTGTATGTACAGTGTTCAAGCTCAATGTCACCTCAACTTTGGGGCAAAAAGCACATCAAGGCTCTGTTGTGGAGCTTCTTCAAATACCAAGGGTCTGAAATTTAACACAGATGCTCATCATCTTGATACAGGTTTCTAGGTGCTACCCTGGGGGGTGTTAGTCACTTGTTTTTCTGCTGATGTTCCTTTGGTGACAAAGAGACAGGGTACAACTACTGGACACAGCAAAACTGCGGTAGTCAGCATCTCACTAACAGGAAAGAAACAGTTAAACAATTCCTGCTTTCTGGCAGTAAACATCTTCAATCTAGTAACTTGTACAGATGCTAATGTTAGCCTCATTAACCCTACCGTGATAAGGGGGTTGGTATTTGCTACTTTTTCTGTTCTTTGAAGGTAAAGGTTAGATGTGGAACTTCAACATCTGTCTTGTCACGCTTTCCCATCCAGTGATGGTATCTGAGAGTAAAGCTGCCTGTATGGCATTGCCTCGTGGCTCTTGGGAGGAAGGAAGAACAAACAACAAACAACGTATCCCATAGGGGAAATATCTGTTATCTCTAACCAAGCTACGATTTCTGAGCACTCCACGCTTGCCACTCCTCCATCAGGCCAGTTGCAAAGTCTAAACTCTCACATCGGGCCACACACCAGGCATGTCATTCCACGTGCCATCTGGGCTCCGCCTGCACTGTGGTTGTTGAAGAGCCCCCTTTATAAGCTGGTTGAGGTTACTCTGGCGTTACCATTGGTTAAGTCAGCATCACACCCAGGTGAGAAAATTAGACTGGGTTAGGCATCAGTGAACGCTAGAAAATAGTGTACAGTGCAATAAAGACGATATCCCCAATGACATGGTGGCTTTAGAGAACTCAAACAGATTTGCTCTTTCAGGAGAAAAAAAAAAAACATGCCTCTGGGCTCTGCAACCTCCAAAATTCACAGCTTGGAAGGGTGTGGAATTGTTAATATGAGAAGCTGAAGCAGGACAAGAATAATTTCCAGAGCCTCTGCTTCCAGCTCCCTGAGGCCTCTCCACCTGAGTGAGCCATCCGAGCCCTGCACGGTGATCTTGCCATCTGTCACATCCCTCTGGGAAGCAGCTGGCCTTTTGCACAAGTTTCTTACTGGAGGGGAAGTTTGGCAGCTCTCAGGACCTTCTGAACCCACCTGAGGAGAGTTTGTGGAGACCCACAGAAGCAAGTGTTTAAATAATAAGAAGACAAGAAGACAGAGAAGTGGAAAAGATGTGCCTTCTCTCTTTCCTTGAGTTATGTCCCTTCCATTTCTGACTTACTTCCACGAGGCAAAGAAGGGGAAACAGAGAGCACAGAGGCAAATGAGAATACAAGTATTCGGCCATGCACTCTAGTTTTTCTTCCTCACAAAAATATATAAGCCAGGTGTCCAAACAGATGCAGTTCTAGAAATGAATAGGTAGCTATATAAACATACAGTTAGAAGATTATTTAGATAAGATCTAACACTGCTTGAGGAGAAAATGGTGAGTGTGTGAATTCACAAGTGTGAATAAGTATGTGCATATGTGTGTGAACAGTGTATGTGTGTGCATGTCTGTGCTTTGCAGGCATGCAAGTGTGTATGTGTGCATGTTTGTGTGTGCAAGTGTGCATATGTGTGAGCTTGGGAGTGTGTATATTCCACTTAAAACCAAACATATTTATTTAACAGGGGAGGGCAGTTAGCCGTCCATGATCCAAAATTCCTTCTGCTCATATTTCTAATGGAAACTACAAACATTTTTTTTTAGGTTTAAATGGGATAGGTTTCACTTATGACCTCCCTTGTCTCAGGGGATCTCCATCACTGAGAGTTGAAACTCCGTGCCTGGTATTCATGGTCCTAAATGACCTTTCCAGTCATTCTCCTTCTCTCTAATATCTGTCCTCCAAAGACCTGAATTGTTCACTCTCCCTGCACACACCATGCCCCTATGATATTGCTTATTTTCTATTCCTTGCTCAGAATAATTTCTATATTAGTTAGTGTAATGCCGGTGGCTTCAATGAGTAAGTCCCTAAAATGTCAGTGGCTTAGCAGAATAAAAGTTTATGTTTTGTATAAATACAAAGCAGTATTTATAAAGCAGTATTTATATAGGTATTCTGGTCAGCAAGAAGAAAGAGAATGTGGGAAAAACAAACCTGTGTCTACACTGCCTTGGCAATGGAGGGACCCACATCACTTTCACTCAGATTCCCCTGATGAGAATTAGTCATGGCAGAGGGGCTGAGAAATATTGGCTGGTTGGGTAGCTCCTCACAAATGACTGCTCTGCTACAGAAGTGGGGTCACCTATACTGGTGGACAACTGTCTTAGTAAAATGACCGGTCAAAGATTTCCAATGATCTCCAGTTGGAAGCAATTTCTCCATTTTCTCTAATCGCCAAACACTATTGTTTATATGTTTCTTATAATAAGCATTATGTTATTATTATCATTTTTACTATCATTGTCACTTTTATTTGTTACTGCTACTGTTATTACTATCGTTATCACTATCCTTTGTTTTGGAGTATAGCACAAAGTGGGAAGTAGTAATCAAGAGTACACAGGCTTTGGATCGGGTAAGACTGGCTTTGAATCCTGGCTCCATGATTTGGCTCTGAACCCTGGGTAATTTAGTTGACATCTCAAAGGTTCTGAATTGTTGTATCTGCAGATGATAATACATACCTCCTAGGACTGCTGTAAAAATTAAATAAAATCAGGCATATAAAATACTTAACAAAATGCCTGGCATATAGGAAGGGATTATTTGACAGTGACTCGTTATGAGCTCTGTCTCCCCAGTAAATTATATATTTACTGAAAATAGAAGAATCTTTGTAGATTTCCATCACCGGGTACAGGGCCTGACACATGAAAAGGGTCCAATAATGTTGAAGTGATTTGTAAGAGCTTGTCTGGCTTTTGCAATAAAAGTATAAATAGAATCAAAACAAATTCATTTTCTCTGTTCTATTTTCTCTACATGGAATTAGTAGCCATCTATTGTAATTGGCCTCTCACTTATCTGTAAAGCTGAAAAGCACTGGGAGAGATGGTTTTACTGATGCTTCTGTGATGAAGCAACTTGGTGTTTAATCCATGGGTCTCCTGGAAGTATGAGTCTCTAGGTTTCCTCGGTTTCCCAGTCCAGTTCTTTATCATCCAATGCCAGGCAGGTCTTTCTTAGGTAAGGACTACAGTTCCCCTACGTTATTCAAGGTTATTTCCTACATGAAAACCTTTTGTTGAATGCAGAAATTAAATCAGACTTTGGTTTCTGCTGTTTAGATTTTTTAAATCATTTAAATTTTATTTACAGGATGTATCTTTTTAAATATAAATACTTTTATCCTTCCTTCCAGCACTCACTTTCTTTTTCAGAAATGGTATTGCAAACTGGATATATGCTCTAATAAATGTCTGTCTAATAGTTCTCTATAGAAAGGACACCATCTCCCACTGTTGACAGTCATGGCTTCTTAAATGAAGAAAGACTGTCTCCAGTTCAGATATGAGAGTTGGTCCAAACCAGAAGCAGAGGCATAGGGTCAGCCTGTGTGTCCCCCAGGCTGTAAGTTTCAAGATGTAACGTTTTGCTCCCTTTTGCTTGCCAATGTAGCCGTAAGGCCCTGCGCATGTTAGGTGGTGTATATCTATGATATTGGTTGAACAAATAAACAAATTATTTAATTAAACAATAAATCAACCAACCAAACTGGTTGGTGGCAGGAGGTGGTGGCTGGTCTCTAAATAAGATGAAACTATTCATATTTCTCTTTTTTCCTATCTTATTAAGCAATTTGAGATTTTTCTTCTAGCACCATTGCCAAAACAAATAGAATCATTACTTATGTTTATAGGTTCTGTAGCTGACTTTACATACTTTTGGCTGTTCTAAAACTTCTCTGAGCATTTCAATTCTCTTTGTCCTCTAGGAACTTGGGGACAAAGTGAAGCACAAATAGTCTCTGCTTCCTGTCCCCACCCCCCATTTTCCCCACTCACACAATCTACATATATTCGTCATCAACAAGGAATCTAACAGGCACTTAGGATGGTGAAGATGGCAACAGTTCAGAAACACCCTGGAGAATGACAGGCCTATTAAACGAATATCCCAACTGTACTTCCAGATTGATATGGTCTGGGGAGAAATCTTTTAGAGTAACCCTTTACAGGGATATCCAGTTTACAGAGTGCTTGCATGTACCTTATCTCATTTGATAATGAGATTAGGATCACATGGTCAGGAAATCAAGAACACGGTCCTTACAGCCTGCCCTTCTGATTCCGAGTTAGAGCTGCTAGAAGATCTGCCTTTGCTCCTTATAATGACTATGTTTCTGCCGGAAGCTAATTTGAGTATTCTACCCTCACTTATTTTCTGCACGTGTAAAACTCACCCAAAGGAGTTGAATTCCTACAAGCCTTCATTCATTGATTCTCATTTCCAACAGCTATTTATTAAGTACACTTTACATTCTAGGCACTGTACTAAGTGGTAGGATACAACGCTAAAGAGCATAGACACAGTCGTGGCCCTCTCAGGGCTCATAGTGCCCTGGAAAGTGAGGAGTGGGATACAGAAAATGAAAAACTCGGATTCTGCCCGTGCACTGCAGAAGCAGCCTCTGCAGTTCCACTTAAACCCATCACAGACGAATAAGCGATCCATAGACCACACCTAAATGTTTTTGGCTGCCAGGTTGTGCCTAGGACCCTGAAACTGTCATTTCAGTTGCTAAGTAATGGCTTGTGGAACTATCATTTCAACTGCTAAATAAGTTGCTTCTAAGTTGTTTGTGTAATGGGAATAGTATGTGTTTGTGTGCGTATTTACTGAACTAAACTGATGTAGTTAAAAAAAAAACCCCTCAGATTCTAATATAGTGTAATACGTGTTAAAATAGGGAATTTTCTGGGGGCTCAGGCAGTACATAGTAATAGCTTGTATGTAGTCACTGTTTTACCACACACCAGGTTCTGTTCAAGGGGCTTCTCTTGGATTAACTTATTTAATCTTCAGGACAACCATGTAAGATGAAAACTGCTATTATCCACATTTTTTTTTTTTTTTCCGACAGGGATTCCAAAGAACAGAGAGGTTAAGCAAATTTCCTAAGGAACTCGCTCCAGAGTATATATCCTAACCACTGCATTGTAAGACACAACTAAGAGACTGGGGAATTCTTTGAGAAAGTGCATATAAATTATGCCTCAGTTTTCTTGTGTATAAAACGGAGACAAAGGGAATTTCTACCTCCAAGGTTTGCTCCAAACAATAAATGAGATAATATATGTGAAGTCAATAATATAATACATCTAGTCACTGTAAGTAGTCAGTAACATTCTTATTATAATTATTATTAATAAAACAAAAAAGGGAAGTTGATAATTAGTCAAGCAAAGTGAAATGAGGTGACAAAGCGTATCCTTAGGGAGGAAATGGCCTGTGTGAAGGTCCAGAGGTGAAGGAAAGGATAAGATCAGATTCAGATATTTGGTCTGATATATTTTGACCCTTTTTGTAGTCCGGCATTTTTTTTTTTCTTGGCTATATAAATGCTTTTGTCTTTGCCAACTGGATAATTTGCTGCCTTGATGACAAAAGCCAGAAAAAGTTTTTAGCATAGAATTACCAGGGAGTTGGTACAAATTTAGTCTCTACCTATGAGGGGTGATGATGAACAAACTTTACAGTTTATGTAACATCTCTACAAACATTTCCTCATCCACATCTTCATCAGCATCTCTAAAGGTCATTGTTATTAACATCAATATCAATTAGAGCTGCAGAAAATAACTTGACCACACCTGGACCTCTCTCACACATAAGGTTGCCTCACTTGACTCTGAACTCTCATGTCTCTCTGCAGCCTTACTTACATTGTTAGAGGTAAACTTGTTGAAAAGCTACCGTAGATTTCCAGTTTAACATGGCAGATAGACCACGTGTGTATTCACACTTCCTCTGCGAACCTCATTAAGTGGCAGGAAAGCTATGGAAACACAAGGGAAAGAGATTGTGAGAGGAAATGAGAGTAGACGGTCCATGTCAAAAAAGCTGGCAGTTGGAAAGCAGTTAAGTAAATGGTAAGAGACCGTGTTGAACAGAAAAAGTTGACAGCTAAGCGTGTGGAGGGGTAGCACGGAACATCCAGAGGGGACAACATAGCTCACTGTTTCCTGAGAGTCAGGAGTTGTAGGTAGTATGTACCCCTCAAGAGAAGAGGAGAGGTATGAGTCCAGTAATGGTGTGGTTGCCTGCTTTTAAACGAGGTGATGAGACTTTTTATACTCCCTCCTCCACCCAGGCTGAAGACTGGGGCTTTGGTTTCAGGAGATGCACAATAGAGTCTGGTGTCTGCACCAACAGGCAAAGCAGAGGTAGGGTAGGTGCTACATGGAAACGGGGATTCAGTGAAAGTTTTATACTAAACGAAGAAGTCCCCATGCCTCTTTTCCATTTTTACCCCCCAGAGCACAGGAAGTCCCTCTTTGCCCACTGACACAGGAGAGGGAAGGATTTCTTTCTGAGGAAATGGACCCTCTCAAGGTTTACAAGAATGGACATTTAAGATTTCCCTGGCAGTCTGGTGAATGCCTTCCACCCAACTCCCTTTACCGAAGCCCCACTATTTGACAAATCCCGCGCACGAGCACAGATATAGTCCAACCAGCATTGTACTACTTTGCTGAAGTTGAAGTGGACCCAAAAGATTACCTGAGTTTTGAGATAAGACTCTAATGTAAAGACAGCGACTGAAACAAACAGGAAACAGGAAGCCAGGGATAAAGAGACCATACAGGGAGCTAACAAAATCTCAAAGAAACTATGTTTACTATCCCAAGAGAGATAAGGGAAGATACTACATTCATGAAAATGAAATCAGTATAAAGTAAAAAAAAAAGTAAAAAGTGATTCAGTATTAGAGTATAAAAGAGAGTTTTTGGAAATTAAAACAAATATGAAATAGATATTAAAATTCAACATAAGGGTTGATTAATATACTTGAGCAAACCTTCTAGAAGAAGTAACAAAAAGTCAAATATATAAATCTATAGGAAAGAAGGACAAGAAAGTTAGTTCATTCTAGCAGTTCCAATATCCAAAAAACAGAAGTTACTGCAAAAGGTAACAAAGGAAATAGAGGGAAAGAAATTATCATATAAATGTACAATGAACTTTGCCAGAACCAAAAGATAATAATTTCTAGACCTAAAAGTCTTACCAAGTGAAATGCCCACCATGGCACGGACCCATAAAAATGCAAAATGTCCAGGACCATTTATGACATTCAGACCAGCAGAGATAAAAAGCAAATCCTAACAGATTCCAGAGAGAAATACACAAATGTATAGGTCACGTGGTCACACATAAGGAAAGTAGCAGGGATAGAAATGATTTTAGGCTTTTCAACAACAGACCTGGAAGCTTACTGACAAAATTCTGTGACAGCCACTGTCAGTCAAAACCCGTGTCAAGTGGTGTGTTCACGTAATGAACTCAAATGCAGCTGCAAGCCTTACAACTTGGTCATAGTTGGTGTTATTGCCATTGAAGGAGGATTTTTGTGCCTTTTTTCTGTGGACAATTTGTTGAGGATCCAGAGTGAGCACTCTTTTTTGGACATGAGTGAGTTAGCTTGTAGTGTGGGTATAACCGGTGCACTGCATTGCACAGACTTTTCATAGAGGGACATCAAAGAAATAGATACAGTAAACACAAGACTTTGCCTTTTTACTTGCATCTTTCGCATATTGAAGGGAATCAATTCATGATGCATCCTATACATCTTAATTGTGTTCTCTCTTTTCCCTAACTCTGCAGCTCTGGAGCTGCTCAAACACCAAACTTTAAAAATTCTCCCCAAAACCCAGTCCAGGAAGGCTCTCTGTGTTACACCTCTGGTTGCTTTTCCTCCTCAAGTCTTTATACTGTAGATCAGTTTAAGTCCCTTGGCTTAATTTCCTGTCTGGGTTTTCAGTAACAGAGGAGAACTCAGTAACTGACTCAGCAGGGAATTTGTCTTCCATTTTTCTCTTCTTTAGAATCCCATAACTTTTTACCCATGTTCTTGATGGAGCCTCATAACAACGTGGTAAGAATAGACCAGGCCTTAGAAAACAAGGGCAAATTTAGCTGACCCTCAAAAGACAAAATTATTTCTGGAAAAGAGAGAAGTATACCTGTAAGCTGAGAACACTCACACATGAACAAGTTTTATTGTTGATAGGTAGGGAAAAGTTTTCCTTTGAGGTTCTAGAAGTACTGTAATTTTTATATCAGCTCAGGCGTTTGTATACACAGGAAACCCCAGCTCTACCATTGTCAGGAGCGCTAACCATCATCCTATTTTCTGCCGTCTGAAACAATGAAAGAAAGCTCTTTACATCCAGAAAATATACTGATTGAAATATCATCTTTGGGAAGTCTGTTCTAAACACACTAATTGATATTGTTTGAGGAAGTGTAAGTATCTGTCATGAAAACCATTTTAATGGCCAGCTTGTTTTCTTCTTTAGTTTGCTTAACTTGGCAACATGTTAACTTTCCTCTTAGAAAACCTCCTATTTTGATTTATGAATGTTTTCAAATTTTTAAGATTCTCCAAACCGTTGTTTCACCTGTAAGTAGAGAGATAGCTTGTTTGGCTAACTGCCTTGCATGACTCTGTGCCAAGCAATGAATAATGCCATGTTGAATATTCCAAATTTGTGTTCCAAATTCTGAATTTCCAATGAGCTGCATGGAACTCTACTGATAACTGACTGATTTTCCCTGCAAGGATTGTCTTATTTTAAACTTCAAATTTAGTTGCCTTACTTTATTCAAGGCAGTTTTGAATGGATTTTAAAGTGAGGATGAAGACTATTCATACTTTCTAAACCTAGAAGGCAGAAGAAGGGAGCTAACGAAGGCGGGCCTCTTATCTAAGAGGACTGCAGGTCTTAACAGTAGCACACAGGGAAGGCTCTTTCGTTTGCAACGGTGCTAGCCAACCTTTAATAGAAACCTCAGATACAAAGTATTACCAGAGTTGCTAGTATTCACCCCAAAGGATTTCTCCATGTTTAAAAATATAAACATATTTATGTTCATGGAACCAGAGCTGAGGAAACAATAATAAATCATACGAGTGACTAGGTATTCCTTCAGCACTAAAGTAGGCTGATTGGGAATTTTAAAATTTGGATGAACTTAAACATATGATTTACCCATTTTGTCTTCCTCTGCACATTTTTTCTAGGCCGTAAGGACCAGGATAACATGAGAAAGCTTTTCTTAGAGCCTTTCCAGCATAACGGGAAAGAAGCATTGCCAGCAGTCACCTCTCAGAGAATGGTGGTGAGTAGTCCAAACCAATTGTGTGAACTTGAGCATCGTTATTTTTCCTGTCTTTTTTGTTTCCAGGAAACAAGTCAGTCAAGGCAGCACCTAACTGCACCTGAGCTTGCCTAGATTCTCGAGCTTATTTAGGTAGTGGAGGTGGTCTGAGCGTGAGTGCTTAGACGATTCATGCAACTTTCTAGACTGACCTGGGTTGACCAGATGAGCGCACGCTACCCCACGTCTCTTTAGCTTTGTAAGTCTGTCAAGACATTAAAAACAAACAACAAAGACTTTATTTCCCTAATTCATGTTTAAAATATATTCAATGTCGTTAGTCAGTGGTTTTGTATACTACATATTTTGACTTAAAGGTATGAGAGATGGATTTATATTGGATTTAGGGACCACTGCTATGGGAGAAATGGTCACGCTAATGTCTTTTCTGGAAAAGACAGGTCCAGTCTCTTTGTGGCTGGCACTGGGATTGAACAGGCAGGATTCTTTCATTGTCTGTGGTAAAATCAGACTGGTAGTTGATATTAGTACATTATGGGAGGGCCAAAACAAAACCGATGATAAAATTTCCAGTAAATACTGAACTAGGAGAAAAATACAATGCGGGCAGCCAGGATGGCAGTCAGATTCTGCCCACGGGGATTAGAAGTGTGTTAGCGTTGGCATGCATTCTGAGTGAAGCGTCCTCCTGAGAAGCTTTTTTGTCCTTTGCTAATTAGGTGGGTGTGCTTAGTGTTGCTTCCTCTAGTAAGGGCAGGAAAAAAAGTATAAAAGCCAACTAATGGGGTCAGGTGACCACTTCACATTTTGTTCTGACCTAGAATGGGGAGAACGTGTTCAAGACTGATGGATGCATATGCAGATTCTGCCATGAACCTGCTGGACAGGGGTCAGAGTTGCCAACTTTCCTTTACCCTTTATTTTGAGAACGATCTTATGTAAAACACAGACTCGTTAAATATAAGAATGAGTTTTAAAAAAATAAAGGAATAGCTTGTGTTAACGTCACCTTTGCCCACTTCCACCCAAGAATGGCTTATTGAGGGGAATTATATGGTTTGTCCCAGAAATGTCAAAGTGCTTTGAGTGGTAGAAGTAAAAGTAGTGACACCTACGGGCGGTTGGGGGGATCCATTCCTCCAGTCCGGGGATGGGAGATGCTATGACAAAGGCCAGTGGCACAAAGAACCTCGGGGAATGGTGTGAGAAACGGAGCCAATTGTCAGGAAGGCAGATCTCTGAGAGTCCATCTAGAATGGCGGTGATTAAGTCAGAGAGCATCGGCAAATGTTCACCTGTGTGACATGTGACACAGACCAAGAAATATCAGGCCTGCCGTAACCATGGGTAAAAGAAGCTGCTTCTTATCCAGTTTCCTGGCACTGCGTATGTCCAATAGATTTGCATGGTACAAACTAGAGTGGCGACGGGTGGCCTGATGACTAAGATTGAAATTCTCCTCAGTTCAGTGGTTGTGGGCTTGAAGCAGACACAATTTGATTCAGAGAAATAAAAAAAAAAAAGTGACGCCCTTAAACTCTGATGTTTCAGGCTTAAATTCATACATCTCTCGGAGGTGAGAAGTACAAAGCACCTAGTTCAGTGCATGGCTAATGACAGGCAATCATTATTCCTTCAGTACATGTTTATTGGTAGCTACCCTGTGCCAGACCCCATGCTAGATGTCAGGCATAGCAAGGGGTAATAACAAGATGCAGCCCCTCTGCTTGTGGAGGTTACCTAGAGGGAGAGGGACATATTAGATGACTAAATACCCAACTGATTTTTAGTGTCATGAAGGGAGCCGGTCTCAGGACAAACCTGACTCATAGATGAGGTCACAGCCAAGGGAACTGAAGAGAGGTGGAGCCAGAGGCCTGATGACACCATGAAAGTTTTGATTAAATCCCCTGGATTTCCAGCTACAGGAGGGAAGAGGTTTTCCTACACACACACACACACACACACACACTCACTCACTCACTCACTCACTCACTCACTCTCCTTTTCTTTATTTAAGCCAGCTAGAGAGTTCTGACACTTGAAACCAGATGAATTCTATACCAAGAGAAAAAGAAAATAAGAGAATGCCAGATGTATATCAGATTTAGGGATGGTAAATTAGAAAAATAAATAAATCAGTAACAGGAAATGTAAGCATGTTCCCATAGCCCAAAGACCAGAAAGGGAAGTTGCTCAAAACAAACAAACAAACAAAAAATAAACAAATAAAAAAAGAGGCCCAGTGCCCTTCACATAGCAGGCATGCAATAAACATTGTTTTCATTGAATACAGAGTTCAGTTTACCAATATTGGAAATCTGCTGCTATAGTAAAAAGGATACTTTTTTCACCCAGTTTTATTGAGAAGTAATTGACATACATTGCTGTAGAAGCTTAATGTGTACAGCATGATGATTTAATTTACATATATTGTGAAATGATTATCACAATAGGGTCAGCTCATATCCGCCATCTCATATAGATACAATATAAAAAAAAGAAAAGAAGAAAATATTTTTCTCCTTGTGATGAGAACTCTAAGAACATACTCTCTTAACAACTCTCCTAGATCTCATACAGCAGTATTAACTATAGTCATCGTGTTGTACATTTATTCCCTAATATTTATTTATCTTATAACTGGAAGTTTGCACATTTTGACCACCTTCCTCCAATTCCCCTTCTCCACAATCCCTCCTCTGGTACCCACATGTCTGCTCTCTTTTTCTATGAGTTTGTGTTATTTTTTTGAAGATTCCATGTATAAGTAAGATCATACGGTATTTGTCTTTCGCTGTGTGATTTATCTCACTAGGCATACTGCCTTCAAGCTTCATCCATGTTGTCACAAATTGTAGGATTTAAGAAGACACTTTTAAGGAAGATGAGGTGACTGCTACAGGAAACTGTCAGTCTTTAAGCATTCATAGAGAAGAGAAAGGGGCAACCATAGCCCAGAAGGAAAACAACAGAGAACAGTCTGTAAGAATTCCATTATACTATAGAACAAAACTCTAAGATGCTGGGGTTTGTGAAAACTGCTAAGATCCATAATAAGGAGTTTCCAGGGAGTTTCCCTGGTGGCGCAGTGGTTGAGAGTCCGCCTGCCGATGCAGGGGACACGGGTTCGTGCCCCGGTTCGGGAAGATCCCACAGGCCGCGGAGCGTCTGGTCCCGTGAGCCATGGCCGCTGAGCCTGCGCGTCCGGAGCCTGTGCTCCGCAACGGGAGAGGCCACAACAGTGAGAGGCCCGCGTACCGCAAAAAAAAAAAAAAAAGAAAAAAGGAGTTTCCAAAAGTTATGGAATAAACTCTCCTAACTGACCTCTGCCTAATGGCATGCCAGATTAATGGACACACTTCATCCTGTTTTTAAAACATCCTTGATAAAGACTGCAGGCCACTAGGCTCATGGTTCCTGAGCTCTTTCTAGAATGCCTATGAGTAGCAGGCAAAACCTGCCATTGGAGCTATATATATCCCAAGGCTCAATTGTTTTTCTCCTCAATTTATGCCAGTTTTATATGTTGTGATAGTTAAATATTATACAAATTCATGAAATGACTGGGAAAGAGTTTTTTTTTAAATAAATTACTACTAAATTAAATGTTTTAGAAAGGCTATAAAAATGAGTGGCTAACAAATAATAGTTAAAAATTACATTATAACTAAAAGAAATTGGGAAAAAGGTGAAAATTTGGAAGATTACTGCATTCAGATGATTTTGCTAGTGCTCTAAATTTTTATTGCACTTTAAGGAAACAAAAGTGGAAGATTGTAGCCTACGTTTTAGATGTATGGTATATGCAAAAAAGTAGTGCAGAACTCCAAACAAGGGATTCACAAAGAATAAGCCTCACCTTGTATCGAAGAAATGGTGAAACAATGTACGCTTAGAGAGTTGAAGTGTAACACACACACTTAATCCATCAACTACTACAGCTGAGTCACATTAATTAAGGGGTTTCTACACTATATTCAGAGTAAAAGCAATGAGAAGGAGCCAGTCTTCTCTACAGGACAGTTTGTGTTAGGAAAACTGGTGAAGTGGACAGAAGCACTACCCAGCTCTATTTCTGTTCTCTCTGTCAAGAACAGTGAGCGCTCTGTGCACAAAAATAATAGAGCAAATCCTAGTGAAGAGGGGGTTAAACAAACAATGCAGTGGGAAAAGTATGCCAAGATGTTTTAAAAGTTCAACTCTCTGGCTTTAATGAATTCATCCTAAGGGTTTCAAGAGGAGTTCTTGTTGAACATTAGAGGATAATGAAAAATGGAAGAAATGATAGAGGACTTGTTCCAGGTTTCCAAAAGGGAAGAATTTGGATTCTACATATTAAAGATCAGTACATTTGATTCTATGCCTAGGAAAACACTGGAATCAATTATTTAATATATTATTTATGATAATTTAGAAACAAAATCAGTGATCATTTAGAAATCACACGAAAACAACCTCACATCCTCCCTCTTACTGTTGTGATTTTTTAATATGACTCTGAAACACAGGAAATGTTCAGGGAAACTCTAGTATATCTCTCATGATATTCTGGTGGACAAAATGAGGAAATATGCTAATATGGCTAGAAGGAGCTGACACGGATGGAAGAGCTATATTCAGAGCAGAGGAACCAGAGGATGAGTATCAGCCTGAAGAGAGGTCTACAGTGGTGCAATTGGGTTTTCCTCTTTGTCTTGTCCTAGCTGACTTTATTATCAAAGAGTTCTGATCAAAGTTTCAGGTGACAAGAGACTAGAAGAAAGGTTTAGTACAAAGGATGATAGAGTCAGGATCAAAGGGAACATAACCAAATAGAGTAATAGGCTGAAGTCTATTAGACTGAAATCTAACAAGATTGGATTTAATTGGATATAAGTCATGCAGTTATGGGGAGCTGAACTTGAAACTAATTTATTCAGGTTGGTTCAACAGGAAGTCTTGTAGCAGGCGCTTGACTTAATGGTGTGGAAGCACCATTAAGGGACTGTATTGTTGATGGTATGAAATTGGCAATGTCTGCCTTGTAAAATGTTGAGGTTAAAGATCATTAGCCATTAGATATCGTCTGTGGGGGAGGTTCAGGTGCGTGTGAAATATTGTAGCCTCAATCTTCATTCCAGTCAGTTCCAGGGCATCCTGCTCAGAGTAGAGAATAGCTGTTGGAGACATCCGGCCATGGTGTGGATGTTTAGAATACCAGAGAGAGAATCAGTTCATGATTCTGAGAAATCTGTCTTATAGAAAGAATTGTTGAGGGAAGTACAGCGAAAGGAAACAGTGAAAATTAGCTAGCATATAGGCACCCATGGATGGGACTGGAGTGCTACAACTGGGGTCATAGCTGAAATAACAGAGTGAAACTTACGTACCTCCTTCGTTGATCAGCTCAGTAGAGGCAAGAGAAAAGGGTCAGGGATTGACCAGAGACTATATGACGAGAGTGAATATATGGAAGCGCTACCTTTGGATTGTTCTTTCTAGAACAGTAGTTCTTTTATTGGCTGAGCCTAAGCTTGGACTTTCGAGGGATGAACAGCAGCACTCACGTATCTCTCTTTCGGCAGCATTAATCTGATTTCTCTGTGGGAAGTTCATCTCACACACTGTGTAGTCTTGGTGGGACTACAAGCCAGGCCACCTTCCCACCTCTAACCAGTGTGAGCACATGACCCAAGCCAAACCACTGGACTCTGTCTAGACTTTGAGCTTTTAGCAAGGTGAGATGCAAAAACAAATAAAAGTACGGTTAAATCACTTTCTTTTTTCATTTTTGGTCCCTCAAGAGGTTTGTTGAAGTCCTTACTTTTCTGAGCCTCGTCTTCCTGACTTCCTGTTTATCATGTAACCTTCCAAGGAAGTTATTTTCTGCTGGGAGAAAGGAAATTTGGTGCAAAACTCTGGCATGACATTGTCAGAAATGTACTCAGGTAGTTGTTTGTATATCAAAACAGACTTCAAGCTGCTTTCTGGAGAACATTTCGGCTTTCCCTATGGGTTCCCGGAGAGGCCACCTCAAGGCTGCCATTCTCCACCAAATCATTTTGACACACTTGTCTATCACTATCTGTTGGGTGCCATGAATGATTTGTATCTGTAAAGTAGTGGTGTTTATGAATGGTTTAAGTTTTCTTATAAATTAAATCAGATCCAAGGCTCTCTCTCATAATAAGGTCACTCACACTCAGTTTCGAAAGCCTTTCTTATGTGGGAGAGAAAAGTCTGGAGTGACCTGTAGTTAGTGGAATTATTCATACTCTGGTACAGGCCGACGGGAATGTGTCATGCATGGGAATCCCTCCAGTATGGACTGACTGCTTTCAAGAGCATAGTGAGGCCATCGGTTCTTATTAAAAGGCCAGCTGACAGGTAATATTACCTTCAGGAGTCTAAATTCCATCCTGGGATAAAGTTTCCCAGCCTACACTTGAGGCTATGTAACATGCACTTTAAGATTTCGCTCTCTATGTTTCTAATTTTAAGGAAACATGAGAAAAAAAATCCACCAAGTTCTTACGGCATATGCTGTACAAATATTGCTGAGTATTTTTTGAGTACTTTCTGTGCTTTAGATCCCATGATAATCTCTGGGTGCACAATGAGAATGAGGACAGATCCAGTTGCTGAGCTTGTGAAACACATTCTAGAGGACAATCGTAATCAAGTAATCACAAAAAATAAACGTTTGATGACAAATTAATTGTTATAAAGGAAAGACATACTCAGTCTTTCACAAGGGGTTCTCCCCTAATCCAGCGAGGAGTAGAGGCCAGGGAGGCTTTTCTGGAACTTGTAGCATGATTTGAGAGCTAAAGCATGAATGGGAGTAAAGTGCCCATAGGGGCAGGGCGGGGACTTACATCTACAAATTTGCTGGCACTTGGGTATCATTATTGTTTCTTTACCTTTCCTCAATTCCTAGATGCAATTTCAACTCTGGATAGGTTGTATTCTTTACTTTGGAAAATCTGTCGGAGGCAGAAAAAGGCTTATCGTTGTAACTTTTTGAAAAATGGAATAGTTTATCTCTTTTTTTCTAGGAACATTCACTTCCTAGTTTGAATTTAAATCTTTTTTTTAAATTGATCTGTTTTGTAAATTTTGGTTGCTATGACAATAAATTGATTCACTTCAAAGGCTATTAACAGCTGCTTGGCTATTCTGTTTTCTTTGCTGAGAATATTATCATAGGTAAAATGTCAGCAATAATGAAGAAAATTTCAAGAACAGGGAAAAATGGTACAGGAGTTTGGCAAGATGTGATATACTTCCTGATTCATTAAACATATAGAATTTAATTTGTGGTGAAAAACAGAGATATTAATTCATTTCATATGAAAAACCAGAAGAGTAGGTTTAAGAATGATAACCTTTATTGGGTTTTCACATAGTTCTGTTCATTATTTCAAATCAATATTTATTGAGCTTCTACTACGAGCCAAGAACTGTGCTAGTTATAGAAATAAAAGATGAATAAGACAGATCTCCATCCAGTGATGAAGCTATAAACCTGAATTTTCATGGCACAGTGGAGAAACATTAAAGCCAGAAAAAATGTGGTAAAGCTGTGATGCCAGGCATGTTTTCCTACTCTTAGGCAGCATATTATAAAAAAGGCATGAGCACACCTGAGCGAGTGATATTATTTTTGGTGTATTTTCCCACTTTCTAACAACAGTGGATATGAGGTAAACATATACTCAAACACATCACTTGATGGTGAAAGCAGCATCCCCATGGACCCCCAGTCCCAAGCTGAGAGGGTCCATGAATTACATACCCTGAGAAGAGGTGATGTCAATGAATTAGCAATCAACAGTTTTCTGCCTGAGTTAAAAGCTAGTCTGATGCTAGTGTGAGAATACCTGCATGTGCATTCCACAACTGCCAGCTAATGTCTGTGTAACATGGGGAAACCCACCTATTCTTTTCTGAGTTTCATTTCCTCATGTGTAAAATGAGAGTAATAGTTACCTACCATATGGGGTTGTTATGAGCATTAAATAAGTTAATACTTGTAAAGGTGTTAGAATAATGCCTAACATAGTAAATGGCGTGTGTGTGTGTGTGTTTGGGCTAAATAAAATAAACAGCTACATGTGGCAGTAGTGCATGCTGCTTTATCTTAGGAGGAAACAAGGGCAGGAATGCACAGGTAACACTCAGAGCTCGCTTTAGTCCTTATCTCATCATTCTTCTACATTAGGATTGCTTTAGAATTTTGAATAAGAATATTCACTGATTTCCAACTTCAGTCCTTCTATATTTCATGGCCCAGGAAACTTACTAATAAGACATTGAATATATAAAAAGCAAATAATATGAAACAGAAAGATCAATAAAAGGCATGGATAATTTAGAAATTGGAAAATAGATCCTGGATAATTGAAAGGTGATGGCAGACATTGAGCTATGAAGTCAATCCTTTCCCCACTTTAGGAAGAGCAGTGGAAGTGACTTGAAGACAGTGACTGAATGGTCACAATGGGAAGACGGCCTCTGGAGTGTCGCAGATCAGAGCTTTCACATTGGACTTGCCAATGACTAGTTATTTGCATGTGAACATTATTTAAAATTTTCTGAGCTTTGGCATCCTCATCTATGAAATGGGCTTGTAAAGCTGGGATCAATTTATGTCAAGTTCCTATAATGGCATTGGCACAATGTAAATGTTTAAGAAATTGTACCTGTTACTCTTCTTACTATGAGTTTCTAACCCAGTTAGATGTATAGACTGAATGAGATTTTTTTAAACGGGAAGGTGTTAGAAGTTTGCTTAATTTTTAAGGTTAGAGGACTAAATAATGCAATGATATAAATAGTACCTAAGGAAAAATATCAAAAAGGCATTGAAATAAAGTATGTAATCACAGTAGTATTTTCACACGTTAAACTGGACAGCCTAAAATGTTAGACCTAAAAATGAAAAGGAACTTGATATGTGCAACTGTAAAAATAAGCAGGTGGATCCTTAGTAAAACACACTTGTCTTCAAATTTACACGTAAACGATCACCAACGACCTGGGAGAGGCTGGAAGGAGTCTATGCACTTTCACTATCACATTTTACTGACTGTGACATGCCACTCCTTGGTCCATATAGAGGGTTGGACTAAAGCAGTCGCCAGGCAGACATTTTTATAAAGTGAGTTACTTTCAGTAATGAGTCTTCTGTTCTTATTGGACTGAGAGCTGATCAAAAGCAGCGCCTCCTGCAAGTGACCATGATTTATTTGTACCCTGAGGGGAACCAACGCTGCAGGGAAGCACCTAATTTCTACAACTACTGGATAGCTTTGGGGACGTTCACTTTATGTCTGTGTGTGTGAGTGTGTGTACACAGGCATATACATGCATATTTTTAATGTTATATATTATATACGTTTAAATCCCATATTATTGTTTCCCACTCAATACCCAAACTAACTTCTATCATAGCTACTTTTAAACCGACAGCTAGGTTGGTTTTGCCTGTATCTGAATATCCGAACCATTCGTATCCATGCCAGTCCAGAGTCAACCGGATCCTACCTCCTTGAAGGCAGCACTTCACCTTGTTTCAGTAGATTCCGAAGTATGTGCCAGTGTGGGAAGTGTAACACGTGTTCTGAAGCATGCTGCTAGTAGAGGCTTTATGTTTTCAGAAGTTTCATAAGTAGGCTTAATATGCCTCCTACTCCACTAACCCCTCACCACCAGCCCAGTCTTGGTTTCTTTTTAAAATTTGCATAGCAAGATTTTTCTTAACCTATAGTCTAGCCCAGGACACACTGTCACAAATTATGCATTAGTGTAGGCCTAGTTAATAACGTTTTACCAGACTAAATCCGTATCTTATTTTTTCTACTATTCCCAGGTTTATTCGTCTTATTTTTGGTAAGGATGAACCCCTCCATCACAAAGGAAATTACTTAACAAGTGACCTTCCCAAATGACAGAAATACCAGTATATGTAAAAAATATGCCTGTAAACAGTAGTGACTCACACTGGTCTTAACGTTATTGAAAGCATCATTGTGTTCCTTGGCATGAGGAAAAGTAATACTTTAAATCTATCAAATGCGATAATAAGAGGCTGTAGTGCTTTAGGAAATTGGAATCTAGAAGTCATAGGATGGGTCAAGAGACCAGTTCCTCTCTAAGGAGCCTGGGTAGAAGGAAAAATGGCTGCATTGTGCTGGAGGTCTAAGGAGATGCCACCAGCAGGGGTCTCCTGCTGGACTTCCACGTCACTTTCTGAATGCTTTGAAAAAACTTGCACTCTTAGGTAATTCTACAGCTGTAAATTGGCAAATCGGCAAGTGTCCTGAATAGCCTTGAATTTAAGGTCGGAAAAGGAGGACAAAAAGGATATTTTATCAGGTCTTGGAAACTTATTTGGATTTTCCTCAGAGACCAGACCGTCACAAAACACCCATTTTGACACTGAATATGTCTTACACAACCTCCAAGAGGCCATTGAATTCTTATCTATTTATATTCAGACAGCAGACACGTGTGTGTGTGTGTGTGTGTGTGTGTGTGTGTGTGTGTGTGTGTGTGTTGTCTTTAGCAAGTGCAGCAGTTGAATGTTTTACCTTTTTTGGGGTCCTTGCAAAATAACTTAAAAACAGTTATACAGAAGTGACATAAACTTATTAGCTTGCCTTCCTAAAATGATTCTTTTTTTTCAGAATAAGAAAGCTTTAAAAAAATTAGCTTTGAGTTGATACGCTCCCCTCCCCCAACTCTGGTATTGCTTTTTGTTTGTGTTTTTGAGGTCGAGGGTTATCTATGACTCATTGGCAAGCTCCAGTTCAATCAATTTAGAGGGATCTTTTAGGGCTGAGTTATTTTTAAATGCCTGAAAATGAGGGAGCTGTAAATGGAAATCTAATCACAGCTTAACCTGTAGTCATGCAAACAGTCAACTATGAAATCAAATGAGTTTCCAACCCTCTTAACCCATTAATGGTTACTGACTAGCTATGTTGCCCAAACATCATTTTTCAAAGAGCAGGAAAGGAAAAGGCACATATCTGGCTGGAGGTGCAGTGGATATAGGAAGGGAGGGGTGCTGCGGATGCAGAGAAGGAAATCTCTAGGATACAACAATTTCCTCATAGACACAAGCATGTGCGCTTACATAAGCACAGATCTTTCTTTGTTACACATTGTTCCTGGTTGTTTATGAAGCCTTTCCCTGGTAAATAAATATCAAGCAAAGGGCTGTATTGTCCTTGTTAAACTGCATCTGATTTTGAATACTTGACATCACGGAGGTTCAACCCCTGCCGTCGTCATGATTGAAATTGCTGAAAAAACACAGTCCCAGGATTTCTTTGGAGTCTTGTGTCCATCTGAAAACTATATAACTTTGGCTGGCTCTCTCCCAGCCACCTCCCATCAGCTCTCCTTTCTTTGCAGGTTTCCATCTACTCTCCATTTCTATTTTCTTGGCTTCTGACTCTATCTTCTTTTTCCTGCTATGTTTAAGGATTCTCTGCCCTTTTATCACATGCTCAGCTCAACTTTTATTTTATTACTATCTATCCTAAGAGCCACACCCCAAAATAACAAAAGAATTGTCTCGAAAGGCGAATTTGTAGGGGGGAACCCAATTGTCTAAACACCCAAGGATTCCAAGTAGTGAGCAGTGTGCATATAAGAAAGGAGATGTATGTATGTGTATATGTATGTGTATGTGTGTGTATGTATGTGTGACATATATAAACACCAATACATGTAGTTAACTGATGTGTGTTAATTATCTTACTTTCAATGTTGTATTTAGTCCTCTTCAGAGAAGGCAGGCATTCCCATATGATGGCAAGTACAGCAAGTACGCAAAATAACAGTTTGGGATTGTTGAATTAATATTCTCTAGTCTGTTAAATTACCAAGTCTACTTTCTTAACTTCTGAATTGCCACTCCAACTAATCTGAACCAAGACCAATGTAAAAACCTGCCTGAATAAGGAAAGTCCAGTTTGGCATTCAATGAAAGCCATGCTTGACTATTTCATCTCTCAGTAGAAAAAGGCAAGCTTGTTCAATGTCACTCTAGTGCCAAGTGGTAATTACCCCCAAGTGATTTCCTGGGGTTGGACCAAGCCTCTTTTCATGAACATTTACCTCCAATGGCAGAGTATGACTGAGAGGAAAAACAGTCTTTCTTTCTCTTACACACACATTCATAAAGATGAAAAGGAAAAAGAAAAGCCAAAGTAAACATTTTTTTTCTTTTCTTTTGTTAAACGTGAAACCTTGAGTAATGCATCTTTCCCTGTGTTTTCGGAAAAAAGGCGACTGGGAACATGGCCCCTTGGTGGAATTTATATAAGCTGCACATATTTAGCTCAGGAAGTAGCTGGTTTTTAAGCTATTACACTTGTACCCAAAGGCCCACCCCAAATGGCAGGAAAGAAACAATGTTTTGGTTTTAAAAAAGTTGAAATTGAATGGAAAAAATAAAACCTCTCTCTTTTTTGGAGCTGTCATTGTTCCTTTACCTAAGACCCCCGTGTGCCATTGTACACTTATCCATTATGAATACTCTGCCACATCCACACCACCAAATGGGTGAACACTGGAAAAGAATGAGAACTGCCTGCCATAGCATATGCGGCTCTCATTTCATAAATCGATCTGAGTAACGCTGAAGGGCTTATGTGGTCTTCCTTCGAGATATGTTATCACAATATTTAATAGGTTGGCTGTTGATTCATCTTCTAAACTGTATTCTAAAGGATCTCAAAGTCCTTTCAAAATATTGTGAACATGCAACAAAGTATTTTGTCTTAAGTTTTTAACATCTGTGAGAGTTATAAGCTGCTTTGTCATTAATATCCATCAAACGGAGGACATTTGGCTGAAAATGAAGAAAAGATTTATTAAATTTAGTTTCAGCTCCATCCACAGATCTGAAATATATGTAGGAATATGGAAAAGACTAATGTCCCTATGTTAAAGAAATCTATTTCCAGGGTGCCTAGTAGAAAAGTGTAATTGAAATTGACCCATTAAATGATTACATTATTTGTGTACCAAATCTATTTCACAAAACTATACAGCTGTTTCAGTAACTACTTGCCAAACTGTGTATATTGTTACCAATTAAGTTTTATAAATGTACTTATAGAAATGTGATGTAGCAGAATTATCCAAGTAATATATCTCTACATTTATGAAACTTGTTCCAGAGAACTAAGACAAGGCAGTGCATTTCTAATCTCATGACTAGTGAAAGCTATAATAAACAGTGACAAAATGAATATTCAAGGGAAGCTTCCCAGTTAAATTTCTAAAGTATACTTGGAAATACACCTATCTCTTTTTTAACTTCTAGCATTGCCCCTGGTAAATCACATTGTAGTAAACACTTGACCTTTACAAGTGTATTTAAAACTCATTTTCTGAGTACCTACTATGTGCCAGACACATGCATTTTCAAATCTGTAATTTTCCTTAACCCTGGCAACCACTCAGTAAAACAGTTCTTATTATTCCTATTTGGCAGGTGAGAAGTGATGGGCAACTCAGTTAAGGTACAAAATGTTTAATCTGATGGCTGCTTTTAATCTTTTCTCCCCCTTCATTATTAGACTGTGTGTTTCTGAAGGACAGGAATAATGCTGTATTCATCTTTGTATTGAAAGAATAAAAGAAAAATATGTTATTTTCCATATGATTTAAAGGTCACTTCCCCCTTTGGTTTGGTTTTGTTTACGTTTCATTTTCACTGAAAGCAAATAATTAAAAGACTCTAAGATACTTTGCATTTTTCCAAGTTACCAAATTGAAATGTATTTTTTAAAAAAGAGGATAAATAGTATAAAATTCTCTTTGGAAGAAAACACGTTCTCCTTCATATAAGAAGATGATGCTACTGGCCAACTTTATTTTACTTCTTAAATTATCGAGTATAGGGCTTCCCTGGTGGCACAGTGGTTAAGAATCTGCCTGTCAATGCAGGGGACACAGGTTTGAGCCCTGGTCCGGGAAGATCTCACGTGCCGCAGAGCAATTAAACCTGTGCGCCACAGCTACTGTGGCTGCACTCTAGAGCCCGTGAGCCACAATTACTGAAGCCCGTGCACCCGGAGCCCGTGATCCGCAACAAGAGAAGCCACCGCAATGAGAAGCCTGCGCACCACAATGAAGACTAGCCCCCATTCACCGCAACTAGAGAAAGCCTTCATGCAGCAGCGAAGACCCAACACAGCCAAAAATAAATAAGTAAAATAAATTTTAAAAAATAAATTTAAAAAATTATTGGGTACAAAACATTCCTGAGGCATTATTTTAAGCACATAGAGGAATAAGGCAAGATTCTCAAGGAGTTCTGGAAAATTGTGAAATAGGCTGTTTGTCACCCTCTTCTGCTGCTTTTGCTCTCTCTGGCCCCAAGAGCTTGTTCCTTTCCCAGGACTATCTCTCCTGGGCAGAAATACATACTCTTTGTTAATTGTAAGGATAGGACTGGGAGTGATCCTTTAAAATTATGATGTGACATATATAGGGACCGGCTTCAAGAATTGGTCTCTCCTTTGTAGTACTGAAAGACAAATCTAGCTGTAGAGTACAGTGTCTACAAAACAAAGATAAAGGCAACAAACAAGGTTTTGTTTAGTTCATTCGTTTTGTTTTTTTAGATTCCACACATAAGTTAAATCATTAGGTATTTGTCTTTCTCTGATTTATTTCACTTGGCATGATACCCTCAAGATCCATCCAAGTTGTCACAAGTGGTTAAGATTTCGTTTTTTATGGTTAAGTAGTATTCCATTGTATTTATATATACCACATCTTCTTTAACCATTCACCCATGGATGGACACTTAGGTTGGTTCCACATCTTGGTTATTGTAAATGTTGCTGCAATGGACATTAGGGTGCATATATATTTACAAATTAGTGTTTTCATTTTCTTTCAAAAATATCCAGAATTGGAAATGCTGGATCATATGGTAGTTCTATTTTTAATTTTTTGAGAAACCTCCATACCATAGTGACAATACAAATTTACTTTCTCACCAACAGTGCCTGAGGGTTCTCTTTTCTCCACACCCTTGCCAACACTTGTTATTTGTTGTCCTTTTGATAATAGCCAATTCTAACAGGTGTGAAGTGATATCTCACTGTGATTTTGATTTGCATTTCCCTGATGACTAGTGATGTTGAGCATTTTTCATGTGCCTGTTGGCCATCTGCATGTCTTCTTTGGAAAATTGTCTACTCAGATCCTCTGCCCATTTTTAATGAGATTATTTTTTTGCTGTTGTCTGAGTTCTTTATATATTTTGGATATTAGCCCCTCATCAGATATATGACTGGCAAATATTTTGTCCCATTTAGTAGGTTGCATTTTCATTGTGTTGATGGTTTCCTTTGCTGTGTCAAAGTTTTTTACTTTGATGTAGTCCAACTTGTTTATATTTGCTTTTTTTTGCCTTTGTTTTTGGAGTCAGATTAAAAAAATCATCACCAAGACCAATGTCAAGTAGCTTAACACCTAGGTTTTCTTCTAGGAATTTTATAATTTCAGGTCTTACATTCAAGTCCTTAATCCATATTAAGTTAAATTTTGTGTATGGTGTAAGATAGTGGTCTAGTTTCATTCCTTTGCATGTGGCTGTCCAGTTTTCCCAACATCATTTATTGAAAAGACTGTTCTTTCTCCATTGTATAATCTTGCCTACTTTGTAGTAAATTAATTGGCCATATATGGATTTATTTCTGGGCTGTCTCTTCTGTTTCATTGATCTATGTGTCTGTTTTTATGCCAGTACCATGCTGTTTTGATTACTCTAGCTTTGTATTCTTTTTTCTCAAGATTCTTTCTCAAGATTGCTTTGACTATTTGGGGTCTTTTTGGTTCCATAAAATTTTTAGGATTGTTTTTTCTATTTCTGTGAAAAGTGCTATTGAAATTTTGAAGAGATTGCATTGAATTTGTAGATTGCTTTGGATAGTATGGACATTTTAACAATATAAATTCTTTAGATCTATGAGAATGCAATATTTTTCCATTTATTTTATGTCTTTTTCAGTTTTGTTCATCAATGTCTTATAGTTTTCGGTGTATAGATCTTTCACCTTCTTGGTTAAACTTAATCCTAGGTATTTACTTTTTCTGATCCAATTGTAAATGGGATTGTTTTCTCAATTTTTCTTTTTGATAGTTTTTTTTTAGTGTATAGGAATGCAACCAACTTCACACTACTATATATAAGATAGGTAAACAAGGACCTACTCTATAGCACAGGGAACTATGTTCAATATCTTGTAATAACCTATAATGGAAAAGAATCTGAAAAAGCTTTATATATATATATCTATATATACACATATATACATATATATGTAACCGAATCACTTTGCTATACACCTGAAACTAATGCAGTGTTGTAAATTACCTATACTTCAATTTAAAAAATGGTAAAAAATAAATGCAACCAATTTTTGTATATTGATTTTGGACCCTGAAACTTTAATAAATTTATTTATTAGTTCTAACAGCTTTTTGGTGGAGTTTTAAGGATTTTCTGTATATAAAATCATGTCATCCATAAATAGTGACGGGTTTACTTCTTCCTTTCCAATTTGGATGCTTTTATTCCTTTTTCTTCCTTAATAGCTCTGTCTAGGACTTCCAACACTATGTTGAATAAAAGTGGCAAGAGGGCATCCTTGTCTTGTTCCTGATCTTAGAGGAAAAGCTTTCAGCTTTTCACCACTGAGTATGATGTTAGCTGTGAACTTGTCATATATGGCCTTTGTTATGTTAAGGTATGTTCTCTCTATACCCACTTTGTTGAGGGTTTTATTATAAATTGATGTTGAATTTTGTCAGATGCGTTTTCTGCATTTATTGAAATGATTATATGATTTTTATCCTTCGTTTTGTTAATGTGGTGTATCACATTGATTGATTTGAGGATGGGCTAGTGCCCATTTAATTGCAGTACCTTATGTATAGTTTCTTCATCTGTAATATGTGGACAATTATAGTTTCTACTTCATGTGATTCTCATGAGGATTAAACAAGTTAAGAAAGACACATAGAACAGGATCTTGCATAAAATACGTGATGAGCAGTTGTTAATTACTGTTATTATCATTAGCTTCATTATCGTTATCATTTGCCCTTGCTAACCTAAATAGAATAGGATGATTTCCTGAAGGATATTGAAGGGTATAGAGCTTTTAAAACAGAAACAACCTTCTTTCCCTTCATATGAGACAGTTTTGAGCAAGACAATCATTTTGAGTCATTTTTTTTCTAGTAAAGGTGATGAATTTTTGTCTATCAACTAAACTTTCCAAGGACCCAGCTTGAAAAATCATTGCTCTAAGAGGCCAAGGACCACAAACTCAAATGCCCCCAAGGCCTGGCTAGTAACACAAATGAGAGAAGCAAATAGGGTGTAATTCATTAGAGATCTGGATACTCTGGTGAACTGGAGCACCACCTACACATAAGAAGGCCACTCTCAGTTAGAAGTGGTTTTGGTATTGTGGTGGAAAGAGAAAAAAGGCCATTTCTTATGATCACAGCTTTTTCAGAAGGTAATGAGATAGGTTAGAGGAATAGAAAATAAACACGATTCAAGTAGTGAGATAACTATAGACACTTGAATTTGAGACTGATGCCTTAGTAAGATAATTTGGGTTTAACATGGTGATACTGATTCAGTGGTAAAGGTGACTTATTTCTTCATTTAACTACATTTAATTAAAAACAAGAAGAAATAATATAGATCAGTGAATAGCAGATAAAGAATAAAGATTACCAGGAAAGTCGGTGTTTGCTGCTGAGAAGCTGAGGTCCGAGGAAGAAGCTGTGGATTTGGGGAGTGAGTATTCTTTGAAGGCAGAAGAGAGTGGCCTGAGGCGCAGAGGCCCAGCAATGCTAGGGATTCCACATTCCTCACTAAAACGCTCTTTAGATGTGCCACAATGAAGCATCAACGTAACGCAATAAGTCATTCTTCGTAACAGGGAATGCCAGCAGTTTTTTCTCCATGGTATCCATCCAGTGAAGAGTGAATCTGGGACATATGCATTTCAGTGTACGTGTGCACACAGGACTGAAAGGTTTAACGTCACCTACAGATATTCCTGGAAGTCCTGCATGCAGATTGCTGTCCTTTTGTGGTAAATCTACATATATTCCTGAATATTCCTCTGGCTTGAAAATTTGGTTTTCATTAGAGCTTGTCATCTTCCTAAAGCCAGTCCATAAGTAGCCATGCACTATGGCTCTATTAGATGATACTCCCTCCCAAGACCAATCTATTAAGTTAGTCTAAAGGCCTCAGCCACATCCTCCTCCTTTGGTTGGTGGATTTCATCCCACCCTTCTAGTAAATCTCCTTAGCATCCTTTATTTTCTCTTGTAAGTGATACTTTTGAGTTCATCCTATTCCTTCTCCATTAAGTGGGAGTCGGCAGTGGTTCCAGGTAGCATGTTTACTATAATATCCACTTGAAGCCACAGGAGATTAATTTTTTGCTCCAGATGCTAATTTTTTCCATACAGATGCTGAGCTTCTCTCAAAATATGTCTCCATCAGTCCCTGTCTCTGCAATCCACTGGTCCCCTTCAGATGTCAGGCTTCACCTGCCTGGTTCAGAGTAGGGGTTCCTTAGTCAAGTTCCAACTCAGTCTCTGGGGTTGACTGATCCAATGAATGCAGATTGTAGTGAGGGGCTGAATTCAGAGGGGACTCTTCTTGGACTGGACATAACCCAAGAAAGAGGCATCTTTGGTTTGCTGAAGAAAAGGTCAATGCTTTCTTCTGACTTAGAAGCCAGGGTCAAAGTGAACCTCTACAATCTCACACAAAGACTCCTCTCTAGGACCCTCCCATCCGCCACACCTGTGGCTCAGGTTCTTCTCCAGAAAACAGGCTTTGGAGGCAGCAGTACCTGGTGCTGAAAGAACACTGATCTATATTTCTAGACTGAGCAGAGTTTTGTCATAGGCAAAGGATTTAACTTCTCTATGCCTCATTTTCTTTCTCCATAGAGTGGTGTGTTCCTGCTAGACGATTACAAATGTTTTTCAGCACTAAGATTCTAATCATCTATGATAGGTGATAGGGAGCCATGGTAGATTCTTGAGCAATATAAATTATTGTGAAGACATATGGGCAAGATTGGGCTACTGCCACCAAATACAATTTTTAGCAGATCAAACTGTCATTCCCCTTCCACATTTTCCCATCATAGGCCCTGCTTTCCTACAGTTCCTAGACACATACAGAAAGCAGATCAATAAGGACCAAACAGAGAATGGAAGAAATAACATGGTCACACAAATGGGAAAACTTGGCTTGGTATATCAGGATATTTTATCCCTCCAGACAGATCTAATGTGTATCAGAAGGTAAGTTAGGATAGAAAAATAAGATGAAGATGTAGTGTTAGATAAACTGAACTTTAAAAAAATCAAGAAAAGACATTCTGATGCATCCATTTCAGGGTAAGAAGTTTACTGCTAATGGGACCTGAAATCTGCTGAATCTTTTGATTTTTATCTCCATGCATTCATCCTCATGCTCGAGATGGCCTTCCGTCCTATTTGGCAAGGACACACTGACATCCCAAACCCCCTTTCTTTTGGACAGTGCTTAAGTAGGTACAGCCAGCGTTTGCTCTATGATTCTCCTTTTGTATGTGTTCTTTGCTGACTGAATCTTTATTAGTTGCTATTTTATTTTTCAGATAGTTTTGTTTATTGAAGCAGGATACAGTCCAGTCTTGCTGACTTGAGAATCACTTTTTCTCCTTGGTGTGACTTTACACATCTCTGCTTTGCTCCACAGTTGATATCATTCTTGATTTCTTGGCGGGAAATCTTATTTCTCTCCTTTGCTAGTGCATGAGAGGTGAAGACCTCAGTGAATTCCCAACTACTAGCAAGAAACTAACAAGAGTTTCATTTTCATTCTTAGCATGACTTGTACACAATCTCACAGGAAGAAATTAGGATGTATTTCAATATTATGTTCTAGTTCCATAAAGCTTTGTGGGAATTTATTAGAATCATGTTCTATGAGACTCTCCTTTCTCAGTTATGGTAACAAGTTTTTAAATTAATAATTGTCCCCTTGCTCCCCTCACCCCTGCCCAGTGTTACCTACTCAGCTTTGCTGCCTGACTGTTTGCTCCATGGGGACAGGCACTGTATTTACTTTATCCCCAGATCTGTAGGGCATCAATATACTATGCTAAACAGCAAAAGGGATATTTATCCATAATATGACTCAGCCTCAACCCCACTCCTATCCATTACCTTTCCTCCCACTTCCCGTCCTACCTCTTTGTAAAATGGTACGTAACTTTACCCAGAAGTATGTGTATAGCTATGTGGCTTTATTTGAAAATATAATTATACTTTCAAAGATACCATTTTACAGTTGTCTATTTAACAAGAATTATGTGAATGTTTGAAGAAAGAAAAGTCATAGCTTGCCTAAGGAATTGTTTCCTATTCTGAACACCTACCACTCTCTATATCTTCTTTAAATCTAAATTGACCTTTATCTAGATCTCTATCCCAACACAGTACTGACTTGCCATCATCACTGCACAATTTCACTTGGGCAGAAGTCATAAGCTTTCCTGAATTTACCCAGATGATGGTTTGCTATTTTCGCAAGAGAACACTGCCATTTCTCCAAAAGTCTTCTGTCTTTCAGGAAGTGGCTGCCAGTGCTATTTTCTTGGGCTGCAAATAGGGCAACAGCTGTACCTTTATGCCAGACTGTGGATACCAGGTTGCCAGAGAGGAACTGTTCTAGACACCGACACACTATGATAATCAGCTCAGCCATGCAGGTGAACTTAAGTGCTTTTCTCTCTTGGAATGACAGGAAATTTGGGACTAAAAATAGGTATTATTTAATTTTGGGTAACTTCTGTTAAGCCTCTGAAGTTCACTAGTTTGAACTGTAGTTGACAATGTTGTGTAGGGAAAAAACCTCTGGATTGAAAAAGAGAATTTGGTCCTCGGGATTGCTCTGCCTTGCTGGGATATATACTCTAATTTCCTTTTTGAGAATTTTGTTTTGCCCTATATAAAGTGGGGTTATTGTACGAGATGATATTTAAGGTCTTTGGGTTCTAAAATTATCTGTGAACATGTACCTCTAATTCTAGAAAAGGGCAAGCTTTTGATGGGGAGGTCTGTTTGTTTTCTGTGTGCTATGAAATTTGCAGGTAAGTTTTTGTTAGGCCAGTAAATCTACCTACGCTAGTAAGTCTCCACCTCTAATTTACAAGATGAAAAGGTGAGATATTATTAGAGAAGTTTACAATCATATTTTACCTTGCCATTCACTCAGACTTTTTCATTTAAGTGCACAGCAATTGCAGGCTCAGTGTGGGGAATCTTCTTTCAACGGAGGCATCTGTCTGCTTGTATTTGTGCCCCTATATTTTCTCTCTGTTGCTCTGTATCTCTGTGTTTCTGTCTGTCTGTCTCTCTCTCTCACCTCATTTCACTACCTGTTCTGTAGTTTAGCAATTTGAAAAGAGAGATCTTCAGAGTCCTAATCAACACTCCTTATTATACAATTGAACTATGTAGATGGTCATCTGAGGTCATTTAGTAGTTCACGATTTGCGAATTCCATATAGAAACTCAGAATGTATGTCTTTCACAAAGAAATGGATCCCTCATATTCCTTTGAGTCAGCAAAGATCTCAGCTGGGCTTCCTTGTCTTTTTCACAGTGTGTTTCTGCCTAAAAACGGTGCCTTTCCAAAGCCACCCTCACACCCCGACATTTAAGAGTCAATGTCACGTTCTCTCTCTAGCACCAAGCATTGTTCTTTCCAGTCATATGAGTTTTGTTTTAGCAAGCAACAGCATAAATCATTTATTTGTTCTGCCTGAGAAAGGAAAGGAGAAATGTAGAGTTCAAAAAATTCTTTTCAAAGAGCCACAAGATGTAGTTTTTCATTAGATTATATAAGATTTTTGCTTACTTAAGCCAAAAGAATATGGAAAATAATAATTAGCCCATAGTAAAGCTACCTGAGGGCTTTTTGAAGAGTTAAACTGTGGTATTATTTATAGACAAAAGGGTAATATTTTCTGTGTTTTCTCGCCTCAATTTGTCTTGTTGCTTTAACACATTACACGTTATAGTGTAATCTATGAGATAGAAACAATACCAGGAGTCCTAATTAAATTAAAAGTAATTACCAGTTGTACAGATAGGGCTTTCAATTGAGGAGCAGGAAGTTGATATTTTGTCATCCCCAGTTTATCTCCATGCACCGAGCACGATTCTTTGTACCAGTTATTAATGGCGTTTTCTCAACGGTCATGAAGAGTGTGGGAAATAGGGAACGAGGAAGAGAACAAAAGGAAGAGAGGAATTGGAGGAGGCTCAGAGGGCGACAGAGACAGAGAGGAAGCTTTCTGCTGCTGTTCTTCAAACAGGATCCAGGGAAATTTTTCATACATTGAGGGACCTACTGCCGTCCTTTACTCACCTATGAAAGAAATATTTGCCCAGCCCATATTCGTAACATATCCTAATTTTTCTTGACCACAAACAGAATTTTAAGAAGAGAACCTCACACATTCTATGCTCAAGGTTTGGTTTATGATGTGACAGATTTTCTATTTTCAGGAAGAAAAAAAAAATAGTTCCAGCTCCCAACAGGAATTTAATTTGAGAGAGGGAGGGAAATGGCAATATATAAAGATTTCCTACTGTCCAATTTCTTATTCTGCTTTTCAGCTGGGCATCTTTTAACAATTGGAAGCATTGCCATTCTCCCACCAGGAAACACAGCACAGGCTTTTAAAGAGCATTTACAGGGTGACGTCCATTTGATTGACCGTTATCTTGCCGGCATGCTGCTGCTACATATATGAGCAATTATTGGAAAAGCAGTCAAATTAAATTTTCATAACTATAAAACTGCATTTTACCTTAGGGGCACAGCTTCCTTCCTATTTCTACAATCTATTTTCTATGCTTTATATTAAATCTAAATAAATGAATGTTTATCAACATTAATATATTAACATAGTATGCCAGTCTGTGCCCTCTCTCCCAACAACTTTTTCATCTTTTTTTTAGGAATGTTCTGCAAGAGAGTTTAACTTTTCCAGTATGATGTGGGTCATTTTGTATAGGCTATTGTTAAGGTGTTCTTTCTTATCCACGAAAAGTATACCTTTGACTAATTCTTGCCTTTAATAATCAAATAAAATCAACAAATGTCTTACATGAAATCAAGTTTAATTTTTTTTAAGATTATTCTTACCAAGGTATTAAAGACTGGTTCCCTCAATAAAGCCATCCAATATGGATGACAAATATTGTAAGTGGTAGTTGGCTTGCTGTGCTCCCTTCCCATACTCACGGCTGACGTTGCTAAATGATTATAGCACACAGTTCATAATTGAGACCAGATATTGGCTCTTGGAAGCTATTTCAACTGATTTGAGTTGACAGAAAATGTGAAATCTATTTTACTATCCCTGTTGTTTTATCTTTGTGCTCTTTCGTCCTGTCTGGCATTTTCCCATATCTGTCCATCTTAAACTACACTGGGAAACCCAGCCTCACCATGTCTGGACACTTACCTGAACCACCAAATCCTGTTACTCCCAATTTTATCCTTCAGATCTAGCTCAAATCCTATCTCTTTCATGCAGCATGAAGTTTCCCCCAATTTTTCTGGATCACATTGGTCTTTCTTCTCGGGTGATTATGCCCTTGTTGCTAGAGTGACCATCTGTCTTGGTAATATGACAGCAGAAAAGAAAAATCCCTGGAGATGTAATCTAAGTTAGCATCTCATTTAGAGAGGCAAAGAGTCTCAAAATTCTGTAGTTGAGCATATCTCATCTGGATATAAAATTGGGCAGATCAAAATTAAAATACTTCTCAGTTCTTCTGTTGCTTGATTTCTGAAAGATGAAATTTTGATTTGAGGAAAGGAAAAAATCTTTCCGGGAAACAGCCATGGGAAAGGATAAAGAAGGAAGGAAACATCCTAGGAAGAAATGATAGGTTTTTTGGGGAATCTGTCTATAGAGCTGCTGGATATGATGGGGCATTTATAGCTCACCTCATTGACTTTATTCATCATCAATAAATATTAATAGTGAGTATGTTAAGTCGAAGATTTATTCATGACTGTGACCTTGACCATGTGCAGTATTGCTATTTGGCAGGACTATTATCATCCTCTCACTTTAGCTGCAGCTCTGTTTTAAAATGGCAAGAAAAAGGAGGAAAGAGTAGGAAACAAACTCTTTACTGTCAGGACAAAATTAAGTAAAATGTTGCTTGGAATACAGAATGGTGAGGAATTAGAGAAAGTTCATTTAACTGCTCACTCTTAGGCACGGCACCAACCCATGCATATACTACTTTCAAGTAGCTGAAAAATGAGGGAGGATAAAATATTAATTTAGGGAGCTACATGATTTATTATGTTAGAGACTGTGTGTGCAAAAGCATGATGCAAAAATGTTTGTTTCCCTAATAATAGTTCACCCTCTTTTTTTCATTCATCCCGTGCTGATATGTCTTTTTGATGATTTTCTTAATTTTTTTCCATCTCAAAACTGTCATGCCAATGTTACATCCAAAGTGAATATTAGCAAGGGAGCTGCTAATCTTCCAAATCTTAGGCATTTGTGTGGACTGAAATGGTTTTAGTAAATGGGAAGAAATGAAAGAAATGTGGGAAGTGATTCATACCTTCCCCATGGTAAAATATGGGCAACTGTGGACTGAACATCTGTGTTTCTCAAGGGAATCAGCCCTACAGTTTCGGGCAGTGAATGACATTTTTGAATCCCTTCCAAAGGCTACCCACCTTTCTTGGCCACATAGAACTGGGCTAGGCAAATACTCAACAGCATTTTGTATCTCTTTCTGTGCTGAACAGTACACTAGGTGCTTTGGGGAAGGATGCCAGAAGGTGTATATATGGTGCATTGATACGGCTGCATACTCTATTCTTGCTCTTGACTTATTCTCATAGGTCTTCTTTCTCAGGACAACAGCTGGATGGGCTTCTTCTTACTTCAGCAAAGTGATGCCAAATATTGGTTTCTGAAACTGGCCCCCTGATACAGTCCTTTGTTTCCTGAGAGACCCAGGCTTCAACCACCTAGGAAAGACCTCAATACACCTCATTGCTTCATTTGTTGAGTTGCCAATTGACGTTCAGGATTTTCCAGCGTGATTACCAGCACAGACAACCACTCTGAGTACTCCTTTTAGCATCATTTTCTTAATTAGACGTTTTGGGAAAATTATTGGATCCTGATTCAGGAGGTACATTCACCTGTGCAAGTGAGACAATTCATGTTTACTTAAAATTATTCGACGATTCATCTTAGTTTCCTACTTTAGTTATTCATTTGTTTATTCATTCCACTAGTCATTTATTCAACAGTCATTTAAAAGTCTATTATTTGGCAGTTTTGTGCTCACTGCTGGGAATTCAAGCAATGAAGAGATGACAAACAGGTTACCGGATGCAATGAAACTTAACTGTGGTACTGGAGATCTGCATTACAGAGTAATTTCTGACTTTCAACTACAGTAGTATAAGGTTATTTTCATTCATTAAGCATTATGAAGTATCTACTCTGTGAACTCATAGGCAGTTCTAGATACAACATTGAGTGCTATGAAAGGAATGCACTGTGGTTCTTCCCTTCTAGGAATCCTAATGTGACCCCAGATTCAAGCATATTTAACATTATTCTTAGAAGTAAGACATTTTAGGAATAAATGAAGTGCTATGGGAGGTAAGGGAGGGAGAGAGCAAGAGAGAAAATGAGGGAGGGAGGGAGAAAGAGAGAGAGAGAAAATTTGGGAAGATGTCTTGAAAGAGAAAGGGTTGGAATTGAAACTAACACACACTGAAAGGGTGGAGGGGAATTGGGAAGAGAGGGCAAGTCTTTCGTAACAGATTAAAACCAACCAACCAACCAACCAACAACCTAGATGTTAAGGTAAGCAAGTAAGCCTGATACCAAAACCAGACAAAGATACTACAAAAAAAGAAAATAACAGACCAATATCACTGATGAATATAGATGCAAAAATCCTGAACAAAACACTAGCAAACAGAATCCAACAACACATTAAAAGGATCATACACCATGATCAAGTGGGATTTATCCCAGGGATGCAAGGATTCTTCAATATATGCAAATCAATCAATGTGATACACCATATTAACAAATTGAAGAAGAAAAACCATATGATCATCTCAATAGATGCAGAAAAAGCTTTTGACAAAATTCAACACCCATTTATGATAAAAACTCTCCAGAAAGGGGGCATAGAGGGAACCTACCTCAACATAATAAAGGCCATATATGACAAACCCACAGCAAACATCATTCTCAATGGTGAAAAACTGAAAGCATTTCCTCTAAGATCAGGAACAAGACAAGGATGTCCACTGTCACTACTATTACTCAACATAGTACTGGAAGTCCTAGCCATGGAAATCAGAGAAGAAAAACAAACAAAAGGAATACAAATTGGATAAGAAGAAGTAAAACTGTCACTGTTTGCAGGTGACATGATACTATACATAGAAAATCCTAAAGATGCCACCAGAAAACTACTAGAGCTAATCAATGAATTTGGTAAAGTTGCAGGATACAAAATTAATGCACAGAAATCTCTTGCATTCCTATACACTAATGATGAAAAATCTGAAAGAGAAATTAAGGAAACTCTCCCATTTACCATTGCAACAAAAAGAATAAAATGCCTAGGAATAAACCTACCTAGGGAGACAAAAGACCTATATGCAGAAAACTATAAGACACTGATGAAAGAAATTAAAGATGATACCAACAGATGGAGAGATATACCATGTTCTTGGATTGGAAGAATCAATATTGTGAAAATGACTATACTACCCAAAGCAATCTACAGATTCAATGCAATCCCTATCAAATTACCAATGGCATTTTTTACAGAACTAGAACAAAAAATCTTAAAATTTATATGGAGACACAAAAGACTCCGAATAGCCAAAGCAGCCTTGAGGGAAAAAAACGGAGCTGGAGGAATCAGACTCCCTGACTTCAGACTATACTACAAAGCTACAGGTGGTCAAGAAGCACACGAAAAGCTGCTCAGCATCACTAATTATTAGAGAAATGCAAATCTAATCTACAATGAGGTATCACTTCACACCATTTAGAATGGGCATCATCAGAAAATCTACAAGCAACAAATGCTGGAGAGGGTGTGGAGAAAAGGGAACCCTCTTGCACTGTTGGTGGGAATGTAAATTGATACAGCCACTATGGAGAACAGTATGGAGGGTCCTTAAAAAACTAAAAATAGAATTACCATATGACCCAGCAATCCCACTACTGGGCATATACCCAGAGAAAACCATAATTCAAAAAGACACATGCACCCCAATGTTCATTGCAGCACTATTTACAATAGCCAGGTCATGGAAGCAACCTAAATGCCCATCGACAGATGAATGGATCAAGAAGATGTAGTACATTTATACAATGGAATATTATTCAGCCATAATAAGGAACGAAATTGGGTCATTTGTAGAGACGTGGGTGCATCTAGAGACTGTCATACAGAGTGAAGAAAGTCAGAAAGAAAAAAACAAATATCATATATTAATGCATGTATGTGGAGCCTAGAAAAATGGTACAGATGAACCGGTTTGCAGGACAGAAATTGAGACACAGATGTAGAGAACAAACGTATGGACACCAAGTGGGGAAAGCGGCGAGGGGTGGTGGTGGTGGTGAGATGAATTGGGAGATTGGGGTTGACATGTATACACTGATGTGTATAAAATGGATGACTAATAAGAACCTGCTGTATAAAAAAGTAAATAAAATTAAATTCAAACAAAAAAAAGATAAGCAAGTAAGGTCAGTTTCCAAGAACAGTAAGAAAAATTGCTGTAGATATAGTTCAATCTAGAAACGTGAGTAAAAGCTGTGTTGTGAAGGAATTTAAATAATAGGTTGAGAAAGTCGGACATTATGGAGCATGTGGAAGAGACCTAAAGGAAGCTTTTCCAGCAACGGAGTGACATTGGTTTGATCTGTTTCAGAAAATAATGTTGGTGGCAATACTCAAGATGTATTGAAAGGGAAAGAGCCTGGATATAGGTTAGGCAACAACCTTAATTGTTTGGGTGAGAGATAATGAGATATCCAACTAGGGCTGAGGAAGTGATTATTGAAAGGAGGAGATAGATTGGAAAAAGTGAATTGAGGCAAAACCAATAGAGATTTTGGACCAATCAGATGGTAGTGGTGTGGTACTTGTGAGTGAAATGAGAGGGAAGCTCGAATGGGGCATTTTCTAATACCTATATTCTATGACTGAGTACTATATTCTATAGCATATTGGATTTTGCAATTAGTAAGTTTTTGATAATTTTTAAGAGAGCTGTTTTAGTAACTGTTAGAGATAATACCACAATCATAATAAATTGCTTGCAAAGTGGAATTTCTATCAGTGAATAAGGTCAACCCAGTTTGTTAATTGCAGAACTAAAAACTGGTCCCCCAAATCAGATTTCTTCAAAATCAGATTTCTTCATTTCTTAGAGCCAAATATATGTTTCTTTGATGCAAGAAAAGATTATAAAAGTATTTCCTTATTTTAATAATGAAAATGACAACTAACATTTATGGAGTATTTGGTATGTGCCAGGGACTGCTCCAGATTGGCTTATATGCACAATGAGAATGCAGATCATATAGATCATACAGGAATTGGTATTAGCACTCATCAGCAGCAGTTCATTTTCTGTTAAAAATGATAAATACGAAAAAAAGGTTGAATCCTGATATCTAATTCGTAAAATGGTTTGGGTTTTTTTTTGGTCCGATATTTGTTTGGATACCCATCATGCAGAAATCCTGATGTTGAAACAGTAAATGAAATGAAATATTCTGCAATTTCTAGCTGGCTACTTGGCTCTCCTGAGCCCTTAGCTTCAAGGATTTTTCAAAATATATTTTTCTGCACCACAGCTCAGAGTTGCTAAATCCAGAAATTGAAACATTCTGAGAACCAAATCATTTCAGGGTGAATCAAAGCTCTTGGAACATTGCCCTAGGATTTTGAAGATAGTGTTTAATAGTGAAAAATGTTCAATATTTTTAAGGAAATCCCAATTACGGAAGGCTGCCCCATTCACATCCCTGACGCTGCAGGGTGTCTGACACAGAATGTCTTGTGTCAACCTTCACTCCTGTGAAGAGCCAGGACCCCATGGGTGAAGGTGAAGGTCTTCTGGCCCCTGGCAGCTCTGACAGCACTGCCCTCTTGTAATTACCAATTGTGAGGAAATCGGAGGCTGATGTCTGTTTCTAACTCCACCTTAAAACCTGGAAATATGTTCCCTCCTTTATTCTATTCTAACCAGCTTCTATTCCGGCTGCCATCTTAATTCCAGCAACTGTGACTGTTTTGAAGCAAGAGTTTGTCTCTCTGCTCAAACCCTCTCTAGTATCTAGTCTGTGTTTTTGCTTGTTTGTGTTTTGCCGCACTGGTGATGGCAACAGAAGATGGGAAGAGAGAGAGTGAACATAATTAAACAAACCTTAAGACTAGGAGGTGTTTTAACATAGTGGGAGGGGCATGAATTATGGAATCAGACAGTAATGTGAACTTACTGACTGTGTAACTTGGGGCAAGTTATTTAATGATTTTGTATCTCAGCTTTCTCATCTGTGAAATGAGGATAATAAAACTTACATCATAGGATATTTGGGAGAATTAAATGAAATGAACATATAGATCATATTGTAGGTGATTAATACATGGGGATGGGTGCTATTAGTAGTAGTAGTAATATTAATAACAGTGAAAGAGTGGAATAAAAATAAAGATGAAGCAGGAACAATGGAAAACCACGGGGTAAAGAGCCATCAGCTGCAATGCTTGACAATTCAGAAGATGCTCTAATATCTCTCTATAAAGTGATGGAGCGACTTGACCATCTTGATTCCACAGAAACTTTGCCTCTCATAGACAGGAATGTAAGGTAGTGTGAAGCTATGTTAACCTGAAATAACCTCTTTCTCCTTTTCCCAAGTTCAACTCATTTTTCAGAGGCTACCTGAGTTATCTTTTTCTAGGATTCTGTCACCACTGATCTACCAATGACCTCCTTTTCTACTGAATTAAGGCAAAAATTACATACCATCTGGTATGTCCTCTGATTACTTCCTGGAGGTGTGGTTTCCAAATGAGATCAAGGTTTCCTTGAGTAAAAGAAACTTGCCTTATACTTCTTATATATTCACCATAGGACATTGGGTGTTTGAGCAAACACAGAAACCCTAAACCAAACACCGTAATGAGGAGATGAAAAGAGTAGTAGCCTTAAGTTTCTTGTACCAGAGAAAGTCCATTAAAGGGGCGGGGGTTTTTCTTTCCTCAATAGATAATAAATTTTCTTCCAGTTGTATAAGGAGTATCTACATTTTCCTTGTTAATTTTCCACAATTTAGCCTCACTGTCCCCTCCTTCATAAAAATTCATAGACCCTTGACTTAGATGGCCTCTTTACAATTATTTAATGTTCACATTTGAACCACGAGTACAATGTTAGCCCAAATACTGTAGTGATAATAATTAAGTGAGGTTTGATGCCCAAGACTCAGAGACTTCAAGCCCAGGGTTCTCATGGCTTTTCACCCTTAATGAAAGATGACTCTCTAGCTGACCATCTATATACACTGCCTTATTATTATCTCTTATTTGCCCCCATTCAAGTCATTTACGAAAGTTACATTTCACAGAGATGAAGTATATGTTTAAGCAGGGATTTCGATTGGGCTCAATTAAATTTTGCTAGGGTTCTATGGGGCAATTCACAGTAAGGCTTTGTGTTGTGAAATTAATTTTATTTTACATTTCTAAATTTGAGAAGAACACACATACGCCTGCATATATGCATATGTATGAATATAAATGTGTATATATACATACATGCAAACATGCACACACACTTCTCAAATCTCTTCTCTCTGATAAGCAACATTCTTATCATTATTCTTTACATTTGTTTGTCCCAGTGTAATAAAATGCTGTGTCAGAAAGCATTCAGTACAAATATTGTCGTTTAGGTCAGAATATGTAACGTGGGGGCATGGAGGTTGACAAAACCCAAGTAAAAAAGGCACAAAAATGAGAGGGGAAACTTAAATAATTCTCGTATTCTCCAGTCGTAACTTGATTATCCTAATACCATGTCTCCTCATATTGTTCTCCCACCTTTCCTCTATTGTATTCGTTGATTGTTCTTATGTAACAAATTATTCCCGATCTTAACAGCTTGGAGGATCTCTTTAACAGCTTACTAATTCACACAGTTTCTGAGAGAGTCTTAGCCTCTTACTTCTGGCTCAGGGTGTCTCATGAGGTTGCAGTCAAGTGGTCCATGGGGGCCACAGTCATCTGAAGGCTTGACTGGGGTTGGAGGGCTTCCTTCCCAGCTCATTCATGTGGCTGTTGGCAGGAGGCTTCAGCTCTTCACCATGTGAGATCCTCCATATGGCTGCCCACACATGGCTTTCCTCAGAGCAAGTGATGAGGGGGTGGGGAGGATGAGTGTGTGTGTCTGTGTATTTGTGCGTGCGTGTGTGTTTGTGTGCGTAAGAGATAGAGAGAAAATGATAGAGGGGCGTCACAAAGAAAATGGAGCCAGTGTCATTTATAATCCAATATATGGATCACACAGACCCACCTGGTACAGTGTGTGAGGAGATGACACAAGGATGTGAGTACCAGGAGACAGGGATCGTTGGGGGTAATCTTGGAGGTTGGCTACCACATCTCCCCTCCCTCTTAACTTTCCTCCTCTTTTTGAAACCTCTCTCTTTGGAATGGACTGTTAGTTGCCAACTAGTAACAATTTTGCTTCATTGCTATTTGTCTACATATATCATCAATTTTCATTGCTTGACAGAAAGGTTTTCATTTGAAAAATTTAAATGATTTGTTTCTTCAGAAAATGTGACCAATGCTCTTTTCACAGTGTTACTGGACAGTAGAGGGTGCTGTTGGTGTGTGTGGACCTACACTGAACACTGAAGGTCGAGCTAAGATGGGGCTGGTCCCGGTCTCATCTTGAAAAATAGTCAGATGGTTTCTAATCTGATTGGTTTCTAAATATCTGTATTTCAGTTCTAAAAATTAAAATTTCTTTTTCTTTGGCCAATAAATAGGCAACATTAGGCTTTCCATAAATGCTTCTTTTAATTCCCAATGGTCTATTTGTAGTTCTCCTTGCTGCCTGCTTTTTGGCCCTAATAATGGCTGAGAAGAGGTGAAGGAGGAGACACACGATAGTTACTTTGACATGGATTGTGCCCAGATCATGAGGGACAATACCTTCTTTACTGGATTTGGCTTCTCCTTTAAGATTGATGTTTTTAAGATCCTTTTTGGCATGTTGACATATTGCAGGAGTATTGACTACAATCAGTCATTTCTACGATGGATACTGAGTTGATAAGGGATGAGTTATTTTCTCCTCCATTAGAATGGGATGACTGTTTTGCAGGGGCCCTCGTGGGGAATGTTTTTTCTGTCCTTGACTCTTCCTTTCAGAGAGGATTTCCATCAGTGGTATGGGTCTTTTGGGGGGTATTCAGTTGTTTTTAGACACATGACTATATGAATAAATTCCTAGTATTTGTAACAATATCTTGATGAGACTGTTGTGCACTTGGCATGGTAATTTCTAGAAGAAAGACCCAGTTTCATCTCCCTAGTCTGAAAAATATTTTTCTTCTCTATCATATTTCACAAAATCGCATTTGGTCACCACTTATCCTATTGCAGTGTAGTGCAAAAAGCATTAATTTTTGAGGTAAAAAAGACCGAGTTTCAAATAACACTGTTTCTTACTTGCTGGGTGGAGTCTTATGCCTCACTTTGTCCCTCGGAGAAGTGAAAAGTAGTAATAGTAAGTATATTAGGTACTGTGTTAAGAGCTCTGCCTACATTCCATGGTTTAATTTTTATAGTAAGCTTTTGCCATGCGTACTAGTATTTTCTGTATGTTTAATAAAAAGGAAATGAATTTGAGATAAAAAGAGTTTAAGTAATCTGTTCAAGGTTATATAGCTGATAAATCATAAAGTTTAGATGCAAGCCCAAATGTGTGTAAAGGTAAAGTTATCCCCTTAACCATTCTGCTTGAAGCAACCCATAATAATGCTGATATTAGTAGTTTGAGAATTACATATGAAAATGAACATCTATTAGCCAGCAGAGTCTTGTATTGTTAACACTTTAAATAAATGTTAATTCCCTTTACTTCTCTTTTTTGGAGCCATTTAACTAACAGATGAAAGGAAGAACATCTGTTTAGAATGATGACCTCTGCTAAAAGAGGCTCTGTCGTAGTTTTGCATAATGACACCATGATTGTTTTTCTTGGAAAACAAATTATAAATGTCCTTAAAATTGACAAAGGAACAAATTGGGCACCCCTAGATTCTTTCTGAAGCTTGAAAATCTTTGTGAAAAAAAACCACATTAAAGGGAGTTTTTCCTCTCTTAAGTAGTGCCTATTTTAATCATAACCTTTGGAAGAAAATTTAAATGTAAAAAGGTGAAAATTAAAAGAACTATAAATAACAACAAATGACTACCTTGTAAATACAAAGCCACATTCACTCCCAGGGCTGTTATGTCTACAAACTATTTGAACAACAGTTAATAAGCACATTCCCAATGAAAGAAAAAGCTAACTGATGTTCCATCTGAGTGCACTCTTTGTTGAGCATGTTCAGAAATGGAGAGCTTGTAGATAGGGATTTCTGTGCTTTTTGCCTTAAGACATGTGCGTGTGCTCACCAAAGAAAATGAAGGGTTTTTCACAGGTTCCCCAAATATTCCTTTACTAAATATTCATCTCTGTCAAAAAATAATAATGTGCTTTACTTGGATTAGCTGAAAAATCATCTTCCTTTTTTGATGGTTTTCCTTTTCTCTGTGTTCTCATGATGAGATAACCCACTTATGGTTCCCAGGCTGGGGTTATCTTGATTTACATGTTGGTTTTGAGGCTGTTTTTTGGGGGATCAAAGGACTGGACCAGAAACAGTGAAGAGTCTAAATCTTTGTGAGGGCAGACCAGTGAGTTGCTGGCCTACCTGAATTACATCTCATCCTCTACATTCTTAACTATAAACCTGGGAAGCTGTAGGGCTTACTTAGGCTTGTTGTTTAGAAATTGGATGTCATATTCTTTGGGCCACAGAGGAGGCAACCCCAAATACTAAATCCTACCTTTTTTTTCATATTCAAATTCCTATAATTCCCCTGAATCTCTCTCTTTTTTTCTTTTTTTATTATTATTTTTGGGGCAAATGTCATTATTCCAGATCATATTATTTTATATGAGAATAAATCTATGTTTTTGAAAGATCTGGCACATGAACAAGCTATTGAAGTGATTAAAGCTAGCATATAAAGGAAAGAATCACTTTTTATAATTGTTTGGGTTTTGGCTTACCTGGGTTCAGTTCCAGCTTCATGAGTTACCATGTTTAATCATGGTTAAGATATCTAGCATTTCTGAATCTTAGTTTTTAGTCATGAAATGGGGAAAGGTAATGCTTATTTGGTACCGTTGCTTTGAAAATTCAATGAGATGGTCTATAAAATGCTTAGCATGGAGTCTAGTAGAGTTACATTTTACAGCCTGTGCCCCTTGACTATTTGAATTCACAAGGACAAAGAAAATCATCTGGATGTAGTACCAGAATATATTACAATTATAAATTAGTTATGCAAAACAATCTATTTCCTCTAGCCTACAAATATAGGTATCCAGAAGAAACATCTATGGCCCATAATTATTATTTATTAAGGACCTAATATATTTGTGGGAACCAATGTAACTCGTTTTTAAAAGATATATTATCTAAATGAACCCTTCTAGTCACCAATCTCTACTTTATAGATGAAGAAACCACAGAAGCTCATAGACAGTGAAGGTCTTGCTCATGATCAAATAGTTAATGGCAGAGCAAGAATTTAAAAACAGGGTCTGACTTAGCCACTATCTTCCATTGCCAACCCATTAGAGAAACTAAAACACAATTGTAGGACTGCTCACAATATAGAATCATAGCCTTTATTTCTAAAATAAATATTACTTGTATATTTCAAAGCGTACATTCTATTTTTAAGAGCTTTAACCAGTTTATGTCCCGAGAAAGAGCTTTTGAAAACCTTTGGCTCCATGAAGCTTTACACGGCTTTATTTTGACCACTGCTTTAGTTAGACTATGGCTGAATTTCTTCTGTAAGGTTTTCTTATATTTTTATGTTCACGTTAATTGCACCATGTACAAAGGAGTTTCACATATGTTTACAAAACAAACCCTTACTATACTTTTGTAATTACAAAGTCCGCCACTAAATCACTGTTTCATGTGTTTGTGTTTCAATTATTAACTGTGGCGGCATATAACTAAAGCTGAAAACATGTCATTTCTATGATAACAAGTGAACGCAATTAGCAGCATATCTATTCCACACACAAAATATATTCATTTTCATTCTGTCTCTATTTAACTGTATTTAGGCCAAGTCATGTCATTTCTCTGTTACCTTTTTTCAATCTAGAAGAAATCTGTCTTATTTTATATAAGTGCTTTTATGATGTCTAAATTAACAGAGTTGTGTGAGGTGAAGATCTGCAGACATATGCCTTACTCAGTTGGTTAATTTTCTGAATCTTCTAATGCTCGCAATCTTCAGATTTGTGGTGATTATTTTTAAATTGATGATATGTGTGCATGATAGAGCTTTGCAAATAAATGATATAGTTTTACAAATCTGACTGATGAATAAAATCTCTTTACTGCTTGCCAGCCATAGGTAAGTGGGAAAGTAACTATATTTGTTTGTGTTGTATTCACATTATATCAACCAGAACTTTTTGGGTGATAAGTAACAGAAATTCAACTCAAGCTGAATAAGTAAAAACGTGAATTAATGTCAGGAATTTGGGGTTTCACATAGAACTCAAACATCAGACTGCAACTGAACCTAACATGAATTGACCAGGAACTTAAAGCCAATCTGACTTGGGTTCTTTCTCTGTTCTCTGAATTTCTGCTTCATTTGTCTCTCCTCTCCACATTCTGCCTTATTCTGCTTTGATCAGCCAGTCAGCTGTGGCCAGGGGGTGGAGCTTGCTGGGTGGGCCATGGGGTGGGCCATCTTGTTCCAACACGGCAGCTCCTTCTGTAATCTTGTGGATTGATCGCACGTTTGTGATCATGAAGAGATATTCCTAGGAACAGGAATTCTGGGCAGGCATTCCTATCCACTACTTACACACGTGTGCAAATGAGCATATACAAATTAATGGTATATTTAAATGACCAAAATGTATTTCCAATAACATTGCCTGCTTAATGCCATGTCCTCAGATTACATGAAAACCAAACATGCTATAGTGAAAGAAGAAAGGACCATGGTTTCACTAAATGCAGTGAAGTAATAACAGTAGTTGCTATTATTGAGCTGCTACCACAGAGCAAGGCACTGTGCTAGATGCTTTAGAAGCATGATCAAATTTAATTTTCACAACAATGCTATGGAGTGGAAAATAGTATTATCCCCTTATAATGAAAGAAAAGGATGATGATGAGCTCCAAGACTAACATTATTATTACATGATGAAACGGAGGTTTAGAGAGGGCAAAAGCCATCTCAAAATTGCTCAGTCATGAAGGGGCCTAGCTTAGATTCATTCTGTGGGCTTTGGGCCTATAAAGCCCATGGTTTTAACCATGAAACAGTTCATAATTGCATTTTACTTTTTATAGTGTGCCCTCTGTTCAGAATCTCAAGGTCAATTCCTAAAAACTAAGGGTCCAGAGCATTCCATTCTGCCATGTTTTGATGGATTGAGATAAAGTGATAAGATTCTGCTTATTACAAGGGAGTTGTAATTGTAGCAGAAATTGTCTCGAAATGGTTCTTGAACTTTTGTGTCTTACTCCAGGTCTCTGTTGGTTTTAACCAGTTCTCCTTTTTAATGTCCATCTTCTTCACCCTGTGTACCATTTTTTCTACTCTTGTTCTTGAGAATAGGGTTCTGTCTTTTTTATTCTGCTTTTTCCTTTAAATTTTGAAGGCAAGAAACAGACAAACCAAAAAACCCTGTAAATCAAACCAAAACCAAGCCAAACAAAAAGGTATAAAGGATACTATATAACACCTGTGCACATGCCATCCAAAGTGAATAAACATTGGCATTTACTCATATTTGATTCCGAACATCTTTAGGAACTAAAACATTGGAGACAATGTTGAAGTCCTTCATACTGTCTTTTTAAGGCCCCCTCCCTCCCCCTCACCAGAGGACAGTATGTATACAGTCCATGATGTTAGCCTTTACCACGAATACATTCTGTTGGGCTGTGTACATATTTTAAAATTTACATCATTTGTATCATACCATACATACTGCTATGCTATTTGCTACTCAGTATTATGGGTTTGAGATCTCTGTTGAGTAATGTTACCTAATCATTGAATAATAATCTAATACATTAGTATTATAAGATTTAATTATTAGTTAACCCATGAATGGACAACTAAGCTATTTCCAAGTTTATACTATTTAACATAATGCCACAATAATATCCTTATACATTTAAAACAAATATTTGAGAGTTTCTCATATATATGAGCTTATAGTCCAATGGGGAAAGATGTCTTATATTGGTGGTTATTCATAAATGCTATGAATAAAAATAATGGTACAAGGGGAAAGAACATGAATATGGTGAGGAAGAAAGTTGTTCAAATATCTTGGAGGAAGACTCATCCTGGCTAAGGGAATAGAAAATATTAAGGTCCTGAGACAGAAAAGTCCTCAGGATACTGATATTTTATCCTGAAATACAGATGCACTCCATTATTTATTTCAATTATTTACCTAGAATTTCTATTGCATTTCTGCACATAAGTATAGCATGATTTATAAATGATGCGAGGTTATCACTGCCTTATCAAACTCTATGCCAGTTATTTCTTTTAATGATTGAATGTAAACTCCAGTATAATGTAAAGGAAAGGGAAAGAGAGAGCTAACATAGTTTCTTTAACTTTAATGAGAATATAGCAAAATGTTTAACATATCTTTAGTAAAAGCCCTTCGTGAGATTAAGGATGTTCTTTTTTCTATCCTTTCACTGTTAAAATAATTTTTTAAATTGGTAATAAGTTGTAAATTTTTCTGCCGAACTTTTAATGAAAAATAGCAATACCACTCCTAACTCTGATTCTTATGCCAAGATGTCACCAATTTTGGTTTTCTCCATCCTTCCTTTTAGAATTTCCTTCATATTTCTGAATAATATGCTAACATGACTATTTCTTGATTTCTTTAGTGTTAGTTTAGACTTCCTGCTAGAGAAGCTGAGGATTTAACTCTCTTTTCTCTACTCCATTCACACTTTCCCTACCCCTTTCTTATGATAGATATATAAAATTTTCAGTTAACACAATATTCAGTGTTATTATATATAGAATACATATCTTAATCATGTATATGTAATAACATAACATAATGTATATATGACAGCCAAGCTATGTAGTATGCTCTGTGTGCCTTTATTCTCTTGTATAACTCTGTTCCATTTCCCCCTTGCTTTTGTGGAGCACATCCTCCAATAGTTTCCCAAAAAAGGATGCCTGTGGCAGGTAGTACATATTTTAGATCTCTACCATCTGTAAAATTTTTTATTTCTACCCTCATACTTGATCGGAAATCTGGATGGAAAGAGAATTCTAGAATATAAAAACACTCGCTCAGAACTGTGGAAGAATTTTTGCATTGTCTTCTGCTTGCCAGTGCTGCTATTAAATGTCTGATGTTATTTTAATTAATACTTTTTCTATGATTTTTTTACATTAGAAACTGTTTTTAAGTTTTTTCTTACTAGAAGCTTATAAGTTCTCTTTATCCTTAGTGCCTTGAAATCTCATGAAAATGTGGCTCGAAGTCTGCAGTCCTAGGAAATCCTTTTCTTTATTCTTTGATAATTTTCTCCCTCCTGTTTTTCTGCTTTTTCTGAACTTTCATTAATTCAGATACTCTTTTAAAAATCTTTTCTTCCTTATTTTTTAAAGTCTCTTTGGGTTTTTGTTCTATTTTCTAGGAGATTTTCCCAACTTTATCTTTCAACTCTTCTATTAACGGAGTGTTTCTTTTATGAGACTTCCTATTCTTGTTTCAGGAATGCAGTATCTTCCCTTATCTTTGAGACTATTAAATTATTTTTTTGGATGTTTTCTTCTGCTTCCTTTGTCTCTGAATCCTCCACTTTTCTTTTGTTGCCTTATTTATTTGTTTCTGTCTCTCCAAAGTCTGGTGATCTGTCAATATTTGCGCATGTTAAAGTATGAAACACATAAAGGCACTAACCAGATATGAAGATATTGGGCAGTGAGTTGATTATAAAGTTATGGGACCGTTATTGTAAGTTTTTCTCTTAGGCAGACTGGTTTCCTCAGAGAGGAGTCTCCTAATTCTCTGCCTGAGGCTTGAAAGTTTCTCTCCCAGGGGCAAAGGGAGAAGAGGCTAGTGTTCTCACATATCAAGATATAAACATTCACTGAGCCTTTTGCTTCCAAGACAGTTCCCTTAGCTCTAATGTGTGTGCTCATGTTCCCTCTTGTTTAAGAGAGTAAACATCTTCAGCCAGTTGTCTAAGACTAGGTGGATGGCAGTGCTGCTCTGTGCGTTGATGAGGGTATCTAGGACTCTAATGTCTTCAAATGCAAAATTTCAGTCAATCCGCCTGTTAGTCCCACTGACATCTTGAAAATATAATGCGTCTCTAAGTCCTGTTTTTCAGGGCTCGGAGGCATGAACTGGCTTATTTTTGGCTCCGCATTACTCTACCCCGCTGCTTCCCAGTTCAAACACTTTGTCAACATCATCAGTTCTCCCATTCTTTTCTCTTGTGGACTTTTTGCCCTTTTGATATCTTTAGCATCATTTAAGTGGGGTTTCATAAAGGAATTAAATGCAAGGATAGTTTTCAAATATCAGGGCAGTACTGAAAAGACGAAGTTGCTAACTTAAATGGATTCCTACTAGTCAAATTGTGAAAAATTTGAACATAAAATAATATCAATACTAAATGTAATAATTAATGTTATTATGGTTAATTGGAACAAGTTGAGTCTGTGAAAGGTCATAGATCCTTAATGATTCTCATATAAGAGAGAATAGAAAGTGTAAAAAATTAGATAATTGTAATTCAAATAGGAATAAATATAATGGGATAGGTTTTATTTTCATTGATTTTAACAATTAGAAAAGGGTTTATATGTGGACAGGTTGTTTCTAAACTATGAACATATGTAATTGTTCATATTTTGATGATCAAAAAATAGGAATTCCCTGGCAGTCCAGTGGTTAGGACTCTGTGCTTCCACTGCAGGGGGCACGGATTCGATCCCTGGTCAGGGAACTAAGATCCTACATGCCTCATGGTATGGTAAAAAAATAAAATAAAGAACACATGGAACTTTGAGTAAGCCACATAATTCTAGAACAAGTGGGGAAAAAGGATGACTAAAAATGATGGACTATAAATGTGTAGTTTAAAAAGACTTCTACAAAAAAATAGAATTCAGATGATAAATCATAATGAAAACTATATACAGAGGTTGACATTCTGACGTGGATGGAGTGCGGTGGCATCTAGATCCTCTCCTGTGTGCTCCTCCAGCATCAGTCCAGACTAAAAGCTCACTGACTCAAGATTTTTACTTTGCTAAAATAATATAAACTTTATTATACTCAGTAATTAGCCTTATAATAAATCAAGACTGTAGCTTCTTTAAGGAGTTATAAGCTTCCAAATGATAAGAGGAAGTAGACATTTTACTAAGTAGCATAACAAAAAAGAAAGCAAAGACTTTTCCCATGTGTATGGTGTGTATTATAGGACCACACACAAAATGTCTAAATTTAGGTAATGTGAACTTTAAAGTAATCAGGTAGGAAATTAGAAGAACTAGATAGGAGGAACTGAGTATGGGATTATATCATTCTTTTCCTTTTTCCTTTGTGTTCTATTTATTTTGACGTAAGCTGGTCTTAACTGAGGAATTCTCAATTTTTTCTGTTGCTGGTATTTCTGTTCTCTTGCTTGAAGAAATGGATAATAAGGAGACGAGGGGAGTCACATCCCTGAGGGTACAATTTATGTGTTATTTTTTAGCATGATTTTTTGGGAAATCTGCAAGTTTAATTTATTATGTTTCATTATGAGTCTGAGTTATGAAATTGGGTGTTCCCTTTAAGTTTCTGATTTTGCATGTTCCTTTGACTGTGTAGCATACACTAATAAATGTCAGGTTTCAAATAAAATGAATTATCTGGTCCAGTTACACATCTAATATTTGAGTTTTCCCAGCAACATTCCTACCAAGTGGAAACCATCAACCTCTGAATGCTAGTAATGGTATTGTCAATTCACTTCCTGTTCTCATATACCTACCATTTTTTCTAGTCTTATCCCTTGCATCATTGAAACAAGCCTAATGTATTGTGTTCTTTCTGCCTAGAATGCTTTTTGCCGCCTTTACAAGACACAGTCATACCAATATTTGAAAAATTAAATTTTATTTATTCTATGTGTGTTCCACTAGTGTTTCTTGGTTATTATAAATAATTTTTGACATTCCTTCTCTCAGAAAAAATAATTGCTCTCTCTTTGGTAACATGGGAAATTGTCTTAAGCATCAGTATAAAAATTATCACATTAGGCATGGTTAGTTGTATAAACATTTATGTCTCTACTATTAACCTAAATTTTAACCTACTTAAGATGCCATATCATAGTCACCTTGTACTTCCCAGTATGGTGTCTTAAACAGTAAGTGTAAACAAAATACTTTGAAATTAATTTATTTGAAAAAAATCTCCCAGCTCTATGACTATTTTTATGGCAATGGGCTTCTTAGAGAAGTGTGGTATAAAACACAAGGCAAAACAAGCAAGATTCCATATTCTTGCTGTAAAGGGGACTGTAGAATTTTTAAATTTTACATATAATTATTCATCAGCTTTTAAGGGGCAAAACTAAGCTGCCACCAGCTGCAAAATACTCTTCTTCTTGAGCAGCTGTAAACCAACATCTCAACAAAACATAAGAATACACCCAAAGGAGTAATGGGCACTTCATTTCTTCCAGACTATGTGATGAGCTTTTGGAAGACTTTCAGGATTCTTCCAACGTCAGAGCCATAGTTACTATACCCAACAAGTTAGTGGGCAGATCTATGTTGGGTCATCACTTGTTAAGAAAGAAGTTTACTCATGTTGATTAGTGGTTGCCTCTTCTTAAACTTGTTTTGCTGTTGAGGAGATAATTAAACCAGTATTGCTAGAGGTGACACTGATTTTGTTGGGGTTAAAATCTTAGGGCTTGAGGCTAAAGAGACATTATTTCAGATCTTTGATCTTCTGGGATAACATAAGAACCTATGACAAGTCCAATAGCTTATATTCATTTCCCTTTTCTCATCTGAAAAAAAAATGGAAAAAAAGATCTATTTATCTCCGACTGATGTTCTGTAGATTATATGGCATATTTAAAGCATTTGCTAAATGCCCAGCACTAGTAAATGCTCAAAACTGTCAGCCATCATATCAGCATTAGCATCATTAATTAGTAGTAAGAAACTAGGTATTTATTAGGTGCGTATAAAACAATAGATGTAATTACAAATTAACGTTAATAAGTGTCAGATGAAAACTAAATAAATATTTGGCATCAGTAGGGACCAGGAGGAAATTTCCTTTTGCCATTTTTTTCTCCTTCCATTTACCAGGCAAAAATATTGGATTGAATGAGAAAAATAACACAGCTTTAAAAATAACTTCATAAATTCCTCCTTGTGCATGTGTCCATCTTTGTATGCTGCTTCCTTTAGATTGCAAGGAACTTGCAACCTTTAGGCCGGGGACTGAATTTAACCTAGTGTTTAATATGGGCATTTATTTATTCAGTTCTTAAAACTTCACTCTCGAATAAGCTGCCTTGGAGCTAAGGAGATCAAGCATCCCATTTTTTGAGGGATTATTTTATTTTTTAGTACATTTGATGTGTGGCCTGTGAAATCCTAAGAGTATGGCAATTTCTCCCCCCATTTTTTCATCTTGCAAATATGCTTACTCTAGTGTAGTAGGACTGTCATTTCTGTGTTCAGGCAGTGGCTCTGCAGTCAATACTTCGTCAGCATTATTTAAGCACAATTCTGCCCAGACACTCTGAATTTACAAGTCCTAGAATCAGTGAATGAATGAATGTTAAGCATTAACTTTGGACCAGTCCCAGAGCTAGACATTTTCAAATATATTATTTCACTTCATCTTCAAACAGACCCAAGGATGCATAGTGTAATCCCCATTTTACAGATGAGGAAACAGGCTCAGAGAGGTTAAGTGATTTACCTGAGGCGATTCTCGGTGGAGGGGCCAACATATAGAGAGGCAAATTTGGAACTTTTGGAGCATGGGGTGTCGGGAAGAGAGCAAAGTGAAGATGCAGCAAAGTAGGATCTGGAAAGCTAGGCAAGGACCATAATATGGAATGCCTTTCTGCCACGCTAAAGGACTTCATCTTTGTCCTGGAGGTCAGTGGTTCTCAAATTTAAGATTCATGAACGATATTTGTTATGACTATTGAGAATGTGTATTATTGCCTTCACCCCGCACCCTGAAATGAGAGAGCTGCAGTCTGTATTTTAATAAGCATCTTAAGTTATTCTTTTGGTCTCCAGTCCACACTTTGAGAACACTGCAGAAGGCAATGGGAAGATTTTGAAAGAATATTTTGCAGGTGAGTTTCATTATTCTTGGATAATGATGAGAATGGGCTACAGGGATACTAAATTAGAGGCAAGGAAATATTTAGAACACTGGTTCTCAAACTTGTCTGCACATAACAATCATCTGGAAAGCTTTAAAAAGAATACTCATGCTTGGGTCCCATCCCAAGCTTTGGAGTTAATCCGCCTAGAGTGTGGCCTGGGAATTGGAATTTTTTTAAATTCCCAATATTTATAGGCAGTAACTTTTGAAATCCACTGGTTTAGGAGACTATTGCAGTATCTACTTGGGAAACACTGTAGCCCTGAATTAATGCTGGGCTGGCAGCACCACTGATAGTCGATGAGCATTTCTGGTGGGTTAGAAAGAGGGAGCTCTTCCTCCACAAGAGCCCTGGTAACCTTGTGTCATGAGCCTGGCCCTGATTCTAGTACCTACTTTCACCTTCTGCTGAGCAGTCACGTGGTGCACTGCCCAATCCTGCAACCCTGGTGATGTTCAGAAGGTCACAGGGATGCGGATAAAGCCAGAGGGAAGGAGAGAGAGGATGGTTCCCAGCGATGTGGTTTTAGTCTTACCCTCACTGTCGACTTTGAGTCTCACTTTGGTCCCCTCTGTTTTAGTCATGGCCTGGTAGGGGAGTTGCTTAGCTTGACAAATACAGTTGAATTGTAGTGCCTACCTGGGAAGTTGTGTTGAGAATTATTCACAAAAGCTATATGAATTAGGAATTATCATCCCTGTTTTATGGATGAGAAAACTGAACATCAGAAAGGTAACTACCTTGTCTAAGGTCAAATAGCCAGAAGTGGTGAAAATGGGATTCAAAACTACTTTGACTCACTCCAATGCCCTGGTTTTTTTAGTATCTCTTAAAGCTTACAATAATAATAAGTGGGAGATCAGTGGCCTTGTGACTTGCAGTCCAGGATTTTTGCTGTGTTACCATAAGAGACTTCTGTTCTCTTTCTGTTATCAAAGTAGACTTAGCCTGAATCTAGACAGATCACATTTGACCCCAGTGTTAAAAAAGTGTTGTCTCTATAGCTTTAGAGCGTATTCTTACTACAGGTTTCAAGCTGAGAGCTCCAGAAGTTCTTGGGCTACAGTAAAAGGATTAACCTAAGATATATTATTATAGCATACATGTACGAAGCACTTACTGTGTACTTGACACTCTTCCAAAGTACTATGAACATTGAACTTATTTAATTCTTCTATCAACCACCCGAGTAGGTGCTATCATTAGTCGCCTCTTACAGAGAGAGAAGCTGGGACACAAAGAGTTTGAATAACCTGCCAAGGTCCCATAGTCAGAGCCCAAGTCCATGTTCCCAGCGACTTTGCCCCATGCTGCCTTTATGCACAGCTTTCTTCATGTCTCCTCCTCAAGCCTTTACCCTCATCCAGACAAGTGCTGCCCAGCAGGCAGACCTTCAGATTATAGCTACTCACTGTTCACTGTTTTTTTTTTAAAAATCACTTAATTTTATTCTTTAGTTTAGTTTTAGTTTCCTAGTGCTTAATGTGTTCTTCTGTCTGTTTGTTTGGTTTGTTGGCTGAGCCCCATGGCATGTGGGATCTTAGCTCCCTGACCAGGGATGGAACCCGTGCCCCCTGCAGTGGAAGCATGAGGTCTGAACCACTGGACCCCCAGAGAAGTCCCTCACTCTGTTTTTTGACTGTACTTATCTTACGTAAAATCTTTCTTGGGGATTTCTAAAATAATTCTTTGCTTTCCCCTTTAAAAGAACAGCCCAGTAGTACAGATCTTGGGGTTACGCTGGCTGGAGTCTTCCACTTTCCATCTTTACTGGAATTATGTTACTCTATATCTGCTTTATACTTATCTATTTGCTTTCTGTGCCTTGGGTTTGGTTTTTCTTTGACCATAGAAGCTATAGTTTCTGAAAAATAATTTTCTTCACATTAATTTACACTATTGAGTATACTTTAATGGTGGATGTTTTCATGTTCTGTTCTAAAGAAATGACACTCCCTTTAGCTAATATGCTTGCAGTTCGATTTCTTTGCTCCCTGAGCCTCAAAAAATCAAGAGATTATTTTTTTTAATACTGACAATGGAAAGTATATTAATGTTTTTGGCAATATAGGTACTATATAAACCTATAGGAAGGTTATGAAGATATTTTCTAAAACTGAAGTTGATTATTCCCCACGAAGGTCGATTATAACTATTGAGATCATGGAAACAAAATGTCAACTCTTTTATTATTCAGTGAATAGGATTGCTTTCCTTTACATGGCTAAAATAGCAGTTCCATGTTATAACTTTACAAATGTAGTGGAGTGTGTTTTTTTTTCCCCCTAAATAGTCATTTTCAGAGGGATGATCTATATAGCTTGCCAACTTACAGTACAGCTGATGTAAAGAGTTTGTGATGGCAACCCTAAATGTTTTATCACCTGTCAGAAATTTCAATGATAATAAAAAGTAACATCCTTTAAATTAATTAGACATGATTAGGACTTCAAGCCCAGAGGCCACTTCATTATGCAAAAATTATAACAGCTATTTAAATTACCATTAAATTGATTCTTATGTTAATTGATATCTCACTTATAACCCTAGATTTTAATTTATATAAGATCTTTGGAAATAATAATAAGGTGTAATCAAATATTATTTGGGGAAATTCTTTTATGAAAAAATACACTGAAAAATTGATTGTTATATCTGACCCTTGGTAGAACGTCTGGATTAGAATAAAGCTAATTTCTCATGAAATGGCTCAGATTCATCTCCCGTGTTTGTGCAGCCTCCACAAACAGCAATAGAAGTTGCATGTGTGGTTCAGAACGGTAGTTTTTTCCCCAGTGAGCCCTGTCTTATCTTCTCCTGTCTGACACAGGAAACAGAGTTTAATTTAACCAGTTGAGATGCAGCATGGGCTGTGATACATTTTGGAAAAGGAGGGTAATGTGACTGAGCATACAGCCGACTTTTAAAGATAGGAAGTGATATATATTTCAGAGAAGAACTGACACCATGGAGTAGAATAAACCTGAGTGTCATCTCACAGGGTTTTAATAAGCAGGTGTTGTTGAAGTAAAACATTTTCGAAGTTAAGATGTCAGTTGCAGGAAATTGAAATTAATTGTTCTTTAGGGACAAATTGAGATGAACTGTGGCATATCTCAGTTCAGGTACATAACCTCCTCATGCATTTTTTTGTTTCAAGTGACTAGTTTTGAATCTGCAAGATGGCAGACAAATTAAAATATTGTTCTGGCCTCTTTTAGAGTGTCCAGTCTCTACTAATTAAAATCCGTTTTCGTTTTTATTCCTAAATTTCTTTCTATATTGCAAGTTCCACAAGTGTAGGAAATAGAGTTTATCAATACCATATGGGCCTAGTTTCTGGGGCTAACTCTTTAATTGCTTAAGAATTTTCTAAGAAACTTCTGGTTTGCTTTGCAGATTTTAGCAATGACCATATTCAAGTTGTAAACTGCAATTACAGTATTACAAATTACAAGAAACTGTATTTATGGGTATGGAATCAAGATTGGGTTATTCAGGAAAAAACTGTTAGAAATGGAAAAGTAGGTTTATGTAGTTGTAGGCTAAACTCCCTCATACTATCATTGCTTTTCCCCCTTCACATCTAAGATCTTCGTTCATGTTTTAGTCATTTTTCTTTTGTTTTGTTTCTGTTTTGTCTTCTTTATTTGTCGCACCTTGTCACATCCTGGGGACTGAGCAGAGACGCATCTAAAAGTTGAGCAAGGTCAGTGCCCACTAAGGTACAATTGAAAATAAGTGCAGTCTGAGAGGAGATGCAGACTTGAGGAGGAGGTTGGTACAGGCGTTCATGAAGGAGTTCATGAAGACGGAAGACAGTCTTATCAAAGAAGTTCCAGAAGCCATAATCCATGGAAGATGCTGAGCTAGAGTGTTAGCATCCCACCCTTCCACTTTCTGCTTTGTCATCTTATTCACACTTCATTTCTGCACACTTCCTTTCTGCTTTTCCAGTTGCCCTCTCAGACACTTCCCAATAGGGGGCGCTAAAGGGAGACTGGAAAACTCCAAGAGGAAGGTGAGATTTGTTCATTTCTGTTACTCCCTGTTCTTGTCAGCATCACCATAGCAATGCAGCTTCACCCCAGCAGCTGCTGTTCACTCCAGTAGCAGCTGTTGATTTACTATCCAGTTTTCTCAACACTCACAAAATCACACCCTCTAGGGCCACCAGCACTAGTTGGCCAATGCATCTTCCTCCAAGGTCTGCATCTCAGAGGCACAGGATTTCTTCTCTGAACTCAGAGGCTCTAGCACTGTGTTAACCAATATGGTAGCCACTAGCTGCTTGTGGAATTTAAACTTAAAATTAGACACAATTAAAATTCAGTTTCTCAGGCACATTTCAAGGTTCAGTTCTCTCACATGGAGAGCACAGAACATTCCACCACTACAGAAAGTTGTGTTGAACAGCCGTGAGGTCCCGCACTAGTTGAGCAGTGCTGACTTTTCTGAGGTCTGAGCTTTTGTTCTGTGTGGCTTCTCCAAGCTTCTCAATTTTGATAATCTCAACCTCTTCCCTGTGCTGCCTCCATTCCTTATTTCCTTTTTTGCCTCTTCAGTTGTCTGGTACCGTGGTAACAATTCTTCATATCAAATCAAGCCCCGTTACGTAATCAGGGGACTAGTGCAAAAAGAAAATCCAGGTCCCCTCGTTCAAAAAGTAGGGTAAAAGTACCATTAAAAGTACATATAAATTTTTTTTTCTTTCTTCTTTGGTCTCTCTATTTGTCATGTTGTTTTTATTCTATTGAATGTCATTCTAAGTAAAAATGCAATTCAAATTTTAAAACATCAGTATGAATTTTACCATGTATCTTTATATTGTACAATGTCCATTTTAACTATAATAATCAGGTCTTTTATTAAAATGTGGCATCTCCAACACTGCACAATTTGTATTTTGTGGCTCATTCCTGGAGGGTGCCTTGAGCTGGCCAGAAGGAACTGATGTGAGTGATACTCAGGAAGGCTGGAGAAGGAAAAATGATATTCCCAGGTAGAGAGCCAGCTAAGGGAGGGCTTTCAGGCATGGGGATACTCAGGGTGAAGGCAGACAGGAGCCCGGGACCAGCCCCGCTCTACAGAGTGCTGGGCCTGACGGCAGTTGGGCATCCCCTCCCTCTGGCCCTTGAACTGACGTGGCGCACCCTGGCAGAGGAGTGGCCTCCGAGGAACTTTAAACCTCAGTGCTGGGAACACACTCGGTACCTAGATGGGGGGGGGGGGGCGGTTAGAGGCTTCCTCCATCCAGACAGGGCTGGCCAGCCTAGGGAGGGGATGACTGCCGCCATACCTGTTCCCTGAGTCTGTGGGATACATGAGTCCAACCCTGACCTTTCAGCTCCTGTGCCCAGGCCCAGGCTGGGGGCGGAGGGTGGGAGTAGTCACCGGGCAGTGGTGGAGAGAGGGAGGCCAGTCGGAAGCCTCAGAGTGAGGAGGGGTGGGGGTCAGTCTGGGGAGGTAACAGGAGGTGGGATGGGCTGGGAGCTGATACTCTAAGCCCTTTGAACTTGCTCTATTGTCCCACTGGACTTCATTTATAAAACAAATTCAAATGTAAAATTATTAAGTAGTTCAGTATAGTGACAACAGAGCACTGAAATCCAAGTGTGGGACTCTTCTGAGCAGGTGGCTCTGTGCAGGTGCATTGGTCACTTGTCCATGGAGCTGGCCCTGATCAAAATGACTTGAGTCGTTCCGTCTCTTGATCGGACCTTGACTGATATGGATGGGAAGGCAGGCTTTAGGTTAACTCTGGGGGAGAAGAGACAGGGCAACAAATTATGGCACGTCTATGGGAGCATCTCTCAGTCAGCTTCTGCCGCACACAGTTCATCGGAGCTCGCTTTTGCTGCGGACACTTCTCAGACGACTCCAATGTTCATGGTTTGAATTCTTTATCTTTCTTTTTTAAAATGTAGAGTGGTAGTAAGTTTGCTTTCCTATATTACTGTTGTTTTGTTTCTACTCCCCCTAGCACAATTTCTATCTTCTCCTGATGCCTGTACTTTGCAGAATTATTTCAAGAATAGATACTGAATAAAGGTTAAGAAATAAGGCTACAAAAAAAAAATAAGAATAGATACTGCCCTTCAATATTATTCAGGCTTCTATTTCGGTCTTTGCTATACTGCAGCCTTTTACTTATGAAGTATATTTTTCACAGAGAAGAATCATTTTTTTTTAAAATATTGACATATGTCGTGAATTTTTAAATTTATTTATTTATGGCAGTGTTGGGTCTTCGTTTCTGTGTGAGGGCTTTCTCTAGTTGTGGCAAGCGGGGGCCACTCTTCATCGTGGTGCGCGGGCCTCTCACTATCGCGGTCTCTCTTGTTGCGGAGCACAGGCTCCAGACGCGCAGGCTCAGTAGTTGTGGCTCACAGGTCCAGTTGCTCCGCGGCATGTGGGATCTTCCCAGACCAGGGCTCGAACCCGTGTCCCCTGCATTGGCAGGCAGATTCTCAACCACTGCGCCACCAGGGAAGCCCCAAGAGAAGAATCATTTTTAACACTGTACTTTTCTCTATGTAGAGGATTTAAATTCTGAGCTTTTACATACGCATTCCAAAGAGTCTCGCTCTCCATGAAACTTCCATAAGGGTCTGCAAATTCCTTGGGTGGCAGATACGCATACCTGTGCTCTTTCTTCTGTTATTAACTGTGGTGTCATCCAGGAGCAATTTTCAACTGAATGTTTCTGTCTAACCTGTGTGCTTGATGTACCCACAGTTCTTTGGAGGTTAAGAGAATTGCCTGCCTTTCCTCCTGAATACCTAATCTGGAAATGGCCTGGAGTTTCTGTCTACTCTTTGCGCTTAGGGCAGGTCTCTGTAGGCCTGCTGGGGAGCTCGTACTAGTGCTTCCTAGTCTTTTCCAGTCCTTTGACACTGAGTTCCTTGGAGACAGAACTATATGCTCAGTAAAAGTTTTGGTCAGATTGAATTTAATTGATGAACTTGTTGGGATACAAGAGAAAACAGAGAGGATGGAAGATTTGGCTTTCTGCTCATTCAAACCCTGGGCCACATCTTTGTTCTCAGACAACATACATCCACATTTAGAGTCAACCATATGCAAACAGATTTTCATATTTGAGGGAAGAAATTCCCTAGTACAAATATCTCCTTACTCTTCTGCTCCAGTTAGTAAAATTCCTAAACAAACACAAAAGAATATCTATAAAAGTGTGTAGCTCTGTCATTCGAAGAGGGCTATCCCAGAGCCAGGAACCATGAGGTAAGACCAAATAGCCAAGGGGAACAAGGGATCTAGTTCCCAGAAAATGCCAGAAAGGGGTAAGACATTTTAGGCAAGCCAGATTGACAGCATTCGTGATTTTGCACTGAGTCATTTTCATAGCCACCAGCAGGCACATACATGTGTATATACGACAGCCATTTTTCCTCCTCTCTTCCATAGGTATCATCTTTTTACAATATTCACAGTAAAAACTCAACTAAGGAAAATGAGAAAATCCATGTCATTTGATCAGATAAATGAAAACTTTGGGATATACCAAGAAGACCCATCTCACAAGTTGGAAAGCACTGATTAGTAGGTATAGGTGGCTGGGAAAATGACAGGAGAGTTCTGCATTTGAAGAGCTGAATAACTGTAGGAGACTAACAGAAACTAAACCATTGTTCTTTTCACCTGAACATATGCCCAGACCAGGAAGGGACTCTGGGAGAATGCAGAAGTTCCTACCTGAGGAATGTTACTTCCTAGAACAGAACCAGGAAGAACCAACCATATTGTAAAGGGCATTTCTGATTACGATAAGTCATGTAAATACTGCACAGGTATCTGTAGAAAATGTTTCCTCTCGGGAGGGAAACAATCTGCTTTACCAAGACAAAACTGATCAAATGCATATTTCCAGATAGACAGCAGGCTCTCAGACCTCACCACAGGCTGTTGAGGTGTTAATATAGAGAAAATGGTGTATCTAATTGTTTTGCTCCTATGATGATCATGAGTAAATGCCAAGTGGTATTAAGCAGTTATTTCACGCCTGAACCTTACTCCTTAAATTCACTGAAAATTAATGATGATGAGTGACTTCTCAATAATAAAATTGCAGATTCAATTCCATGTGTTTGTATGTATGTTTGTATTTATTAATTTACAATAATAAATACGTTATACAAGTCCCCTACATACGAACGAGTTCCATTCCAAGAGCACATTCGTAAGTCCAATTTATTCCTAAGTCCAACAAAGTTAGCCTAGGTACCTAACTAACACAATTGGCTATACAGTACTGTACTGTAATAGGTTTATAATACTTTTCACACAAATGATACATAAAAAACAAACATAAAAAATAAAGAAAACATTTTTAATCTTACAGTACAGTACCTTGAAAAGTACAGTAGTACAGTACAATAGCTGGCCTACAGGGGCTGGCATCGAGTGAACAGGCAAGAAGAGTTGCCGACTGGAGGAGGGAGAGGAGGTGGGAGATGGTAGAGCTGAAGGATCCTCAGCAATAGGAGACGGAGGGCAGGCTGCAATCTCACTCACGCCTGACGCTGATGGCACAGGTTCTGGTTCCTTGCTGGATTCAATTCTACCTACCTTCTTGAAAAAACGATCCAGTGATGTCTGGGTAGTAACTCTTTTTTCCTTGTCATAGATGACACGGTAGCACTGGATTGCATTCTGAATGCCTGCTGCAACCTTCGTGTACTGTTCTACATTCAGGTCCTGTGCCTCAAAAACGGACAGTGCCTCCTCAAATAAAGATAATTCTCTTGCCATTTCCTGCGTTGTGAAACTCTTCAGTTCTTCAGTTACTTCTTCCTCTTGTCTCTCTTCGTCCTTTTTCTGGGGCTCCGTTGCATCAGGGCTTCATTAGTAAGCTCCTCGTGTTGCACAGCAAGGAGTTCAATGAAGTCGTCCTCCTTCAGATCTAGCCCCAGCTTTTCGCTGAGGGTCACTAAGTTGCTCTTTGGTCTCCTCATCCACTTTTTTTTTTTTTTTTAACATCTTTACTGGAGTATAATTGCTTTACATTGTTGTGTTAGTTTCTGCTGTATAACAGTGTATCAGCTATACATATACATATATCTCCATATCTCCTCCCTCTTGCATCTCCCTCCTACCGTCCCTATCCCAGCCCTCTAGGTGGTCACAAAGCACCGAGCTGATCTCCCTGTGCTATGCGGCTGCTTCCCACTAGCTAGCTATTTTACATTTGGTAGTGTATATATGTCCATGCCAGTCTCTCATTTCTTCCCAGCTTACCCTTCCCCCTCCCCGTGTCCTCAAGTCCATTCTCTATGTCTGCATCTTTATTCCTGTCCTGCCCCTAGCTTCTTCAGAACCATTTCTTTTTTTAGATTCCATATATATGTTAGCATATGGTATGTGTTTTTCTTTCTGACTTACATCACTCTGTATGACAGACTCTAGGTCCATCCACCTCACTACAAATAAGTCAATTTCATTTCTATTTTTATGACTGAGTAATATTCCATTGTATCTATGTGCCACATCTTCTTTATCCAGTCATCTGTCAATGGACACTTAGGTTGCTTCCACGTCCTGGCTATTGTAAACAGTACTGCAGTGAACATTGTGGTACATGATTCTTTTTGAATTATGGTTTTCTCAGGGTATATGCCCAGTAGTGGGATTGCTGGGTCGTATGGTAGTTCTACTTTTAGTTTTTTAAGGAACCCCCATACTGTTCTCCATAGTGACTGTATCAATTTACATTCCCACCAACAGTGCAAGAGGATTCCCTTTTCTCCACACCCTCTCCAGCCTTTATTGTTTGTACATTTTTTGATGATGGCCATTCGGACCAGTGTGAGGTGATACCTCATTGTAGTTTTGATTTGCATTTCTCTAAGGATTAGTGATGTTGAGCATCCTTTCATGTGTTTGTTGACAATCTGTATCTCTTCACTGGATAAATGTCTATTTAGGTCTTCTGCCCATTTTGGGATTGGGTTGTTTGTTTTTTTGATATTGAGCTGCATGAGCTGCTTGTATAGTTTTGAGATTAATCCTCTGTCAGTTGCTTCATTTGCAAATATTTTCTCCCATTCTGAGGGTTGTCTTTTCGTCTTGTTTATGGTTTCCTTTGCTGTGAAAAAGCTTTTAAGTTTCATTAGGTCCCATTTGTTTATTTGTGTTTTTATTTCCATTTCTCTAGGAGGTGGGTCAAAAAGGATCTTGCTGTGATTTATGTCATAGAGTGTTCTGCCTATGTTTTCCTCTAAGAGTTTTATACTGCCTGATCTTACATTTAGGTCTTTAATCCATTTTGAGTTTATTTTTGTGTATGGTGTGAAGGAGTGTTCTAATTTCATTCTTTTACATGTAGCTATCCAATTTTCCCAGCACCACTTATTGAAGAGACTGTCTTTTCTCCATTGTATATTCTTGCCCCCTTTATCAAAGATAAGGTGACCATATATGCATGGGTTTATCTCTGAGCTTTCTATCCTGTTCCATTGATCTATATTTCTGTTTTTGTGCCCGTACCATACTGTCTTGATATCTGTAGCTTTTTACTGTAGTCTGAAGTCAGGGCCCCTGACTCCTCCAGCTTCATTTTTCTTTCTCAAGGTTGCTTTGGCTATTCGGGGTCTTTTGTGTTTCCATACAAGTTGTGAAATTTTTTGTTCTAGTTCTGTGAAAAATGTGATTGGTAGTTTGTTAAGGATTGCATTGGATGTGTAGATTGCTTTGGGTAGTATAGTCATTTTCACAATGTTGATTCTTCCAATCCAAGAATGTGTTATACGTCTCTGCAACTGTTTGTATTATCTTTCATTTCTCTCAGCAGTGTCTTATACTTTTCTGCATACAGGTCTTTTGTCTCCTTAGGTAGGCTTAATCCTAGGTATTTTATTCCTTTTGTTGCAGTGGTAAATGGGAGTGTTTCCTTAATTACTCTTTCAGATTTTTCATCATTAGTGTATAGGAATACAAGAGATTTCTGTGCATTAATTTTGTATCCTGCTACTTTACCAAATTCATTGATTAGCTCTGGTAGTTTTCTGGTAGCCTCTTTAGGATTCTCTATGTATAGTATCATGTCATCAGCAAACAGTGAAAAATTTACTTCTTCTTTTCTGATTTGGATTCCTTTTATTTCTTTTTCTTCTCTGATTGCTGTGGCTAAAACTTCCAAAACTATGTTGAGTAATAGTGGTGAGAGTGGACAACCTTGTTTTGTTCCTTATCTTAGGGAAAATTGTTTCAGTTTTTCACCATTGAGAACAATGTTGGTTGTGGGTTTGTCATATACGGCCTTCATTATGTTGAGGTAAGCTCCCTCTATGCCTACTTTCTGGAGGGTTTTTATCATAAATGGGTGTTGAATTTTGTCAGAAGCTTTTCCTGCATCTATTGAGATGATCATATGGTTTTTCTTCTTCAATTTGTTAATATGGTTTATCACATTGATAGATTTACGTATATTGAAGAATCCTTGCATTCCTGGAATAAACCCCAGTTGATCATGGTGCATGATCATTTTAATGTGCTGTTGGATTCTGTTTGCTAGTATTTTGTTGAGGATTTTTGCATGTATGTTCATCAGTGATATTGGCCTGTAGTTTTCTTTCTTTGTGAGATCTTTGTCTGGTTTTGGTATCAGGGTGATGGTGGCCTCATAGAATGAGTTTGGGAGTGTTCTCCCCTCTGCTATATTTTGGAAGAGTTTGAGATGGATAGGTGTTAGCTCTTCTCTAAATGGTTGGTAGAATTTGCCTGTGAAGCTATCTAGTATTGAGCTTTTGTTTGTTGGAAGATTTATAATCACTGTTTCAATTTCAGTGCTTGTGATTGGTCTGTTTATGTCTTCTATTTCTTCCTGGTTCAGTCTTGGAAGGTTGTACTCTTCTAAGAATTTGTCCATTTCTTCCAGGTTGTCCATTTTATTGGCATATAGTTGCTTATAGTAATCTCTCATGATCCTTTGTATTTATGCAGTGTCAGTTGTTACTTCTCCTTTTTCACTTCTAATTCTGTGATTTGAGTCTTTTCCCTTTTTCTTAATGAATCTGGCTAATGGTTTATCAATTTTATTTATCTTCTCAAAGAACCAGCTTTTAGTTCTATTGATCTTTGCTATCATTTCCTTCATTTCTATTTCATTTATTTCTGATCAGATCTTTATGATTTCTTTCCTTCTGCTAATTTTGGGGGTTTTTTTGTTCTTCTTTCTCTAATTGCTTGAGGTGTAAGGCTATGTTGTTTGACATTTCTCTTATTTCTTGAGGTAGGATTGTATTCCTATAAACTTCCCTCTTAGAACTGCTTTTGCTGCATCCCATAGGTTTTCGGTCATGGTGTTTTCATCGTCATTTGTTTTTAGGTATTTTTTGATTTCCTCTTTGATTTCTTCAGTGATCTCTTGGTTATTCAGTAATGTATTGTTTAGGATCCATGTGTTTGTTTTTTTTAAGGTTTTTTCCTGTAATATCTTGTTTCACAGCATTGTGGTCAGAAAAGATACTTGATATGATTTCAATTTTCTTAAATTTACCAAGGTTTGATTTGTAACCCAAGATATGATCTATCCTGGAGAATGTTCCATGAGCACTTGAGAAGTGTATTCCGTTTTTTTTTGGATGGAATGTCCTATAAATATCAATTAAATCCAACCTGTTTAATGTGTCACTTAAAGCTTGTGTTTCCTTATTTATTTTCATTTTGGATGATTTGTCCATTGGTGAAAGTGAGGTGTTAAAAGTCCCCTACTGTTTTGTGTTACTGTCAATTTCCCCTGTTATGGCTGTTAGCATTTGCCTTATGTATTGAGGTGCTCCTATGTTGGGTGCATATATATTTACAATTGTTATATCTTCTTCTTGGATTGATCCCTTGATCATTAGGTAGTGTCCTTCCTTGTCTCTTGTAATAGTCTTTCTTTTAAAGTCTATTTTGTCTGATATGAGAATTGCTACTCCAGCTTTCTTTTGATTTCCATTTGCATGGAATATCTTTTTCCATCCCCTGACTTTCAGTCTGTATGTGTCCCAAGGTCTGAAGTGGGTCTCTTGTAGACAGCATATATACGGATCTTGTTTTTGTGTCCATTCAACCATTCTCTATCTTTTGGTTGGAGCATTTAATTCATTTACATTTAAGGTAATTATCAATATGTATCTTCCTATTATCATTTTCTTAATTGTTTTGGGTTTGTTATAGTAGGTCTTTTCCTCTCTTGTGTTTCCTGCCTAGAGACATTCCTTTAGCATTTGTTGTAAAGCTGATTTGGTGGGGCTGATTCATCTTACCTTTTGCTTGTGTGTAAAGGTTTTAATTTCTCCATCGAATGTGAATGAGATCCTTGGTGGATAGAGTAATCCTGGTTGTAGGTCTTTCCCTTTTATCACTTTAAATATGTCCTGCTACTCTTCTCGCTTGCAGAGCTTCTGGTGAAAGATCAGCTGTTAACCTTGTGGGGATTCCCTTGTATGTTATATGTTGCTTGTCCCTTGCTGCTTTTAATATTTTTTCTTTGTATTTAGTTTTTGATAGTTTGATTAATATGTGTCTTGGCATGTTTCTCCTTGGATTTATCCTGAATGGGACTCTCTGTGCTTCCTGGACTTGATTGACTATTTTCTTACCCATATTAGGGAAGTTGTCAACTATAATCTCTTCAAAAATTTTCTCAGTCCTTTACTTTTTCTCTTCTTCTGGGAACTCTATAATTCAAATGTTGGTGCATTTAATGTTGTCCCAGAGGTCTCTGAGACTGTCCTCAATTCTTTTCATTCTTTTTTCTTTATTCTGCTCTGTGGTAGTTATTTCCACTCTTTTATCTTCCAGTTCCCTTATCCGTTCTTCTGCCTCAGTTATTCTGCTATTGATTCCTTTTAGAGAATTTTTAATTTCATTTATTGTGTTGTTCATCATTGTTTGCTCTTTAGTTCTTCTAGGTCCTTGTTAAACGTTTCTTGTATTTTCTCCATTCTATTTCAAAGATTTTGGATCATCTTTACTATCATTATTCTGAATTCTTTTTCAGGTAGACTGCCTATTTCCTCTTCATTTGTTACGTCTGGTGGGTTTTTACCTTGCTCCTTCATCTGCTGTGTATTTCTCTGTCTTCTCATTTTGCTTATCTTACTGTGTTTGGGGTCTCCTTTTCATAGGCTGCAGGTTAGTAGTTCTTGTTTTTGGTGTCTGTTCCCAGTGGCTAAGTTTGGTTCAGTGAGTTGTGTAGGCTTCCTGGTGGAGGGGACTGGTACCTGTGTTCTGGTGGATGAGGCTGGATCTTGTGTTTCTGGTGGGCAGGACCGAGTCTGGTGGTGTGTTTTGGGGTGTCTGTGAACTTATTAGGATTTTAGGCATACTTTCTGCTAATGAGTGGGGTTGTGATCCTTGGGGTTGTTAGTGGTTTGGCACGGGGCGTCCAGCATTGGAGCTTGCTAGTCATTGATTGGAGCTGGGTCTTAGCGTTGAGATGGAGCTCTCTGGGAGAGCCCTCACCAGTTGGTAGTACGTGGGCCAGGAAGTCTCTGGTGGTCCAATGTCCTGAAATTGGCTCTCTCACTACCAAGGCTCAGGCCTGACAGCCGCCCGGAGCACCAAGACCCTGTCACTCACATGGTTCAGAAGCAAAGGGAACAAATAAATAAATAAAATAAAATAAAGTTGTTGAAATTAAAAAAAAATTTTTAAATATTATTAAAATAAAAAGTAAAAAAATTTAAAGAAAATAAGGAGAGCAACGAAACCAATAAACAAATCCACCAATGATAACAAGCGCTAAAAACTAAGATAAACATATAAATCAGAATCTTGTCAGTTGCATACAGCAAACCTCAAGTCTACAGTTCCTCCCAAAGTCCACTGCCTCAATTTTGTGATGATTTGTTGTCTTCAGGTATTTCACAGATGCAGGGTACCTCAAGTTGATGGTGGAGATTTATTCCACTGCTCCTGAGGCTGCACAGAGAACGTTCCCTTTCTTTTCTTTGTTCGCACAGCTCTTGGTGTTCAGGTTTGGATATTGCTTCCCTCTGCATATAGGTTGCCCCCTGGCATCTTGTCTTCTCCCAGACAGGATGGCGTTAAAGGAGTGGCTGATTAGTGGGCTCTGGCTCACTCAGGCCTGGGGGAGGGAGGGGTACGTAATGCAGGGCGAGCCTGAGGCAGCTGAGGCCAGCGAGACATTGCAACAGCCTGAGGCATGCTGTGTGTTCTCCCGGGGAAGTTATCCCTGGATCACGGGACTCTGGCAGTGGTGGGCTGCACAGGCTCCCAGGAGGGGGGGTGTGGATAGTGATCTGTGCTTGCACACAGGCTTCTTGGTGGCTGTAGCAGAAGCCTTAGCATTTCATGCCCATCTCGGGGGTCCACACTGATAGCCGCAGCTCGCGCCTGTCTCTAGAGCTTGTTTAGGCGGTGCTCTGAATCACTTGTCCTCACACACTCGGAAACAATGGTCTCTTGCCTCTTAGGCGGGTCCAGACTTTTTCCCCCCGAATCCCTCCCAGCTAGCTGTGGTGCACTAGACCCCTTCAGGCTGTGTTCACGCCACCAACCGCAGGCCTCTCCCTGCGCTCGGACCAAAGCCCGAGCCTCAGCTCCCAGCCCCCACCCGCCCCGGCGGGTGAGCAGACAAGCTTCACGGGCTGGTGAGTGCCGGTCGGCACCGATCCTCTGTGCGGGAATCTCTCCGCTTTGTCCGCCGCACCCCTGTTGCTGCGCTCTCCTCCGTGGCTCCGAAGCTTCCCTCTCCGCCACCCGCAGTCTCCGCCCGCGAAGGGGCTTCCTAGTGTGTAGAAACCTTTCCTCCTTCACAGCTCCCTCCCACTGGTGCAGGTCCTGTCCCTATCCTTTTGTCTCTGTTTTTTCTTTTTTCTTTTGCCCTACCCCGGAATGTGGGGAGTCTCTTGCCTTTTGGGAGGTCTGAGGTGTTCTGCCAGCGTTCAGTAGGTGTTCTGTAGGAGTTGTTCCACGTGTAGATGTATTTCTGATGTATCTGTGGGGAGGAAGGTGATCTCCACTTCTTACTCCTCCTCTATCTTGAAAGGTCCTCTCCTCCACGTCCTTAAATCCAAGAAAATCATGAACAAACTGCAGGCAAAATTTCTTCCAAACCGCATTCATGGTGACCGCCGTAACCTCCCTTCAAGAAAAGTCAATGTTTTTTATGGCCTTGTAGATGTTATAGTCTTTCCAAAATTGTCACAAGGTTGTTCCTGATTCATCACTCACCTTCACTGGAGCTGCCCGGGAATTTCCTGAAACACTTCGAGAAATTATTGATGAAGGTGCTTATTTACCTGAGGTTTTTAATGTGGATGAGACAGGACCTGCTCTGGTAAATACGTGCCTTCATCAATAATTTCTCAAAGCATTTCAGGAAATTCCCGCTGCCTCGCCACTTACTCTTACATTGTGAAGGTTGGCTCTAGCCTTGAACCGATTAAACCAGCCATGGCTAGCATTAAAAGATGTGCTCTCTGATTCTTTGCCGTGTTTCTTCTTCAAGTCTTCATAAAGGCTTTTAATTTTCTCTTGAATCAGCATTAAGCTGAGCGGAACTCGATGCTGATGCTGATCCTGCATCTACACACTGAGAAGTTTCTCCATCTCCTCCATCACTTTTCCACGCTTCTTTAATATTATTGTCGACATCATCGGCACAGCAGACTTCACGTGTACCATGATGTTGTCCTTGTTCTTTAGAATCATGCCAATGGTTGAATGATTCATGTTATAAGAACAAGCTATGTCTACCATCTTTTCACCTCACTCTACTCTCAATTATTTTCACTTTTGTTTCCATTGTTATGGCTTGGTGCTTCTTAGCAGTACCAGCTACATCACTGCTGCTTTTACACTTGCTTCTGGACATCCTGGGCTTGAAATAAAGATACTGTACTACTGTACTCTATACAGTACAGTACGCAAAAAGCACAACCACTTGTAGAGGAGGCACGCGTGTGACAATGTACGCTAGACACAACTAACTTACGTGATTGGACAGTTCACAACTTGAAGATTCATAGGTAGGGGACTTACTGTAGTTGTGTTGTGACAAATTTATGTAACTCAAAGCTTAAATCAGGAGCATTTTGTTTCTATAACTAATCTTTCATATTGCATTGTATCTTATTTTGTTAGGTACATTTTCTAATTATATTATTTCAAATATTATTCAGTGTAAAGTTTGGATAGATGGACTTGATGGTCTTTTGATATGCTTTTCATTCCCATAAATGTGACTATTTCATATTATGGTTTAATTGGTTTTGGTAGATTATGCATTTTGTGAATATAATACAAATACATAATATGTGTATAAAATGTGCATATAAAATTCATGCATAAACTGTTTATTATTCTAAAAGTAAAATATTTCAATACTCTTACAGCTTCCAGTCAGTAGACACCATAAATGAGCCGTATCATATGAAACATCTGTTATAACTGGAGTATTCCTTAAAATGTATATTTCTTCATCATGCTTAAATATCATCCACCTTTGTACTTACCTTTCAGTTTTGGGTGGCACTAGGTTAAACAATAGAGTGGATGGATTGGGACTCACCATAGATGCTATTTTAAATCAGTGCCTGTATCTATGATACTACCCTTGCAAGATGCTTTTGGAAGAGTTGATTTTCAATTATACCATTAGAGAGAAAGGCTAAAAATATTTTAATTCGCTATTCTTGCTTGTATTTTTTCAGCTAGTTAAACTAGGGTCTGTTTTGTCTAGGTTATTTGCAATCTCATCATCATCCAGAGAAATGTGGTTTGCAAATTAAAATAGTAACATCAGCAATTTCCCCTGAGAGAAACTTGTTTCTACCCTGCCAGGGGCAGTATCACTAACTAACAAATAGTGAGAAGGTTTCTCTCAGCTGCTTCTGTGCGTATGAGTGTGTGAGCACTGGCAGGGAGGGACCTGTCCTCTACAGATGCTAATACAAAGTAATGTGAGCCATAATCATGAATTTCTTTTGGAGACATGGCATTACTATTATTACTACAAGAATGTTTGCCAAAGGCAAAAAAAAAAGCCAACCAAATAACAATACAAAATCTTTCTGATTCCTCCACTGTCTGCTTCATTAAGTGATTCTCCAGACCTCAGCTAAACATATTTTCTCTCTGGACCTAATCTTGCAATCCTCACTCCTGTCAAAGTAGAAACATTGGCCAAGTAATGAAATGTGCAAAACCACAGCCTAAGAATACAAGCCAATTGTGTGTTTGTTTTGTTTTATATTTTTTATTATGTCCCTTAGCTTAAGTGAAGCTGAAGACCTAAAAGCTAATGTATCTTTCACAATTACTGCATTTTTTTGAGAACTCATAATTAGGACAGAGGGAAGAGGAGTATAAAAACACATATATGTATATGTTTATGAAATAACATAACAAACCATCAACATCTTTCTGAAATCAGTGTTTACTGTGATTATTGCTTGTATTATGGAATTATTTTTCCTACTGTCTTTCATTATTTATAAAATAAACATTGGTGGAGCTGTTTGCCAGGTTGTGTGATGATGCTAGCATGAAAATATGAATTAGCCTCTAATAGAAAGTAGGAACAGAGACGGATGGGAACACGGAGTAAGAAGTGATCATTTCGGTGAGGTGGGTTTAGAGGAGGTTAGATTTAAGCCAGATGTTCATGCTAATCAGACTAGAATGGAATAGTCTTCTTGGGAGAGTGAGCAATATGAAAATATCCTGGCCACACGAGACCAGCTCCAGAATCTAATCACATATTAAAATGTACGAAATGGGCAGTATGTGGGAAAGAGTGAAATCTGATTTTTCAAATGACTTCAGTGACATATCAGAAGGAAAGGACAGGCAGTCGATGCTGTGGCTTTCACCCTCGCTTTACGGACACAGGAATCTCTTAAAACATTAACTCAAGTAATTGTCAGGTGCTTACCTTTGTTGGATCCAAGATGAATGAGAATCTATTTGAGGGTTAGGTATCAGAAGAAACACCTGTACGTTTTGTCCAGATGTTTATTTAGTACCGAGTGGCCAGTATTGATAAGATGGAGCTACACTAGGGAGTGAGTGCTAGTTCTGTACCTTTGAGGGAGCTACATGGCCAGTTAGGTGTAAAATCCAGAGACACCCCAGAGCCCATGTGTTTCCTAATTATCCACACACAATGAGCCTTGTCTATTTTGAATACAAACAACTAGACTGTTGAATGACCAAGACATTAGAAACTCTGCCTGGAAGTCACCAGACCCCTTTTCATGCTCTGCTTTGCATGCAGCACTTTTTCCTTTTCTGTTTTCTAACACTTACCAAACAGTGCCAGGTGAAATCAGTTCTGTCTTGTGAATTGAATGTTAATCTGAACTCAAGACCATTGCTGTTAGTAGAACAGAGTTGGAATCGGAGATAACAAGAGCTTCACGTGTAATTATTTTTTATCATAAATATTTCATTTTTACAGTATGATCATGAAAAATTAAAACTAAAGCCACCAGTGTCCACAACCTAGAGATAATTATTAGCACATACTTGATAGTGATATATATTTAATAATAGTTAGATTTCATAAATGTACTCTTTTATGTATGACTTTTCTCACATGTTCCGTGAATATTCTACCATGTTGCTAAGGATAAACATGCATCATGATTTTTAATGGCTGCATAGAATTCCACTGTGTGGCTATTACGTTATTCAACCAATCTCCTATCAATACAATTGCTAATTTTTCACTATTAATTTCATTACTGTTTTTGATACATGTGAAAAATTGCTTTTCTGAAAATTATCAATTTATAATTCCACAAGTAGCATATGAGAGAGCATACCTACCCATTCTCCCACCAACACTGAATTTACGTTTTAAAAACCTTTTGTCAGCTTAGTAAATGGAAGACATTTTTTGTTGATATTTGTATTTTCTAATACTCTTTACATTAAATGGAAAATTATAAAGAAAGTATCACTCAAAATGCTGCCATAAGACATAACTATGTTAAAATACTGGTGCTAAAAAAAAATCTTGCTGCTTAACTTTCTGAAAATTTTCAATGCATATATGCATATGATTTTTAAAAATAAATTGGACTATACAGTTCATGCTACTTTTCACCAACAATATATTCCTCTAAAAATTTTTAATGAGAAAATGATGTTCTATTGTGTGTATTTCACGATTTCCCTATTGTTGAATATTTATGTTGTTTCTTATCTTTTTGCTATTATATAATAATGCTGTGATGAACATCCTTATATAGAGTATTGCTCACTTGTCCAATTATTTCCTTAATATTCTTCTCTGAAAATGGAATTGTTTGGCAAAAAATTATGCATATAGTCACATTGTCTCTTATAAATACCAATTCCTGCCTTTATCAGTACTATATAGAAATATCCATTTCCCTACACTCTAACAACACTAGATATAATAATATTTTAAACCTTTACCAATAAGATAGATTAAAGATATTTTAAATTATACATCTTAGATTCAGTGGGATTGATTATTCTTTAATATTTATTGACTATTATTTCTTCATGTGTAAGTTGCCCTCTAACGTACTTTGCCCATTTTTTTATTAGACTGTTCATCTTTCCTATCTTTCCTTTAATGAAGAATTCTTTATATATTATAGGATATTAACACTTTGTCTGATACATGATTTTTACTTGACTTTTAATTTTGATTATGTTGATTTTACTGAGCTAAATTTTAAAATATCTAAGTAGAAAAATCTACAAATCTCTTTTGATATCCTTTCTGTTATAGGATTTTTCTTCACCCTAAAATTACTGAACTATTTTTTAAATTCTCTTAGTGTTTTCTTTTAAACTAGAAGTCAGTCATTAATTCATTTAGAGTTTTTCTCTTTTTTTTCCTGCATTTTCCCAAATCCATTTTAACCCTTCTACTTCCTCTATCAATTTGAAATATTTTCTTGCATAATATGTATATTGTGTGTGTGTGTGTATATATATATATATATATATATATATTCATTCTCTCAATAGTGTTTAAAAATAAATATTAATAACAGATAGAATATGTCCCTACAGTATTTAGTCTATCATATACATTTTGGAATACTTTTGCCTCATTCAAATTTTAAATCCATTAAGATTTTCAGAGACTCTACATAAACTTATAAATTTAGTGAGAATCTTTAGCTCCATAATATTGATCTTCCTGATTTAAAAAAGAATTCTTCATTTGTTCAAGGTTTCTTTCATGATGCTCATGAAAAGTTTACATCATTTACAAGATATTTTGCCCATTTACTTTTTCTTTTTTTATTAATTTTTATTGGATTATAGTTGCTTTGCAATGTTGTGTTAGTTTCTGCTGTACAGCAAAGTGAATCAGCTATATGTATACATATATCCCCTCTTTTTTGGATTTCCTTCCCATTTAGGTCACCACAGAGCATTGAGTAGAGTTCCCTGTGCTATACAGTAGGTTCTCATTAGTTATCTATTTTATACATGGTAGTGTATGTTTGTCAATCCCAATCTCCCAATTCATTCCATCCCCTCCATCCCCCCTTGGTATCCATACGTTTGTTCTCTACATCTGTGTCTCTATTTCTGCTTTGCAAATAAGTTTACCTGTATCATTTTTCTAGATTCCACATATAGGCGATATTATATGATATTTGTTTTTCTTTTTCTGACTTACTTCACTCTGTATGACAGTCTTTAGGTCCATCCATGTCTCTGCAAATGGCACAATTTCATTCCTTTTTATGGCTGGGTAATATTCCATTGTATATATGTACCACATCTTTATCCATTCCTCTGCTGATGGACATTTAAGTTGCTTCTATGTCCCAGCTATTGTAAATAGTGCTGTAATGAACACTGGGGTGCACATATCCTTTTGAACCATGGTTTTCTCCAGATATACACCCAGGAGTGAGATTGCTGGGTCATATGGTATTTCTATTTTTAGTTTTTTAAGGAACCTCCATACTGTTCTCCATGGTGGCCATATCAATTTACATTCCCACCAACAGTGTAAAAGGGTGGAAGACCTACAATAAATAGACATTTCTCCAAAGAAGACATGCAGATGGCCAAAAAACACATGAAAAGAGGCTCAACATCACTAATTATTAGAGAAATGCAAATCAATACTGGTGTTTATTCTCATTGTTTTTGTGTATGGGGTTATTATGAATGAGGTTTTTTCTGTATATACATACACAGATATACATACATATATGTATATTTAATTTTGCATTGACAAATGAAACATTCATTTTAAAAAGTTACAGAAAATGTAACTACTATTTATAAAGTGTTCACTCAGTGAACCACTACTGAGGTCAAGACATAACTTCTAAGTGTTCTAGAAACCCACTATGTGCCCCTCCCCTACCATGACCCTCTTCCTCCTCCAAGATGGTCAGTAACTTGACTTTCGTGATGATTATTGCCTTGGCCTTATTTATAGTTTTTATCTTAGAACTATACATGTCCTTATTTATGTTAGAACTATACATCTGTAAATAATACAGCTTAGTTTTCCTTCTTGTTGAACTAAAATAACCATTATATTTTCTGGTGTAATTGATTTGTTACTTTTATACTTTAGCTGATACTCTGTTCAATATTTTAGTTGATGATCTTTTTTTAAAGAAGTAATTTGTTTTATATCATCAGTAAATTATGTTATTTATCTTTTCCTTTCCAATGTCTATAATTCTCATTTAAACCTATAGGGTCTTTTCTAGCTCTTAGTCTAATAGTATTGGTTAGAGCTAAGAGAACAATGATAAATAATGGCGATAGTGAGAATTCCAGGGTTTTTTCCTGAAAAATGGCCATACGTTTATTGCTTTGTCATTATTACCATACAGTGGTTGTTTTGAGGTATATGTTTATCACGTAAAGCACTATTATTTTATTCCTATTTTCTGAGATTTTTTTTCAGAAAAAATATGAAGTATTATCATGTGGCATTTTACTGTCACTCAAGGCAATTGCCTGGCTTTGCTATTTTGAGTGCTAAATAAAATTTGTAGAGCTATTTGGAGAGAAAATTTATTTTATACTATTGGTATTGCCACCTGGAAACATGATATTCCCTAACTTAATATTCTTCAGGAAAATTAAATAGTTTTCTTCATACTTTTTACTCTATATTTCTTAAGTTTACATGTAGTGATTCTGTATTTTTGTAGGTATTGTGAATAGAATCTTTTAAAATTACAACTTAAAGTTGAGTTTTATAAGTTTATTTTATAATTGGCCTCTATAATGACCTCTCTTAGTAGCTTTAACAGCGTTTTCTATTTCTTTTCTCCTAAAGTTCTTCCAGCAAATAATCATAGCATCTGTAAATGATAATTATTTTTACTTTTTCCTTTTAAGTATTTATAATTTTGGGACTTGTACTTTTGGCCAAAATGCAGTAACAGGGACCAAATTTACTCTCCACCCTAAACAATTACAGAACTGGACAAAATACATGAAACAATGACTTTTTTTAAAAATTACTCTTACTTCACTTTTTCTAGCTTTATTGAAGTATGATTGACAAATAAAAATTGTATATATTTGGAATGATTTGATGTACATATAAATTGTGAAATGATTACCACTATCAATCTAATTCACAAACATCACCTCATGTAGTTACCCTTGTGTGTATTTGTGTGTTTGGTGAGAATGCTTAAGATCTACTCTCTTAGCTAATTTCAAGAGTACAATACATTATTATTAATTATAGTCACCATGCTGTACATTAGACCTGTATCTTATAACTGAAAGTCTGTACCCTTTGACCAACATCTCTCCATTTCCATCCCACCCACCTCCTGTCCCAGTCCTTGGTAACTACCATTCTGTTCTCTGTTTCTTTGTATTCAACTTTTTTAGATTCCTCATAAAAATGAGATCATGTGTTACTTGTCCTTCTGTGTCTCCCTTATTTCACTTAATATAATGTCTCCAGGTTCACCTATGTGGTCACAAATGGCAGAGTTTTCTCCTTTTTAAAGGCTGAATAATGTTCCATCTTATGCATGTACCACATTTTCCTTATAAGTTCATCCGTTAACAGACACTTAAGTTGTTTCTATATCTTGGCTATGGTGAATAATTCTGCAATGAACATGGGAGTTCAGATATTTCTTTGAGATGAATGCACTTCCTTTGGATAAATACCCAGAAGTAGAATTGCTGGATCATTTTTATTTTTTTGAGAAACCTGCATACTTTTTTCCATAATGGCTGTACCAATTTATATTCCCACCATCAGTGGACAAGGGTTCCTTTTTCTCCACATCCTCATCAACACTTGATACCTTTGAAACAGTAATTTTTAGACACTGGGGGAAGCATTGTGTAGGCCAAAAAGTTCGTTCGGGTTTTTCCATAAGATGTTATGAAAAACCCGAATGAACTTTTTGTCCAACCCAATACAAAGCAGAACTGTGATCCCTAAAAGAGAAACAAAATGAGCCCTATGACTGGACCAACTTGCTGTCTAAAGGCAGTTTCCAGGCTGCAGTGCAGACAGAGAGCATCCAAACAGCAATGAAGGAAAAATATATTAGAGGTCAAGGAAGTCAGGGAGCTACAGTTTGCAGAATATTGGAGAGGAAGAGTCTGCACATACAGACAGAGAAAGCTCTGGTGATCTGTAAAGAGGTCTTCTTGAGTCTTTGGTGCATACTGATTTGAACCTGTGAGAGAAGTTACCCAAGACAGGAGAAAAACACTGAACAACAATAGGCAGGAGAATTTCTGGAACTTTAAAAACTGGGGATGGTTTGTGTTTCCAACAGCCAGAGTAGAAAGATGTCAAAATAGATGGGGCTTTGTGTAGAGTCCCAGAAAAATATTGCCTTAATGGTGGGGCTAAGTTAGGGTTAGACTAAGGCTAACTCTGGACCCCCTTTAAAATATCTTAAAAACAATCTTTGAAAATATTCAACTAATTCCAAGAAATTTGTTGCAAGCTAAAATAAAACACAACACTACTTAAAGGAGCACACACAAAAAATCCAGCATTCAATAATGTCATGCCAAGAATACAAAGAAGCATAAAAATTTGACTTACAACTAGGAGAAAAATCAATTGATTAAAAAAAACAACCCAGAAATAACAGAAATGATGAAATTAGCAGAAAAAGTTATTAACAGAGTTATTATAAGTATGTCCATGTGTTCAAATAGGTTGAGAAAAACAGAATCATGAGAAGAAAAATGGACCATATACAAAAATACAAGTAGACTAGAAATGAAAAATATGTTATCTGAAATAAAAATTACACAGGGTGAGAACAGCAGCAGATTAAATGCTGCAGAAAAATTTTTTCTCAGTGAATGTGAAAATAAAGCATAGAGAAAATAAAAGACTGGAAAAATTGAAGAGAGCATAGATATGATATCAAACAGCCTAAGAGCCTAATGTGTAACTGGAGTCCCAGAAAAAGAGTAGAAAGTAGACAGAACAATGATGGGGAAAAATCATTTGATAAAAACTATAAGTGTATAGATCCAGGAAGCTCAAATAATTTCAAATAGAATAAACATTTTTTAAAAAAGCGTGTCAAATAATTTAATATAAAAAATGTGATGAAAACTAGTGCAAAAGAAAAAAATCTTAAGAAAGAGAAAAAAGACTCATTATGCCCAGCAACAAAAGTAAAATGACAGGAGACTACTCATCAGAAACTATGCAAGCCAGAAAATAATGGAGAAATGTCTCTGATAGTAAAAGGGGGGGAAAAAAATAAATTGGTTTAGGTTTCTTCACTCAGCAAGATTTCTTCACTTAGCAAAATTTTCTTTAAAAAATGAAGACATTTTAGACAAACTGAAGCTGATAGAATTCATTGTCATCAGATTTGTACCTACACAAATGTTAAAAGTATTTCAGGCAGAAGAAAATGATACCAGATGGAACTTAGGATCTACACCTGGGAATAAAGAGCACCAAAAATGATGACTACATGGGTAAATTTAGAAAATAAATTGTTTCCACATTTTAAATCACTTTAAGAAAGAATTGATTGTATGAGGCAAAAATAATAGCAATGCATTGTCGCGTTTAAAGCATATGTAGAAGTAAAATATAGGGCAACATCACAAATAAGTAGGGGAAATGAAAGTATTATTTGAAGGCAAAATTTGTGGGATGAAGCTAAAGCAGTGCTTGGAGAAAAATTTATAGCATTAATTACTTATTTAAAAAGGAAGAAAAGTCTTAAGTCAATAATCTAAGTTTCCACCTTAATAAGCTAGAAAGAAAAGAGCTAATTCTACTCAAAGGAGAAGGAAATAATGTAGATAAGAGCTGAAATCAATAAAATTGAAAACAGAAATGTAACAAAAAAAATCAGTGAAACCAAAGGCTAGTTCTTTGAGAAGATCAATAAAAATGATAAATATTACAGAAAGTAAAAGAATAATAATCGGTTGTTATGAACAACTTAATGTCAATAAACTTGACAACTCAGATGAAACGGACAAACACTCTGAAATACTCAAAAAGCTCACTAAAGAAAGAATAGATAGCCTGAATAACTCAGTATCTCTTAAAGAAATTGAATTTATACTTAAAAACCTTCCCCAAAAGAAAGCTCCAGGACCAGATGGCTTCATTGGTAAAAAATATACCAAAAATTTAAGGAAGAAATAATAGCAATTCCACACAAATTCTTCCAGAAATAAAAGAGGAGGGAACAGTTACCAACTCATTTTATGAAGCCAGTATTGTTCTGGCACTGAAATGAAGGACTTAACAAGAAAGGAAACTTCAAACAACATCTCTCATGAACAAATGAATTCATCAATATATAAAATGGATTATACATAATATATAAAAAGGATAATGTATCATGACCAAGTAGGATTTATTCTAGAAATGCAAGCTTATTTCTACATTAAAAAAAAATCAGGGCTTCCCTGGTGGCGCAGTGGTTGAGTGTCTGCCTGCCGATGCAGGGGATGCGGGTTCGTGCCCCGGTCTGGGAAGATCCCACATGCCGCGGAGCAGCTGGGCCAGTGAGCCATGGCCGCTGAGCCTGCGCGTCCAGAGCCTGTGCTCCGCAACGGGAGAGGCCACAACAGTGAGAGGCCCGCGTACCGCAAAAAAAAAAAAAAAATCAATGTAATTCCTCATATCAAAAGAACAAAGAAGAAAAATCGTATGGATCATCTCAACAGGTATAGGAAAAGCATTTAAAATAATTCAGTGTCCATTAGTGATAAACCTCTCAGCAAACTATTCTCAGGAAAAGAAGGGTACTTCCTCATGTTATGAAATCCATCTATGGAAAAATCTACAGCTAATATTATGTGTAATGGTGAACAAATGAGCACTTCTGCATAAAATCATGAACAAGGCAAGGACATCCAATCTCACCATTCTGTTCAGCATCGGGGAGGAAAAAAATGCATACAGATTAGAAAGGAAGAAGTAAAAATATCTTTATCCGTAATTATGTCAGTAAGGAAAAACGCTAGCAGTTCTGAAACAAATCTATTAGAAGTAATGAATAAATTCAGCAGTCTCAAGATATAAGGTTAACTAAAATTATCAATTGTGTATCTTTTTTTTTTTTTTTTTTTGCGGTACACGGGCCTCTCACTGTTGTGGCCTCTCCCGTTGTGGAGCACAGGCTCCGGACGCGCAGGCTCAGCGGCCATGGCTCACGGGCCCAGCTGCTCCGCGGCATGTGGGATCTTCCCGAACCGGGACACGAACCTGTGTCCCCTGCATTGGCAGGCGGACTCTCAACCACTGCACCACCAGGGAAGCCCGCTTTGAAACATTTTAATAAAATTGCATAAATTCATTGGATATTTTAACATAATTGGCTTTTGAAACTACCTGGGTCATTCACCTCCTTGGGGGTATTTGACAAATTTCCCTAGTTCTACTAGGATTATTGAGTTAGTTTTGTTAATTTGTATTTTCTCATGAGATTGTTTATTAGGGATGGCTTGTTTTTGCCAAGATTTCCTGCTTTGTAAGAACAAAGTTAAATTGATTTAAACCTGTTATTCTGCTATAATTTCAAATATGCTCTGCATGGTTTGTTATATTGTTAGTGTTTTCTCTTTTTTATTAAATTAAGCTTACCAGAGTACATCCTCTTTATTGTTTTTTTTTTCCCCAAAGAGGCAGCTATTACATTTATTTACCATTTTCTGTAATTTCTTCTTATATTTTAGGTTTTTTGTTTCTCTTTTTCTAGCTTCTATTTTTAATTCCTGGTATTTGTATTCATTCTTTTTATTTTAAGTAAGACATTTAATTATGACAAAAATAGCTTTGACCACATTCTATATATTTTAATATATAGTTCTTTTTCTGAAAGATTGTCTCTTAAACAATATAATTATTAAGAGTTTTATTTCCTCAAAAATTGATTTTTCCTTATTATTTAAACAGTGGGGAGCTAGTAAAGATTTTGACCAAGGAAGTGATATGTTTAGATATATAGAAAAGTACCTGACAGCATTATGGAGAATGGATTGCAATCATGTGACACTTAGGATGAGGTTTAAGAGGTTATTGCAAAAGTTTACAGAAGAGGTGATGACTGATATGAGCAAAAGTCACATTGCAGAGGGGTGATCAGTTGAAGGAAGGAAAGATGAGGAGGCAGTGAGAGTCTGATCATAAACTTAACCAGACAAGCAGGGTCAGCTACATCTGAGAGTGTAGCATTGGTTAACCTGATACCCAGTGCTCAGGTCAACAGGAGCTGAGTGGGGGCTTTGGAAGAGATTGAGAAGTAGAGCCTTGAAATTTTCCTGGCACTATAAGACCATAGCCACAGTTGCTATTTTAAGACATCAGACATGGCTGAAAGGTAATTCGTGAGGGTGTCAGTGCAGCCAAGATGGTGATTCTAGATTATACATAAAGAAGATAAGCTCTGTTTGGAAGGAAAGAAATTGCACTTAGGTGGAATTCTATGAAGGACATAACATGGGCGTGTTTGTATTAGGAGAGGAGAGCGTCAGTGATGAGGGAAGTTCTGTTTGGAATCCAATAATGGCATGATGCCTTAAATCCCTGAACTCCTGGTCTGTCATCCAAAGGCAAACCTCTTCTTCATCTGGACTCTTCTATATTCTCATCCATATACTGCATTTTCTTAACTGAACCCCATTCCACCATTCTCCTCCTCTTGCCTCATTCTTGGTCAGTGTATTCATTTATCTTTACCATTTGTACATTTTATTTAATAGCAGCAACCTATTTAAAATAGTTTATTCTTAAAAAAATACACGTCCATAATAAAGAAAATTAAGCAAAACCAGGACATATAAGATAGCACGTGTTCTCCCTACTCTCCCCCCACATCACCCATCTCAGTTCACACAGGCAGACACGGTTAATGACTTGCTGTACAGCCTTCTAGCTCATTGTCAATACATAAGCAAAACCAAGAAAAAAAATGTTTTTCAAAAATTATATTACGATATACATAAAAATCTATAACTTTCTTTTTTACTTAAAAATACATTTTGGACTTCATATTTATAAGTGTTTATAAGATCCTCCTCTTTCTTAGATATTGTATCATGTTCCATTATATGGCCATATTGTAATTTTTAATGAACATTTATGTCATTTCCTTTTTTTGTTGTTATTATAAAAAACCTTTCAGTACTTTGAAAACTTGGCGAATGCTCCTTTAAGAAAAATTCCCATAGTGGAAATGATGGATCGAAGGCTAGGCATATTTCAAAATTTCAAAAGACATTGTCAAAAGTTTATATCAATTGAGACCCCAGCAACAGTTTAGGAGAACACTAATGTCCTCACATGTTCACTCTAGCTTTGTCAATATTTTTAATGTTTAATCTATTCATTCTAAGTCAGAAACCTCTACAGAGAAATAGTGTCAGAAAGACAAAAAGTCTTGCATGATGTTCTCTCAATTAACAGTGTGGTTAGTGCTTTAACTTTTGCAAAGAGCTTTTATATATATTATGCCACTAAATCTTCAAAAGAATTTTTTGAAATACATTTTTTCATCTTCACTTCATATAGGAGCTAATTTAGGTGTGAGAAGATCAATTACTTGTTCAAAATCACACAGATGCTAAGTGGTTGACTTGGAATTCAAACTCTGATCACACATAACAGTTTGATAAAAATGGATATTTAAGTTCTGCTATGTTATATTCAGATAACTGATACCATTTTGACTTGACATTTTTTCAACTAAACATTATACTACCTTAAAATGAGTATATTTTACTTTTTTGAACAGCCTTATATATTTAAAAATTATTATTCTCTCTTTAAATATTCTTCTAGAAGGCTTCGTAACAAAACATAATACTAAGTTTTAGAGAAAATTTAACTTTCAGAGTAGAGATGCCTACTTTTTTTGATGAAAGCCAATGAATAAATAAGGTATAAAATACTAAAATTTTCTCTGCAGAGAAGCTATTGACATCAGTGTTAAAAGAATTTTGGGTCAGAGAGATATGGATTAAGAACTGTTTCTGCTACTTTCTGTCTGGCTGACTTTAGGAAGCTTACTTAACCTCTCCAAGCCTCAGTTTATACATCTATACAATAGAGATATTAATGTACTTGCCTCATACTGCTATTACGAAGATTTAAAAAGGTATCCTATGTGAAATGGTTAGTGAGGTGCCTGGCACATAAATGACATGCAATAATGTTGCTGCCATTATTATTATAATTATTATTGTTGTGGCTGCTAATATCATAGGTAATTTTTTAGAGACATATTTCAGAATATTAGGTATTCCCATAAAGATTGACTGACTGTTTCCTATGTTACAGAAACCACCATTTATATATGGTATTTTTCCCTTCCTTTAGAATGTATAATTTGTTCTAATCCTGACATGTTAAAGCTTCAGTGGGCCTAAAAGATTATTTAGTTATACAAATAAAGACATTTAAGAACAGATCTCTTGAGAAATTTTCCAAAGTCACACAGATTCTTGCTGCCAAAATAAGAATTTGATTCCTGGTCTCTGTTCTTTCTCCTTAAGGTTAATTAATTTATCTTAAAAATTACTGTGCATATTTGAAATATTTTAATTTCTAAAATTGTAAGCCAAATATTGAAAAATTTCCTTGGCACCACTGGTGGTTGAATACATATCTCTCCTGATTTCATTGAAATGAATTTCCCCCAGTTCAGAAACGTGAACTTTTGCCCTCTGTTATGCAAGTTCAGTTATTTTTAAGGAAAGATGACCAGACTGCAACTCTGGTAATTGTGTCAACTTCTTCAGTAATACAAAATTTAATTTATTTTGCATTTGTCATATATCTTGCCTCCGTGATATTACAGACACTTAAAAGCTTCATCCAGTAACTAGTTCAAATTAAAAACATTTCCATGCCTGCATGTAAATTGTGCTGCAACTTTGTAATTGACTAAAATTATTATCTTACTATCATAATAGTAACTCAAGAAACTTAGACAGTAAAATAGAGAAATGAATTGTTTCATGGAGGTAAGTAAAACTGGATACTTGTTCTGCCTTCATACTTTAAAGCACTGGTTCTCTGCCTGTACACCCTTAACTATGGAATAAAGTCACATACACACAAAAGCGATTGTTGATTTGTACAGTGGCTGCCTTAAAAACAAGCTGGCTTCTAACTTTAATTCAACAGAGAAAATTTTAAGCTCCAGCTGGTTAGACAACTATCCACTGGCAAATCAGAAAAAATAATTAAAAAATTTTACTTCAAGTTGGTTATTTGTAACTTAGGTTGTTTTTCCATAGAAGTAATGAGAATGATTCTTGGTCTGACAAACTTCAGGAAAAAGCCTAGTACTCCACAGATACCTCTAATATTGTCCTTATATTAATGTGGTCAGTGTGAGTCATATTTTCCCTATGGAAAATGAATTTACTTCTGAAGAGTTACATTCTTTATGAGGGACGTAAGTGATGGGATTCAGAATTTCCCAATGTTTACTTGCTTATTTTGGCTATCCACTCATCTGTTGTTGGCAAGTTGAAACCATCAGTAGTTAAGACATTATCTCAGATTTAAAAAGTTGAACATTTTGGTTTATATCTTTTAATTATAAGAATGGAATTCAAAGGATTGTATTTTCTGAGTATGTTATTGCTCTAAATTCGAATTCCACATCTTTTATTCAGTAATAATAAAGTGGGTTATAATGGAAGCAATGAAGGACCTAGAATGAACATTATTTCTTCAATGTTTGTAGAAGAGATAAACAAAGGAATGCAGGGTAGGGATAGAGAGGAATGGAAGGATTATGATCAATTTCCTTCTTTCACAACATAATGTAAATGTATTGGGACCTTCTCTGAGACTACAGCTTGAAGGTAAAGTAGAAGTGTGAGGTCACTGAATGAAGTTTAGAGAGGAAAAGTTATTGACCCCAGAGAGTAGTGGTGCCCTGAGACCCTTAATTAATCACGTATCTTTATCGTACTTGTGTCAGTTTCTGCCTCTACCCTTCTTTCTGCTACTGATATTACTCCTGCCACTACTTCTGTCTCTTCTTTACCTCCATGGCTGGGTTCAGCTCAAATAGGGGCAAGCAGGGAGAAAGACCTTTCCTTTCTAAGGTAAATTATGTTGACATTAGAGAAGGCCTTTTAAAAAAATGTCTTTAATTCACCCACATGAACTTCTTTAGAGTTTTCTTGGTTAAACTTGGTCTTTTGCATTTCCATGTCAAGTTTAGAATCAACTGGTCAATTTCTTTCAAATATCTGGTAGGATTTTGACTGGTAAAGCACTGAATCTATAGTTCAGTTTTTAAGAGATAATTGATATGTCTGCAACAGTTTATCTTAATAATGTGTTCTATATTCCTGGTAATTCCTATCAGTTGATGACCCTTCTCACTCCTCCCACTCCAGTCCATAAAAGAGTGAGCTATTCCATGCTCATTATTTCAGATCATCAACACCAAAACAGAACAGAAATCAAAGTTGTCAATTTTTGGTTTTGGAACTCATGACAGAGCTAACAGTCTTGAGAGAAAAGGAATTTAAATCACAAGAAACTAGGTCTTTTCAAGTTCTCAACGTTAAAGGACTCAAAGCAAGCATAAAGTCTATGCAAAAAAACAGTCTTTGGAGTAAATAGATGAAGAGCCAGATGGTCTCACATCCAGTCTAGATAAAGATTTCATGGGTGGTGCAAGAAAAAGGCAGAGAAGAGTGAAAGGGCTCTGACATGATGAATCCTTGAGAAGGGAATATGTGCTCAGCTCCTCCCAGGCCAAATCCCAGAGTGCGGGTGAACCAATAGAACCCCGGGAGATTTGCAATTAAAAAGACAACCTGACTTGTGCATATCTTTCTGGGTGGAACTCTGAGAAGTAGCCAGCCTTATAGAGTTCCCAATACTTAGCTTATCAGAGGAGCAGAAAGAAAGGGATTTCTAGGCAGATGGGCCTGAGGCACTGCAGAATCCTTGAGCCCCTCCTGGTGAGGGTGAATTTAAAAGCCCTCTCATTCCTCATCCTCTGAGAGGAGACTGGAAATAGAAGATTCCAGACCTGCAAGTCCTCGGTTGTAAGCCGAAAGCGTGTTTGTGTTGAGACCCCCCTAAAGAGGCTGAGAATAGTGGTTTGAAATAGAACTTAGTTCAGACTTAGAAAAATAAGAAAATTTACATGAGTTTAAAATACTTTAACAATTTTAAATTTTACTTAACTATAATTTATTTTGGGGCCTAATATTTATACATAATTATTCCACATATTCTTGGCTAAGACAGAAATTTCTTGTTCTTGAATGGGAATATAATACAGTAAGCATGTCAACTTGTCCCAAATTAATTTATTAATTTGGAAAAAGTCAAATTATCTCTACCCTATAGCTTATGACAGAATGCATTCAAAATGTGTTATAGAGTTAAAATGATAACACTATACAATTATTAGAAAATGTGGGATGTATTTATCTGATTTTGAGTATGCTTTTCAAAACTTAAAACGAAAATGGAAAGAAAAAAATTGATGGGCATTTGACTATCTAAGAAATCTAAAAATTCATAACATAAAAGTTAAATCTAAAATATTATTGACATAAAAATAAAATTCACCATATGTAAAACTAAAAGCAAAGAACCACCTGAAAATATTTATAACATATATCTAACAAGAAAACGATAAAACTCATTTTAATTAAAATGCAAATTTAGTGTCACAGTCTTTTCAATACCAAATTGGAAAAGGCAAGAAATAGATTAATACTAGATATTAAGGTTTGTAAACATGCAATCTCACAGAGTAGTGATGATAGATAATAAAAATATTTCTGATAATCAATTTGGAAATGGGTATCAAATGCCTTTAAAATATTTACTTCATTGATTAATTCAATATTCTAGGAATATAGCTTAAGAAAATAGAAGTACACATCAGACTGTAGTATTATGTGATAGAAAAAGCAGCAGTAACTTAAATACCCAACAATAGGGGATTAGTTGAATATTTTATAGTGTATAGTAACAGATTCTACACTGCTGTGTAAAAAATCACATTTTATATAATCAGTAATGTGGGAAAATTCTCACAAAATATGTGGATGATTAAAAAGAATATGGTGATGTTGATACATGATAGAGCATATGATCCCAATTTATAAAATTAAATGTAGAGAAGCTCTTTTACCTGACCTCTACTTAACAGAAGCATCAGATGTTCCCTCTTCCTTTTGTAACTTATCTTTACTGATGTCAATACTTATGGAGAGCTGGCACCTCCCTAGGATAGCCACATTTTTTATTCCACCTGTTGATTTATATATAGATTTGGAGTCAGATGTGTTGTTATATCTTAATATCATTTTCCTTGGTCCTATAATTACAAAGCCTAATTACAGATTAAAATGTCTAGTAAACTATGAGTGCTAAAACAGAGTAATTGTTTATGTTAAATAAGTAGAATTCTTTGGGAAAAGTCAATTAATTTTGAGTAGGTAAGAGGATTTGCTCAAATTATGCGTGGACAAGAAAACTGTGCAACACTGGGGGAAATGATTAAATTCTAGAATTCTACACTGAGATTTGTTTATGTCTTTATATTATTGTTCCCATTTTAAGAAAACCAATCTAGAAATCATTTATGGTTCATTAGGAAGATGATTTATGTTATAAAGATGACCTGGAGCTCCCATCAGAAGACCTGTGGTCAGAAAAAAAGCTTGGTTCTACATGAAAAGATTAGTGAAGAAACACTTATTAATTAAATTAAACTTACATATCATGTATGTATAATTTTTAAAGGTTCTGCACCTTATAAAACCTTTTTCTGATTAACCAAAGACTGTTGGCTATCAGATAGAAGGGATTCTACTGCACATGTGTGTATAGAAAAAATATTGGGAGTCTTAACACCAAAATGTTTTAGTAGTTGTCTCTTGATAGCTATCATGATTTGTTTTTTCTTCAAACATTTATTTTTCAATTTTCCTAGAGTGAAAATGAATTACTTTGATCACAATTTAAAGTTATCTGAAACAAAAAAGGACCTCTCCAACCCCTTCCCCACAAAAGGTACTGGGCTTTTTGCCTAAATTCGGGGTCATTGCCATTGTGGTTCCAATGTGGTGTGAGCTTGAGATGTTTGCTTCCATACCATTGGAATCTCCACCTATTCTGTGTTCTGATAGACACGGCTAAAGGTGAGACAATGCACCTTGAGTTTTTTTAAGTCTAACAACTACACAAAGCTCATGATGAAAACAAGCATCCATTACAGCAGGCAAATTGCACTTAGTGTCCAACAAATGTTCAGAACCAGGGTGTGAACGATCATCCTTGTGAAGAATTGACATCTTGCAGGATAGGTACTTCCAGACCCTGCCCCAGCCCTCCAGGTATGCTTGGTTGGCAGCTTATTACAAGCAGGTCATACACTAACTTATACCATGTGTTAGTTAGTTAGTTATAAGTTAGTTATACACTAACTTATACCACATATATACCATGTGTTTGTCATTCAGCATATAAATATCGGTCCTTTGCCCAGCACATAATAACTCTGTAAATAGTAAGTTTTCCTTTAGAAGATTATGGGAGGGGTGCATGTGATGACAGTAAATTTTGTTTAGATGATAAACTACATGACACTGGTTTTTAGGTCTGTTTTCTGTATAACTTCTGTGGACTAAACACTGAATCATGTTGGAACTAAATGCTATTTAATGTGCTAGTGAAGTGTCTTCCATTTTGCATGAGTGTTTTCTGTCCATGGTGTAACATTGTGATGGCATACTCTTTCAAATTATATTTATATTCCCAGACCCTATTCCCTAATTTGCTTTTCTTTTCTAATGCCTTTTCTTCCCCTCTGAAGTCCATAGTATTTTTAAAAATACATATTCCTTGAGAAGATATTGAGCTTTTGCTTAGGGTCATACATAAAAGTGTTTGATTTAAATAATCACGGGAGTTAAATTGCATCTGCCAGGGAGTTCTACATTTTTGGCAGTTACAGGCTGCCTTTATTCAGTTTAATGATGAAGATTTGACTTCGTTGGATTTTTTCTTCTTAGTAAAATGAATGGCGCATCTTTCTTTAATTGTGATCCTCGTCAACCATTTGGCCCAGTAATGGTATGCAAATTAAACTCTTTAAAAATTAATGCTAACATTTATTAAATAATGCATCATACAAAAAGGTAATTTGAAATTCCAAGTTAGACTCCCTATCTGCTCATGAGAAAGTATTTTTTGTGCCATCTTCCTAAAACATCTTTATAGTCTTTCTAAATACCTTGAATGTTTTTCCAGTATTTTGCAAAATTATCACCATGGAGACTGTTCATGTAGACAGACTCTTTATGCTTTTCAATTTTGATTGGTATAAACTCTCAGATTTTGAATTTATATCACTGCTCTGACTTTCTAAACTTAAAAAGTGCTTATAGATGTTTCTTTACCACAATTTAAAGACAAGTTAATTAAGGGGTATGTAGACTTAATTGTACAAGCTTACCTTCGCTTTTGATTCTCAAATCAGAATGTATATCATATGCTTGGGAATTCTCTGGCAGTCCAGTGGTTAGGACTTGGTGCTCTCACTGCCGAGGGCCCAGGTTCATTCCCTGGTCAGGGAACTAAAATCCTACAAGCCGGGCTGTGCAGTCAAAAACAAACAAAAAAAGAATGTATATCACATTGTCAGTTGGACAATTGTAAACCTTATGTAACATCCCCACCCAGATAGCAGTGAACACTAGCGTTCAGCCTTGTAAATTAGTGATTTTGTAAATTTGATTTGGGAATTTTAAATGATATTGTGACTATAATCGGCATAATCTGAGAAGAATGAAACTTCTCAGAGGCAGGTTTAGTATAGTGTTAAGAACAAGAGTGGTAGAGTGTGACTGCTGGGTTTGAATGAATGCCAGTCCTATCAGGTATGAGCTTTACTATCTCAGACAAATTCCTTAACCTTCCTGGGTCTCAGTTTCTTCATCTATGAAAATGACATCAATAATAGTAGCTATCTCATAGAGTTGTTATGAGAACTATGAAACACTAATAAAGTACCGATCCATAGCAAGGACACAACACCTATTAATGCATTATTATTATCTTGAACATTTTTCCCTTCACTGAGAAAACTTTAGCAATATTACTTAAGTGAATCTTCAAAGGATTTGACAATAATTTCGATTTGATTTGCTAACCTAAGAGCAAGAGTCAAACATCTCTTTACTTTGTATTATCTATAGAAATAGAATTTGGGAAAGAATGTAAAATTCTTCATTACAGACAGCTGTTTCTTCCATTCGATGTGAATTACTAAAAAAGAGAGATTTCTCATGCATGTTTTTATTTCAACAAACATGCATTTAACACCAGCTCTCAATATATGCAAGGCTTTGCGCTGACACTAGGAAGGGAAACATAGTAAGAGGAGATAGGGTCCTTATCCCCACAGTTATCCGGTAGTCAGCAATGGCCATCCTAATACATCAACAGTTAATCATAAGATTAAAAAAAACCCAGATATTTCAAGAAGTTATAATAATGAAAAAAGTCACCATAAGACAGCATATAATTAAACATCTAAAAGATGATATAAACAATAAATGTGTTTGCTTATTTGTTTAATAACAACCTTCTTGTTTCATAAATATGTAAAGATTCCATGCTAAGCATTTAGATAGGAGTAAAGTGGTTGGGTTGGTCTACGAGGGCTTCATGAAGGAGGTGGACCTTGGGAACATTTTGAAGATTGAGTTCCAGGCAGGCTTCATCTCTTAGACTGTCCCATAAGTGTTAATAAGTGATCTACATGTTAATTCGGAGATGGGTATAGCTTAAGGGCTCAACAGTTGCCATCATGCTTAATTACTGTTCACATCCACCCTGCAGTAAGCTTACTGAGCTTTCATCAAGAAGCAGGTGGAATTAGTAGTAGAAGATAGATCACAAGCTTGATCGTTTCAATAGTTCTATGTTTATTGAGGACCCAGTCAATCTCCCCCCACCCCCAAAATTCAATATATATCCCAGGCACTAGGGAGAAAGAAATGGATTCATTGTTGGTTCCTGGCCTCCAGCTGCTCACAGAACATGTAACAAGTATTTGTTCTGCTTTATAATACATGCAAAGATAAGAGTAAGCCAGAGGTGTGATGAATGGGGAGTGGGTGGGAGTGTATGTGTCAGGGAAAGCTTCAGAGAAGAGCCAGGGTTTTTCATTCTCTGCATTCCTGAATAGAAGCCAAATAAAAGTTTTAATTTGAGGTCAATTCAGAGTGCTTCACAGCTTTTCCCTTTCCACTGAATCTAAAGCTATGATCAGTGAATAAAAATTGCAAAGATAAGTATCAATCAACCAGGAGTCTGGGGGACAATCAATCTTTTTGATTGACACTTTGGTGTCCTTAGAGTTTGTTTCAAAAATGGATTTGGAAGATACTCTAAATCACAAATAATTAATAATGGATGTAAGCACAAACTGGTTCCCCTTACACTTAGGATAAATTTTTTTCAATTGCTCATTTATTCTTTTATTTATTCAGTCATTCATGTATGTGCCAGACAGGCTCTGTACAAAATTTTTTGGCTGATTTGGGAACAAACAAGTACAATTTATTTCTTCATGAATTCTTTTTTTTTTTTTTTCAAATTTAGGATGATTTTATTTACAAAACAGGTTCTTTTGTTTTACAAAAATTTCAAAATATGACAAAAATAGAAATAGCTTCTTGGACTGTTGGGAACTACTTCTAAGCAACCAATGAGTTAAAACACCGATGGTCTTCTTCTTTTGAAGAGCGATGACTGCAACGCTCAGCTGCGCTTCATGTCTCCCCAGAGCCCCGCGACTGTGGGCTGCCTCTGGCGGGAGGGCCGGTGAGGCCAGAGTCTGGAGCAGCAAGATCTTCTCGTTGACGCAGAACCTGTACAGCACCAGCATCAATTTCTCCCCACAGCGGGACACCTGGCGCTCCATGGCCAGGCGGAAGTCCTCCTTCACGCCCTTGGTGATGCCCCGGGTGACTGTGTGGTGCCTGCTCAGCATTCCTTGATTGGGCTGTAGTTCCAGATGGATCTTCCCACCTTCCTGAGTTCTCAGGTAGGCGAATGCCTCCAGCATGTTGATATTTGTAACATAATTGAAAAAATTCTCATATTGGAAGTTTCCTTGCTGGCAAATCTTATTGACGGCTTTCAAGAAAAGGGGGTCTCTCCCCACGGCCACTCCTGCTGAAGCAGCACGATCACATGCCCCAGCACCATGTCGTCTCTGCTGTCTGAGAAGGCTCTAAGCTTAAAACAACCTAACATTAAGTGCAGGCAATAGGGCATGATAGCCTTGCTGGTACAAGGCAGAAGCTTCAGATATGAACCTTTTCTAAACTTGGGCTTTATTTTTGAGGGTTCTTCCTGTGACTTGCCTCCGTCCTGGATGGGGAGGTCCATGTAGCACATCAAATCAAGGACTTGGGGCTTCCCTGGTGGCGCAGTGGTTGAGATTCTGCCTGCCAATGCAGGGGACACGGGTTCGAGCCCTGGTCTGGGAAGATCCCACATGCCGCGGAGCAACTAGGCCCGTGAGCCACAACTACTGAGCCTGCGCGTCTGGAGCTTGCACTCCGCAACAAGAGAGGCTGTAAGAGTGAGAGGCCCACGCACCGCGATGAAGAGTGGCCCCCGCTTGCTGCAGCTAGAGAAAGCCCTGGCACAGAAACGAAGACCCAACACAGCCAAAAATCAATCAATCAATCAATCAATCAATCAAGGACTTTCTCACAGGTCATTCTGTACTCTCCCAAGGCAAAGTGGAAGGTCGCCAGCTGGATGAGTGCCCTCTGATGCTCCAAGGTCCCCTGTCCCGAGATCTGTGGCTGAGGAAGTGGTCCCTGGAGAGCTGCCAAGTGGTGCAGGCTCGCTATGGCCTTTTTATATTGACCCTGATAGATGATCATATCATTGAGGAAGATTCTCAACCAAAGCCAAGTATCCGTCTTCCACGCCATAAGTATCCGTCTTATTTGTAAATAAGAATTTACAAATTCTTATAAATTCCTTGTCAAGGAATTCCAGGGAATAGAGCAGCTCCCAGCTCTCTCTGGCCAGCTTAAAGCTTTCCAACACCTCGATTGAGTTAGCAAGTTCTGCCTTATTGACAGCAATGTGACGATTCCTTCCTTTTGCTGAACAGTCTTCATCGTCCGAACTCATGGGTTTTTCTCTCCTCTCAGCTAGTTTCCTTTTTATGTATGTGTTTATTGCGATCAATTTCTGCATCACCATATACATTTGATATGTCTTCCAGAAGAACCAGTGGAACTTGGCTAGGGGCATTAGGACCCTGGAACAGAGACTGCTGTATGCTGTTGACATACTGAAATGCATTCTTAAAGAAGACCAACATAGCGGAATAAACCACTTTGGTTTTTATATTTCGCATGAGCTTCGTTATCAAAGTTGTTCATGTATCTGCAGAGATCCTTCATTCTATGCAAAATATCACCATAGCTTCGTCTTCCGTTATACATTGGCCAGTCACATCTCATTCCAACAACATTCAAAATCTTGAACAACCTCTCCCAAGGGTCCATGATCTGGGATGATTTTTCAGTCAGCCCCTCTATTATGTACTTCTGAGAGCTACGTTTGTTCGGTGACATTAAATCAGACGTTTCTTGGGCACCTTGACGCTGACTCTCTATTTGAGTAGATCTAGTGACATAATTGATATTAAATTCAGCTGCTTTGTTCAAGTACTTATACACCAGATTGGCAGACAACAGAATGTCATGGTTGTTAATTATTAGAGGAAGGACATCACACACAAATAATTTTCTAAAACAGTTAACAGGAGATTCTTGCTCTTCAATAGTTTCAGCCTCCAACAGTGCCTCCCCAAGGCTAACTCCATGCTGTACCACTGTTTCAGGGAATCGTCTCAAAAGTAGAAGCAACATTTCTGATCGTTCCAAAGTGTTGAAGCATTGTTCCGTAACCTGTAGTAACATTTCACACTGGACCCCACCAGGAAGAGTTTCAAATAAACCTGGATGTTGAAGTCGGCGGGGTAGAGGCTGCAGGCCGTGATCAGCCAAGCCGTGGCAGCCCATAGGTCCTGCTGCACCAGCTCGCGGGCTCGCTGCACCAGGAACTCGCAGTCGCCCTGGGCCGACATGACGCAGGAGGACTCTTTTTTAATTAATTAATTAATTTTTGGCTGCGTTGGGTCTTCGTTGCTGCGCGCGGGCTTTCTCTAGTTGCGGTGAGTGGGGGCTACTCCTCGTTGCGGTGTGTGGGCTTCTCATTGCGGTGGCTTCTCTCTGTTGCGGAGCACGGGCTCTAGGTGTGCGGGCTTCAGTAGTTGTGACTCATGGGCTCTAGAGCGCAGGCTCAGTAGTTGTGGCGCACAGGCTCAGCTGCTCTGCGGCACGTGGGATCTTCCCAGACCAGGGCTCGAACCGTGTCCCCTGCATTGGCAGGCAGATTCTTAACCACTGCACCACCAGGGAAGTCCTCTTCATGGATTCTTAAAATCTAGCATTTTATACTTAGCTGTCTTACAGAGCTGTCAAAGTCCATTAGTTGGTAAGAATAATTATCCAACAGATAAGGAACTCGTCCATTGCAGTGTGGTCTTAGATTCAGAGCCAGCCTAAAATAAGGGAAACTTTCAAATACTATCTAATTCATTAAATACGGAATCAATTCAAAAAACATAGCAAAATAAACAAGATACAAGTTCGTAAACTTAAAAACAGCACAGTCTAAATTCAAATGATGAATAGGACGTTTATTAGAATATTTCATTGAGAGGAAGTCATTATAATTTTTAGTGATAGTTAAGAAACTGGGAGGTTTCTGAAGATGCTACTATTACCACTCATACCACTAATAATGACTGCCAAGTGCTTTACATTTTTTTTAAAGATTTTTTTTGACGTGGACCATTTTTAAAGTCTTTATTGAATCTGTTACAATATTGTTTCTGTTCTTTTTTTTTTTTTTGGCCGCAAGGCATGTGGGATCCTAGCTCCCCGACCAGGGATCGAACCCACAACCCCTGCATTGGAAGGCAAAGTCCCAACCACTGGACTGCCAAGGAAGTCCCCAGGTGCTTTAAATTTAAGGTATACTTTTTCCTCACAGCAGGTGCATAAGTACGTACAATCATCTCTATTTGCAAAGGAGGAAACTGAGGCTGAGAAATGTTGGGTGATTTGCCTTCTGTCAGGAAGGAGTTGATAAGTGGTAGAGGCTGCACTGTATTTGATCTCTACTCAGTGTGTCAGAATTCTGTCTAATAGAAAAGTGATATTTCAAGATGGTCATTAATGAAAGAATTACAATTGTTTAGCTTTTATGCACTGAATTTTAATCATAATATCTGGAGAGTCTTTCCAGAAGGCTGCTTTTTCCCTCTGTTATCAAGGTCTTGGTAGCTCCAGTGCTGGCGATCATGGAAGGTATCTAAGTATAACTCATAGAAACTACAAAAATGTTTTGTATTTTACTGGAATCAATACATAAAACACTGGAGCAGGGACATATGTGATAGGTATATTACATAAAAGAAAAGTATAAATTAGTGCTAGGGGCAGCATGGGTAGTGATTACATAATCCCTACCATTTTAGGCAGGCGAGGCCCTCTGGAATAGGTCCTATCTCAGAGCCTGACTGAATGATGGGCAGGAGATAGCTGGCAGAGGTGGGCAGTGGTGTTATTTTTGGCAGCAGCTAGGACTTGAAGGTGGGAGTTAGTAAAGGGCTTTGAAAAACATGTTTAAAAGAGCAAAAGGGATTAGTAGGGGTAGTTAATCACATCTGGAAAAGGCAGGGAAAGTGTGAATTTTGCGTCTCCTAAATGAAACATTTTGAAGTAGAAGAAAGCTATTTTTTTTCTCTGATATTAATATGTGGGTGGGATTCTAGCATAAATGCCCCAAGAAGCACTCGATTCATGACACGGCAGATATTTTATAGGACTTTAACTGGTTTAAGTACAGTTAAAAATAAAGATGGCCTGACCAGTTGTTGAGGGCTGGGCATGGGAGTGTAAATGGTAGAACTATTTTATTAATAAAAATAGTCATATTCAACTGTCCATAGAAAACAGAGCCTGAGTCAAGGATTGAGAGGTGATGCTTTATTTGTGGGGTACAATTTTCAGGGTAGTGAAAGTGAGAAAGGGAGAAGTGAAGTTGCTAAGGACGGGAAGCAACAGTAGGTGAAGTGTTACCTCGCTGGCTTCTGCTTTAGGATAAACCTAAAAGAGACAAAGACAGTGGCTTGCGAGGCACCTCCACTTGGTCACTTGGTATCTCTGATCAGACGACTTGGTGAAAGTGCCTTAGAACAGTAGGTGGGAGGAAAAGAGGGAGACAGACTTTATCTGACTTATGTCTGCATCTCCTCTCTCTTCTTTCTTATTGGTCAAATTTCTTCCATTAAAACACCCACCCCAACCAACATACTTACCCATTAGACAGCTGCTCAGAACCTAGATTTTATACTCCTCAGTGTGCTGTTACATTAAAGTCTGGAAGTGGTGAGAAAAACCACAGATTCCAGGTTTGTGTCTGGTCAGATTGGTTGGCTCTAGACAAGGGATCACCAGAGCATAAGCTGAGTTGGATGGTTGTGACTGTGTCAGAGCAAGTGGCTGAGCCTCAGAAGAATCTGAGGAGGTGCAGAGAGATAACACATTTATTTCCGCTTATTATATGCCAAGCACTACACTAGAACTTTGCATGCCTTCAATCTATTACTATTCCCATTGTACAGTGAGGTATTCAAACATTAGAGAAGTAGTCTTGTCTTCAGATTTGAAATCAAGCAGTTCTTATTAACCTATTGGAGGGCAATTTGTTTTTTTTACCTTCTCTCCCCCTCCCCCTTCCCTTCTCTCCCCCTCCCCCTTCCCTTCTCTCCTTTCCCTCACCTCCTTCTCTTTCTCCCTCGCTTTCTCCCTCCCTCCCTTCCTTCTTTCCTTCCTTCCTTCCTTCCCTTCTTCTTTCCTTCCTTTCTCTCCCCATCTTTCTATCCTCCCTCCATCCCTCTTGAATCATAGAAGGTGAAGATAATACAGGAGAATGAACTAATTTAGCATGTTCCCTAAACATGATTTTGTTCAGTGAAAGCAACTGTCTGTGTGGAGTACTTTTGGAAGGAATGTGACATGCTACAATGCATCATGGAACCCACTTCTGGGTGCCTGGTTTACAACAAGGCTAAAGAAATGCTGCAGAGATCCTGCAGAAATCAATATTGTTTTTATGCCACTAAATATTCCCCCCATTCTCAAAGCTAAGAAAAGATACCTGGTTTCCCGGAAATATTCAAAGACTTCAATACATTATTTTCCAAAGCCTGTGTGGATTTGAAAGCACTGACTGTTTAAGGAAGCATTGACTGTGCTGTGTATCTGCATGATGCTGGGCTCTATATGAACAGAGCACCTTGACTTATAAAACATATTCAAAGCAGTGAGTTTAATATACAAGTGATAAAGCCTATGTATACTCCTCTATATTTCATGGATAGTATATAGCAGGTCTGGTATATAGCAAACTATAAACTGCATTTAGATTAGGAATCAGTGAAGAAGGAAGAGCACTTTCCCTCTGTTTATTTGAGAAGATGAGTTTAGGATTCTTGATAGAAATGTAAATTTTAAATATTTTCAATGACAGGAGGAAAGAAATTGATCAGCTGTGAGCTGGCACTTACTCCCAGCATTCAATCAGGAGGCATGGAGGAAATCGGTATGAACTCACATATCAGAACCTATACTGTCTCAAGCCTTGACTCTTCTCTTTGTACAGTGAGCAGCCAACTATTTTGACCATTACTATGGAAAATCTGGGAGATGATAGCTTTGGAAACTCTGGGAAAAAATCAGGAAGAGGGCTTCCCTGGTGGCGCAGTGGTTGAGAGTCCACCTGCCGATGCAGGGGACGCGGGTTCGTGCCCCGGTCCGGGAAGATCCCACATGCCGCGGAGCGGCTGGTCCCGTGAGCCATGGCCGCTGAGCCTGCGCGTCTGGAGCCTGTGCTCCGCAACGGGAGAGGCTGCAACAGTGAGAGGCCCGCGTACCGGAAAAAAAAAAAAAAAATTAAATCCTTCTTTACAGTAAGGTCTATTTTGAGGTTATCTATTCTATATCACTGATCTGTCAATCCTATGCCAGTTACATAATATTTTAATTTTATTACATAATTGTTGGAAGCAACCCTCTTTTTCTCTCATTTTTCACAATTGCATTTGTTACTATTTTTAAACTTTAATTCGGGATGAAATATAGAGGAATTTTCTAAAGGCTTCTCTCAATAAAAATCTCATTGAAATGGTCAAATCTGTTAATTAATTTGGGAAAAAAATGACATTTTTCCCAATGATATTAATTTCTTGTAATATTGTATTATTGCCAGTGAATAGTGCTTGTGAAATAGTTTCTTTTTTTGAATTAATGGGCAGAAGACCTAAATAGACATTTCTCCAAAGAAGATATACAGACTGCCAGAAAACACATGAAAGAATGCTCAACTTCATTAATCATTAGAGAAATGCAAATCAAAACTACAATGAGATATCATCTCACAACCAGTCAGAATGGCCATCATCAAAAAATCTAGAAACAATAAATGCTGGAGAGGGTGTGGAGAAAAGGGAACCCTCTTGCACTGTTGGTGGGAATGTAAATTGATACAGCCACTGTGGAGAACAGTATGGAGGTTCCTTAAAAAACTACAAATAGAACTACCATATGACCCAGCAATCCCACTACTGGGCATATACCCTGAGAAAACCATAATTCAAAAAGAGTCATGTACCAAAATGTTCATTGCTGCTCTATTTACAATAGCCCGGAGATGGAAACAACCTACGTGTCCATCATCGGATGAATGGATAAAGAAGATGTGGCACATACATACAATGGAATATTACTCAGCCATAAAAAGAAACGAAATTGAGCTATTTGTAATGAGGTGGATAGACCTAGAGTCTGTCATACAGAGTGAAGTCAGAAAGAGAAAGACAAATACCGTATGCTAACACATATATATGGAATTTAAGAAAAAAAAATGTCATGAAGAACCTGGGGTAAGACAGGAATAAAGACACAGACCTACTAGAGAATGGACTTGAGGATATGGGGAGGGGGAAGGGTAAGCTGTGAGAAAGCGAGAGAGAGGCATGGACATATATACACTACCAAACATAAGGTAGATAGCTAGTGGGAAGCAGCCGCATAGAACCGGGAGATCAGCTGGGTGCTTTGTGACCACCTGGAGGGGTGGGATAGGGAGGGTGGGAGGGAGGGAGATGTTAAGAGGGAAGAGATATGGGAACATATGTATATGTATAACTGATTCACTTCGTTATAAAGCAGAAACTAACACACCATTGTAAAGCAATTACACTCCAATAAAGATGTAAAAAAAAAAAAAAAAGATCATCTTTGTACCTTCAAAATGATTAATTTTGTAAATGCACCAAAGGTATTTGAAAGGGAAATATTTGCACTGGTACAACCATGTCATTTTTTTTTTTTGAATTTTCTATATTCCTATTTTAAGCTGTGGTATTATTTAAAAAATCTGAACATTTCAAGAAGCATATAGAATAGTACCATAAACATCTTTTTTTTTTTTTTTTTTTTTTCTAACACCCAGCTTCAATAACTACCAACTCACAGCTGGTTTTGTTTCATCCTTACCTCAATATGTACCCCATTTCTGGATTCTTTTTAAGTAAATCCTAGACATTACAAAATGTTATTTATAATGATTTCAGTGTATATGTCTAAAACGTAGGACTCTGAAAACATACTAGTATTTCAACTAAATAAAACTAGCAATAATTATTCAATATCAAATATCCCCCAGTCAGTGTTCAAATTTCCAATTGCCTCATAATTTTTTTTTTTTTAACAGTTTGCTGGATTCAAGCATTGTGACTGGATTTTGTGCTTCCCCCACTTATTTTAAGCTATACATTCCTCCTTCATATCTTGGTATTTTTTTCCTCTCAATTTGTTTGTTGAAGAAATCAAATTGTTTGTTTATAGTTTCCCACAGTCTGTACTTTGCTGATTGCATCCCTGTGGTCTGGTTTAAAATGTTTCTCTGTCCTCTGTTTCCTGTGATTTGGTAATTAGATAGAAATGCTTGATCAGATTCAGGTTCAGTTTCTCTTTGCAAGCAGAACTGTTTCACTGGTGGTGGTAAGTTCTTCCAGCAGAAGGCACATAGTGCCTGGTTGATGCTTTCTGTGATGTTAGTGGTCTTTAATCATTGCCCAGCTCCATTCATTAGGAGTTGCAAAACAGTAATATTTTTACTTTATTCTACATATTTATTTTTAAAATTTTATTTACTATATTTTTATCTTATTTTATCTTTACTTATTAATTTACTTCTCATGTAAAGAAAATTTCCCTCATCATCTTTTTGGTTACTTTGAGGTAAAATTCATTTAGAAAAAATGATAAATAGTTAAGTCTTTTCATTTGTTTCCTGTGTCACTATTTTTGGTCAGTTTGAAATGTGAAAGGTTGAATGAGACTTTAATGTCTCTAAAGATGGTATTTCTATCCACTTTTTCTCAGTGATATATAGTGAATATTATCTCACTGCAAGTCTACTGAACTTACTTCTCAGTGAGTGCATTTTATTCCATAGTATGGATTTACTATGCTGTGTCTTACCAATCTGATATTGATGAACAAGTTGTTATTCTTGTAAATTACATGATAATAAATAGGCTTGTGTAAACGTACCTGTGTGAGTGCTTCCTAAAAATGGAAATGCTTTCTAAGAGTATACGCGTTTTAGATGTTTTTAAGTGCTGACAAACTGTTTTCCAAAGCAGCAGTATTGCTGGTATTGCTTAAGTGTGAGTGTGCTTTTTACCTCACTCTTGCCAATGCTATATTATCCATTCTTTTAAAATGTTTGCCGATTTGATATGGAAAAATGGTGACTGATTATTGTTCAGTGTGCGTTTTCCTGGTTAGTAGTGTGGTCAAAGATTTTTAAAATTTGCTTCATTGCATTTATATTTCTTTGAATCGTCAGTTGAATATCCTTTGCCTTTATGTTTTCATAGGTATTTTATTATCAAGTTGGCTGAAATTTGGTTTGTGGCTACCCACCAAATGTAAGATTAACCTGAAAGTGTGATCAAGGATTTGGTTACTATAAGATAGCAGAGAGTTTGAAATTGGCATAATTTGGTAAGACTGTGAAGGGCAAATATTTTCTATAAGGGCATAGACTTATGTTTTGATGAACAACCAAAAGAAAGAAAAGGTTTCTTTTGTGAAAACTCAGGAGCCTTCCTTGGGGTACATAGAAATGTAGGTAATTTTCTCTTATTTCCCTTGAAATAAGAGAAATTTTCTCTTATTTCCCTTGAAAAAGACAGCACAAAAGAAGGTCAATCTGGCATATGTGGTTAGCACCAATATTTTCCATGAGTAAAAGTTCTGAATTTGAGGCTTTTAGCCCCATGGTCATTTCCTAGAATGCAGGAGTAGCAAAAGCATGGCATGTGTGCCAATACTGCTCTATCCTGCTCCCACGACAGACATCACTAGTCAATTCTGGCAGTCTTTCTTCTTGAACTTACATATATTATCATAGTTCTTTGTAACATACTTCCCTAGGCTCATCTTTAATCAATGTTCATAGACAATCAAAATGAAATTGATTTATGTCCCTGTCATATACCCAGCCTCATTAGAATTTAAGGTCCAATAGAGATGAATTTGTCTGATATGCTTCCCAGTGTTTACAAAAACACTTGGGACATACTAGACTCTCAATAAACATTTGTTGAATGAATGTACAAATAATCCCTTTAGACAGAAATTTTCCAAGGCAGGTTCACATATCCTTCACATTGACAACAGAATTTTAATTTTAATTCATGGGTTATCTATCACTGAGCATTTAACTTCCTAGTCATTAGTTCTGAGGTTGAGGGAAATCTTTGCCTTTGATGTTATTTGGATGTTGGGGGTTTGCTGTAACAGATTTTTTTTTTTTTTACTTGAAAATAGGATTCTGTTGAATCATTGTGAACATAGCAATTACAGCAGAAGCATTAATGGGAAATGGCTGTATTTTCAAATACCTCCGTTGTCATCAGTATGATTAGTATCCTTTAGTTCCACTCCTTCTGAATTCACAATTTGACTTTAGATCAAACTTGACGGTAGGTATGACAGAGAATAAACTGAACTGGATGGTAAAACTTACAGCCCATTTGTCTAAGGTCAACATCTTTTCTGATTCCTGTGTGACTGTGATGTGGGGAAATGTGCTTTCAAGCTGGCTTGAGCAAGGGACAAGCATGATATCTTTCTTTTTTATTTGTCACTGAAGCTTTGGGGCTGACACAAGATGGGGTAAATCAGGAATTATGGCAACTCAGTTTGATTTTGAATTGCTTGAAAATTGTAGCTCAATTCAAAATTCAGTAAGGTGGGAATAGCAGTTCAGGTGTGTGACAGTGTCAGTTTCCTCCTAAGAAGCCCCGTTACACATGGCCACTTAGTCTATATCCTCAGCTTCATTAATTTTCCAGACTCCTTGGTTACTTTCCTCATCAATCTTATTTGAAAACCAATGATGTCTCAAACAATTCATTTTCAAATCATTTCTCACAATTGTATAGAAGTTTCTAGTTTACAAAGTGGAAAGTGCACTCATTTAATTCTCCTAGGTTAAGTATTTCTATTGTTATTTGGATGCCAAAAAAAAAAAAAAAAATCAGACCCAGGAAGGTAGTGCCCTTTGCCACATGATCACATGGCTGTTAAGTGACAAATCTGTGTTCTTTCCACTCCACATCGAATACACCTTCCGATAAGCCACTTCTGCCTGAAACCACAGAACTGTGACTATTATTTTTAAATGGGGGTACACTATGAATATTGGAAGGAAAGTTTTTTATGGCCATTTAGAAATGAATGCAAAGACTACTGCAGGAGGTAGTTAGGTATTTCCCATATGGGGGCTTTATTTTTAAATATTGCATGAATAAGTGAATGCTTCTTGTGCTTTTGTTGTTGCTAACTTAGCCACTCCCCTCTTTGTGGAAGAATTGAGGGCTAAGATTGAAGCATCTCTTCCTTACAGCTGAGCTCAATTTGCAGTTCAGATCATTTCCTTGCTAGAAGTGAAAAAAGCACTCCAATAACTTGGTGACGGGAACTGTTTGACCAGGCATGCATAGTAATCATTAGATTATTTATGCCTTCCATAACAGAATTTAATCCAAAGATTTTTACAGTCCTCTGTCTTCCTAGTAATTAATCTATGAAATCAGGCAAGTATAAGTGCCTTGAATCTCTGAGAATGTGTAACGATTTTGCATTCCTTAGCCGTGGCATGATTATTTGAGTATGGATGACCTCCAGTTGTACAGAGACTGAGGCTGTCAAATATACAGAAATTTGGATTTCCAAATGGTGATCATTTAACTTTTCAGGAACCTCTCCTGGCTATGGAATGCCTTAAAGTCTTAAAGACTGGTTTTCATTACAAGATGGGAAATACCTTTATAAATATATTTAAGAACTGTTACAACCTTCAATTTGAAATTGGTGCTCAAGAGGCAAAGCCTGGGGATTGGGAAAATGTTTACTTTGGGCCTGAATAATCTGCCTGTCTATGGCAAGATGTAGTAGCATGTGTGGTTTTATAAAATCCAACTGATTCTCATTCTTTCTGAGAATTGGGTGAAGACTGTTGGGACACAGGGTTCTGGCCTGGAGAGTTTTCAAACCCTATGTGTGAAGACTCAGGTATCCTCTTATTCTGAGGAAATTCAGACGATTTAAAACAGGATAGCAGCCCTGATGATAGTATATGCTGGTGACAGTATCATAACTAAGACTAGCTAATCCTAACAGAAAACTAAAAGGATCTGGGTACTTTTATTAACTGAAAATCAATCCTTTTGTGTGATTCAATTAAAAACATCAATAAAAATCTTATTTCAAAAGTCACAAGGAGAGTCTCTACCAATACAGCACATACCATAGATAGAAAACTGCTCAGCCCCTTCTGAATCGTTGCCTGTTTTAATAAGTATTCAGAAATTATACTCAGACTTCAAAAGGAATTGTAAGGAATTGTTAGCAGGTTTATTAATGTTTTATGTTTTATTAAAAGTTTGGGTGTACATTTCACAATGAGCAACATCAAAAATCAGACTTTCTGCCTGTAATTTTGCTTCCTCCTGTCTTTCTGCCTTTGGGATTCACTCTTTTCCTTTCATCAGCTGCCATTTTCAGCAGCATGCAGTAATTTCATGGCTCATTGCAAGCGCTGAAAACCTTTGAAACCACAAATGCTAACCTACCTGGCCTGCAGCCATTTAGGAAGAGATTAATTTAGCAAACAGAAGCAAAACACTTTCTACTTCTAGCCTGTGCATAATTTCACTTCTATCTATATTTATTTTACAGTGAGCAGCGTAATGACAATTTCAGTAATTGCAACTCTATAAAAATTTGCCTACCTAGCTTATCTCACTATCACAAGACTGTGAGTCAGTCAGATTAGAAAAAGTACAGCATGTGAAACAGCACTGGTTGCCTTCCAAAAATATGGGCCTTCTATAAAAACTCAAGTGATGCTTTGCACTTGTTTGTGTTCTTATCTATTGCGCAATGGTTTCTTCCTGATGTTTTGATTGGGACGGGTGCATTCCTCTTTAATTCATGGTGATTTATGGGGGCACGCTCCTTACAAACAGACCGATGTATTTGTATTTGGAAGACTAGAAGCACCAGCCCATTTCTGCAGACTTTGTTATAAATGGCTGTTATGTTGCTGTCGAGCAATTTGAACAGAAGAGAAAGTCCATCTGGGGCAAATTTTAAGCTATCATGCTTGGAAGGATTTCAAGGACTAAATTAGCCCACAAACTGTTAGCTAAAAATAAAAGTTTTATTGTTTCTTGTCTAACTTAAAAATCCCAACATCAAAATTAACACCAATTATATGTACTGTATATTTGTATGTATATTCTCCCCTAAGGGATCATTTGTTGCTTCTTTTTATTCATTTTTGTAGTTATTACACACACACACACACACACACACACACACACACAATTGTTTAGCGAATAATGAAACCATGGAGAAATAATGACTTAAGCAAAATAATGTTTAAGAATTAAGGGAAAACATAATGAAAGTTGGAGACAGCTAATATACCAGAAAAATCATTTACACTATTTAACCAGTAAGAAGCACCATGAAGGAATTAAATTCAAGGGGCGAAAAGAGAATTCAGTGTGAAGCTGTTGACATCAAGTCCTGTAGCTGGAGCTTATCGTTGAGGGATTTTTATATGTATGTAAAGGATAGGACAAGAATGTTGCATTGCTAAGTGATTCTTTTCTTAGATCAGCTACGGGGGGGGCCTCTGTTGATAAGTGACTACAATGTATGTTGTATAAAGAGTAATTCAGAGATGGGAATCTAGGGTTGAGGGTTGCATATTATGGTTTGTTTTTTCCTCAAGAAGAAAGGGATTTGGTAGTCATTGAATGACCTTGAGGTGTGGGATGGTCCCCCCAGTCCTTTGATAAAAGATCATTGCCCACATCCTAGGCTGCAAAAACAATGCTGCCAGTAAAACAGGGCAATACAATGAAAGGGAGAAAAAGGAGAACAGCCAAGCAGTATTCATAAGGCCTTTCTGTTTGGGTGCTGTAGCTTTTCCATTTTATACATACCGTATTCCCAAGTAATAGCAATTGAACATAATTTTCTCTTCCTTTACTCAGATTTGAATATTCTGTACCCTATAAAGGAAATTCTATGGCATTGAACTTGTTTATGTGCTGTTTTTATATTAGCTAATTCATTTAAGCATACAGATACACAGACGGCAGTGGGATGACTGGCCAACCCCCGCAGATGTACACCTCCAATCTGCCATCCCAAAACATTCATAAAATACGTCAACACAGCCTGGAATTCTTCCATGGTTTATGTTATACTATTGGTGCTCATAGCATACTGGCAAAATATTTCATGTTGAAATTTGTGGTAGTAAAAAAGAAAAAGGAATTCTCTCCATGTTTCGAGGCTATTTGCAAAAGTATTCTATCAATATCCTTCACCTATAATAAGCACTTAAAGCAACACAAATTGAACATGAAAACACACGCATGTGCCAGGGTGTTGTATAATAAATAGCTGTTCATTTCTTTAAACAATTGATGGTAATTATGCTGTCTTAATGATCATTTTTTAAAATGCAGTGCATCTTTCCAGTACTGTCCAAAGAATCATAATATTGTGTGATAGAATCAAAGTAATCACAGAAACATATTCATAACCGATATTAGTTCTTCTGCAGAAATATATTTCTTTTTTAAAAAAAAATAAATTTATTTATTTATTTTTGGCTGCGTTGGGTCTTCGTTGCTGTGCGCGGGCTTTCTCTAGTTGTCGCGAGCGGGGGCTATTCTTCGTTGCGGCGCGCGGGCTTCTCATTGCTGTGGCTTCTCTTGTTGCAGAGCACGGGCTCTAGGTGCTTAGGCTTCAGTAGTTGTGGCACGCGGGCTCAGTAGTGTGGCTTGCGGGCTCTAGAGCGCAGGCTCAGTAGTTGTGGCACACGGGCTTAGTTGCTCTTCAGCATGTTGGATCTTCCCGGACTAGGGCTCGAACCCATGTCCCCTGCACTGGCAGGAGGATTCTTAACCACTGTACCACCAGGGAAGTCCCAGAAATATATTTCTAAAGCAAATAATAACTTTTGGTGAAGAGTGTTACTAGTATCATGTGACTACTAATAGTGAACATTTCACAGCCAGAAGTTGAGAATAAGAGCTTCTTTCTGGGGGAGATTGGTGAGTTAACATTTTCCCTTCCAAGGGTGGCTTTTGACTCCTCATAGAGTTGGAGGTTGCATCCCACTGAGCCCCAAATGGTGTCCAGAGGCCGTTCTTGGCCAGTCCCTCAGGACAGGCAGTGAAAGAACTGTTGCAGGTCCTCCAGAAGACTTAGGTCTTGGGAAGCTCCACTTTATGTCATTTTTCTTCTTTTATCCCCAAACTTTTGAAGATGACAAAATTTCAAGTGTCATTTTTGTTCATTCTCAAGCGTCTGATGGTAGAAAAATGAAAGAGGTAGTGTGGAGTAGTAGAAAGTCTCAGGAGGCAGCCTGACTGCAGAGGTTGTACTGATAATCACTAAACCATCCTGCCCCTCACAGGTGGGATTTCTCTTTGATTAACCATGTCTTTGGCTCCATTCTCTGCGTTGGCTTTTTAGTGCTTTAATTGTTTGTTTGTTGCTGTTGGGTTTTTTTTTTTTGCGGTACGCGGGCCTCTCACTGTTGTGGCCCCTCCCATTGCGGAGCACAGGCTCCGGACGCGCAGGCTCAGTGGTCATGGCTCACGGGCCCAGCCGCTCCACGGCGCATGTGGGATCTTCCTGGACCGGGGCACGAACCCGCGTCCCCTGCATCAGCAGGCGGACTCTCAACCACTGTGCCACCAGGCAAGCCCTGTTGCTGTTGTTTTTTAATCTCATTTTGACTCCCAAATTTAAAACCACATTTGGGACGTATCTGAGTCTCCTTATCATACCCATGAAGTTATTCATGAGAGTTCAGGTGTGCTTTTGCATGTTCTGGTGTTGGCATCATGAAGGCAGGCAAAGCACTCCCGATGGTTTTCCTCTGTTGCTGATCACAATGGATTTGGGTAGTTGCAAAAGGACAAGTTAATGAGACTTTGTGATTTAAAAAACAGGTTATATTCCATATGTATTATTTATTACTGAACACTAGTCCTTAATTTACCTTCATATTTTAGTACCCTATAGTTTTATACAAAAGACTTTTACAGAGTAGGATATTTTAAAGTTTCTGATTTCAGATATTTCCCTTTCATAGTTCCAATGCGGCCACTGTAGATGCTGCCTCTTTTCTCTCCAGTGTCTTTGATTTTTCTGGATCACTCTCTGAATAGAATCTCTAGTAGATGCTGATTTCCTTCATTTAGCTCTTTTGGTAAGTTTCTATCCAAATTACAAGTATCACCTGTATTTATAGTTCTTATAGTCTGGGGTCTGATAAGCAATAGCTAGAAGAATGTTGCCATTTTAATAGATTTTTTTCACTCTTTTCAAGCTAATTATTTTTCCTCCATTTTAAAGGACCTCTTGAGTTTGGAATTGAAATAAAAAATTAGCCAATTCTTTTTCAACTTAAAATATTTCCAAGAATTGCTCAAATTGAGAAATTTTCTCTTTTTTTCCTGTTTGACTTAGAAAACTAAGGTAGAGTTGTTAATGTTTGCAAATTAAATCTTGGGCAATCTACTATAAAAGTCAAGTTTCCATTTTCCATAAGACAAAATTGTATTTCTTAGGCATGAGAAAAAAGAATGAATACGACAGAATATTTGAGGTAGCTCTTAGTCTAAAGAGAATCTCTCTTTTCAGCAATGAACTATGTGGATTTAGGCATTTGCTTTCTTAGGTCCAAACAAGAGCTACAGTGTCAGAATTTTTCCTCCTAATTATTCTTTCACAGGACATTTTTTCTCTCACCAAAAGACTCTTTTGGTCTAAGTCAGCAGAATTAACATCAGTGCCAAATTATTATAAGTTTCAGGCTTTTGGGGACACAGGTTATGCACTGTTTATAATTTTCTACATGGTTCCTAATTCTCCTTCTGCTACTACTGAACAGGTAACATTTATTATTTTACTAGAAGAATTTGTCTCCCATTGAGTAAATTTTTTGGACAGTACAAATTAAGGCAAACTATACTTAGAGTCTAAATAGTCTCTCCTCCTGTTAAGGGTATAAAATGAATACAATGAAAAAATTGCCCACTGTCACTCGGGCTTATTGAAATATTTGATTTCCTCTTTATTAATGTCTTTTATTGAATTTGATTGCCCACCTTTATTGGAATTGTGTTTCTGTTTTCATCTGGAACTATGTACCTTAATCAAAGTGTCGTATTGTTTGAAGAACTGCATATAAAAACATTTTAATATATGTCGTTTTAGGTATTTTGTAGTAAGTTATTATAGTGGTCATACCAATTAAAGAACACTGAATGCACTGAATGTTCTTCATTTTTCTAAATACAAGTGTTGAATGTATAGGCAAACCAATGGAGGGTGTGTGTGTGTGTGTGTGTGTGTGTGCTACAGAAGAGGATTTCGATATATACAAAGTATAGCCAGAAAACAGTGAAAGTATTATTTAAGTTTCCAATTTGATTATTCAATAACAGTGTGACAATCAAGGAAAACCAGCCTTTGACTGAAGAAAACAAAACAAAACAAAAACAAAAACATGGCTAGTTTTAGGCTAGAGTATATTGTCAAGACCAAGTTATAAACTTGTGAAAAACAAGAATTATAATGGAATTGCGGCTACAACCTTAAGTATAACGGTGTGAGTGTACTGCTATTATTTACTATGGTAACACACTAAAAGACAGGACTGTTTGGGCCATTATCCTCACTGCTCTCTTTTCAGTATAAATCATTATATTTATTATCTGTCTTCTTGTATAGGGGGTCATGAGAAAGGCCAATCAAAAGCTGAAGAAACCTACATTTCTAAAAGAAATTGGGCCTATTTCTAATTCTTTTTCTTTATCAAACACAAGGGAACAGAGACTTTTTTTGTGAAAAATTGTTTCATGTAAGATTAAAGTGCAGATTATTGGTGAGAAAATGACATTCACTTCTAGGCATCTTGTAGATCCCTGGGAGATATTGCCAGTTTCCCTCTGATATTTTTACCTTTCTTCCTTGGGGGATGTGTTTCCTGGCAGGTTTTGAGCAGTGGGTTCTGGAGCTTTTATTCTGTTCTTGGGACTTGTGTTATTATTGATTGATGACTAAAGCTATGGTCTTAGTGAAATAACTCCTTCTGAGTGAATTTACTTAAACGTCAGAAATAAGAGTCTTATGCAGATTTTTTTCCTTCCTTTGCAGAAATCTTACAAAATATACCTGTTTTCTCTTGCTTAAATAATTACTTAGCATATTAGCTAAAATACTTAGTCATATTTTATTTATAAAATTTCAGAAAAAGATGATCCGATTTCATTAATAATTTGATTGTATATTGCTTTTTGAATTTGTCCTCAGTCACATCAAGACCCAGGTCCCCACTGTGAACAAATGACTTTGCACAGAATGACAAGGTCTCTATATTCAACTCTCTGAAGGACAGTCAGCAGCCGGCAGCATCTGGATATAAGGTTTAGAGCACTGAGGTGCGTGGGAGATTGAAGGTTGAGAATGAATGGTGGGAATATCGTAGAAGACAGCTCAAGGGCCCCCTTTCTCTACTTCCAGGAGAAAGAAAAGTGAGTATAAAATATAGCTGAAATAATTTTGTCTGGATGGAAGCTGAATCTCTCACCAAACTGCTTCTAACTCAAATAGGGTAGATAGGTGGGAGTGTGGTGATAACTTGTATAAGAAAAGAATGTGACTATTCACATAAGCAATTATTCATGACTGAGAACCCCAGTGCAGTGGGCACCCTGGAGAAACAAATTTGGAGGTACCTTTCCCACCTAACTAAAAGCAGAGCTCCCTTCACATAAATGCAACATGCTACCACCTATGGCCAATTCATGAGTGCTGGCTAAGAATAAATTATGCCTATGACTTAGCTCATGTCCATGGATCCTGGGTCATGGACAAACAAGGAAAGAGTAAACAGGCCACATTGCAAAAAATAATAGAGCAAATTTCACGCCCTGCATCTCTTTTCTGTTAGTTTTTCTTGAGTGTACCTGTGCAGTAACAACTGTTTGCCATAGGTTAATGATGGGATTATCATTATCTAGCAAAGTTAATTTCCAATGTTTCTATTTTATAGCCAAAAGATGCATCTTGGGATATAAATGAAAATGGGTACCTGGGACACAACCATGGCTGGTTTTGAAAACAAGGATGTAATCCTAGATGGGTTTGTGAGTATTTGCTGTGTGGCCCTGAGGATTCATCACTGGCATTTTTTCCTAGGAGGTTTGGAAGGTACCTGTAAGCAGTTGTCATGAAAGTGTTACCTGACATCACAACCCCATTTTCCTTGACTCAGAATGAAGGTCCATTACCAGATGCTCCAGCTCCCTTTTGATAGGTTGATCCGGATTATTTGAAATTTAAATACTGGTTGTCTAGAATGCCTTTAAACAATATCAGCACTTCGACCACATCCACAACCAATTGAATAAGAATCTCTGAGGGTGGAATCCAAGCCCTGACCCTCCCCTACCCACAAAGTAATGTGACTCCAGAGTCTGGGCCTGGCCACACTGCCATCTAGTCAGCCACCAACAAACAGAAGATCATAACTCTGCTACTGTGCTTTACCCCCTAGCTCCCAGCCACCACACACATTTGCAACAGTCTTTTCTCTCTGGGCCTTTGCATATATTATTCTTGTTGTCTCTAATGGTGGCTTCCTGCCATATGTACCCTCTCTCATCACCTTTATCCTTCGTCCCTCACTCCCTTTCTCCCCAACGCTGCATGTGTATCTAACTCCCTACTCATTCTCAGGTCTCTCTTGTCTTCATGTCACTTCCTCAGTAAGCCTTCCAGAACATTCCACACACTAACACCCAAGCCCCGGTTACAAGTGTCCATAGAGTACAGTGCTTATCATCATTACATTGGCTTGAAATTGACTTTTACTTCTGTTCCTCCCAATGGGACTAGAAGCTCTAAATGAGTTTGAATGTCTTGCTCACCACTGTAATTATAACCCCTGCCCAGTATTCTTGAAAATTCCCTGTGCTGTGATTTTCAGTAACCTATCTTGAGTCTTACGACACAGTGACATCAAAATAGACATATTATGAACATTCACCACAAATACTTTTGTGAATTAGATGGCATTTTTAAATTGGGGCATTGTTATCATCATAGTTAACTTGAGTATTTCCTAGGTTCTAACAAGTGATTTGCACACAGTATCTCATTTAATCTCACAGTGATCCTATGAGGTAGGTTCTGTTTTTAGCCTCATTTCACAAATGTGGTAAACTAAATCTCAGAAATTAGGTAAATTGCTCAAGGCCACCCAGCTAGTAGGTGGTAGAGTTAGTACTTATACCCAGATCTGTGTGATACCCAAATGCATACTCTTAACCGTCACCAGGCTGTTACTATCTTGAGAAACAGGTGAAACTAGACTGTCTCTGCTTTTTGACTTGCCAGAAGGTGTGCAGAGCAAGAACCCCAGGCTTTAGTGGCACCATGCCTGACCCATCAAGGTAAAGGGTTCCAGCAATTCCTCAGGTAAGTGAATTAATGCTGGTCCTGCCTAGAAGGAACTTGGCCTCCATGCTATGACTTTCCTTAAGAGTTTTCATTCACCTTGGGCCAATTTCCCATAGTCTTATGCAAGCCAGTCATGGGATTTCTCACTAAGGACTTTAGTTCGTGTCATCTGTGTTTGTGTAAATACAGTCAAAGTGCACAACACAGGATGGTAGCCTGCCTAGAAGTTAGGTGTCTCTCTTAGCCATTCAGTGATGGACAGTAAACTTCCAGTCAGTTGACAGTAGACCTCTGTAGAAGAGGATAAAGCATATGTGTCATCCTCCCTTTTTCCTAGAGACTAGCTCCACCGATGCTTTCCCATAATAAACATACCAGGATTTTCTTGATTTTATGTTAAATTAAACTTATAGTATGTTCTGTTTTCCCCAAGGAAAAAGTAATTTATTAAAATATGTTTTGGAAATATGATGAGTCAATATTAATATTGATGACACAAGGTTATTATCACTTTGACAACATTGCTTAATTCAGCAAATATTCCTCAGCATAGTAAACATTAGCCACAAAGCCTGTGGTTAATACAAAGTAGGTAAATTGATTGACAAATAGAGTCTATAGATTCAGGACTCTATGAGTTTACCGATGAACAGTTTGTTGATAACTAGTGGTACGGTTGGGGTGGGAACACTGATGTGATCTTTAACAGTTAAGTCAATTTTTTTAAATGTTACTTGATAAAATACCACTTCTGAACAGGCTTTCAGACAGACTTGCTAATTTGTTCAGGGGCTTTTCATTGCAGAAGAAAAAATGTGATGCTTAGCTTGAAAGCATTTGAAAAGACTGAATTTGCTTAACACACAGCCTTATTTCTTAGAAGCTTGTGGCTAAAATAATATTTCAATGATATGATTCTACATGAATTTTAAAAGTATATTTTATTATGAAGGAAGCCCTTGACGAAGAGGGTTAAGAAAATGTTATTCTGGTCTATCTGTTGTTATCTGGAAGCATGTCAATAGTTATGTACTTCAAAAGAATTGATGGGAAATGTTTATCAGAGATAATGAAGTCAAATAGATTGTTTATGACAATATGGGGAATACATTTCTTGGCAAGGTTTTGAAGTATAGACATGAGGGTCATTCTCATGGCTGCTTTTGATGACATTCATCATTGTTGAGTGTCTAGGTTTTAAAATACAGTGTGTTTCTGTGTGGAGAGAATTGCTAGGTGTTTATATCGGCCTTGATGGCACATTCACGCACAAACGTAGCATCTGTGTTATTATTTTAATATGTGGTCATTTTCCTGCAATTTCCTCTTGCTTGTGCTTTATTTTTCTTCTTTATAAGCATTTCTTTTAGTGCCACAAGCAGATAGGCTTATTTGGATATCTTAACTCCATTTCCGTGTATTTATTTACAAATCTATGATTTAAAAGATTAGCATTCATTGACTGGTGCTTTTCAAACATCAAAACCGCTGTTAATTAGTCCAGTTAAATGGCAGGCAAGTATAAAGAAATTATACAGTTGAGATACCGTCTATTTGAATATTTTTAGTTCATCACTAAGTTTTTGCTATGATTTAATTTGGAAAAAAGCATAAACAAGATTTCAAAGAAGACAAACAGAATAACAAATCTGATTAGGAAGTACTACACTGGGAAGCATAATTATCATATATATGTATATACACGTATATAAGAGTACTATATTCTTTAATATCTGTTTTCTGTGTTATTTTCTAATGTATGAAATAGTCATTTGTATAGTCTGTGAAAGAGCAAGATGGGTCACTGGAAAGTGGGTCAGCTGTGGAAAGCAGCCTTGAATTTATTCATTTCTGGATCAAAGCTTCTTATAGAAGTGATTTTTAAAAACATGGACGGTGACTGTTAATGATAAGTTATAAATCATTCAAGTGGGGGGTAGCTGAGGTATTATTCTAAAAAACACACAACGCTATGGACAGCAGGTGATTTGTTGAATGTCATAGTCTGAGACTGGCAACAGGGCTGCAGAATGAGTCCACCGCATGGCTGTGAGCCATGGTGGCATCCCATTTCCTGTGCTCTATTCATTACAAGGAGATTCTTTAAGAAATCTCTGTCCACTGGAGCAGAAATATGTGGAATTTTGAAGTCCTGAGTTTGCACACGTCTTAGAAACCTTTAGAAATGCTGAGTTTCATGCTCTTTTTTTCTGCTCTGAACAGTAAAAATGGCCAAGAATCTTCTATGTATAAACACTCTACAAGATGGAATGAAGGATGCAAAGATGAAGAAGGAGGCTCTGAGACCTCATGGCCCTTATAACTTAGGGTGATCAGATGGGAACAACACAAGGCCAAGCACGCTGTGCACCATATCCAGAAAAGGGCAGGAGGGACACATTTTTTTCTGGGGAAGTCAGGAAGGCTTTCCTAGCAAAGGTGTGAATAGGCTGAGGATAAAAGGATAGAGATGAACAATGGGGAAAGACATTCTGGAGATAAAGAAGATTCTAAGTAGAAATGTGAAGAGTGCAGATCTTGTTCAAGGAGGCGTTGGAAGTTGGTTCACCTAAAGGCATAGATGTAGTGGATTGGACATATGCATTTCACACTTCCTGCTTGGATATGCAGGTGCCATTTGTAAAACTGTGCTCGTCTCTAAAGCTTACAGTGAGTAGGTTGTTGTCTATGAAGCTGTCTCCTCAGAAGACACCTAGAAAATGTAAATGACATTGAGCCTATGTTGGAAACGGGCAGAATTCAGGAAATCTACCTAGAGCTTATGTCATGAAGCAGAATAATTATTACTGACACTGATAATTCCTTTACAAGATATTCTTTAATTCTTAGGTATTGCCCAAATGGCTTCAGTAGTTGGTTCTTAGAAAGCCTTTCTTCTTTAATAAGTTTTGTCTTTTCTTTTTTTTGGCCAAAGCAGTGTAGTTAATTTTAGCACAAGTTATACTCCTATTACTCTTGCTTAAAATCATTAATTTTCTGTTGCTTATATGGCTGTAATTCTTTACTATTTCTAACATTTGTCAGTTGTTCGGTCTCTGCCCCCAACTTAAGATACTAGGAACTTTCACCTTTTGCGTATTCATTTTGGCTGAGTGTTAATTAGAACTTTGCGTCTTCCTCCTGAGTCTTAGCAAATGGTAAATCGGAATAGGTGAGAATAGTGGCAGTTGAATCCAGACAACTTTCAGCCATTTTGTCTACAGCTCACCCAGCATTCTGGATGATTTTCTGGTTGAAAACCCCTCACTATAAAAATAAAGGATGGGGCTTCCCTGGTGGCGCAGTGGTTGGGAGTCCTCCTGCCGATGCAGGGGACACGGGTTCGTGCCCCGGTCCGGGAAGATCCCACATGCCGCGGAGCGGCGGGGCCCGTGAGCCATGGCCACTGAGCGTGCGCATCCAGAGCCTGTGCTCTGCAGTGGGAGAGACCACGGCAGTGAGAGGCCCGCATACCACAAAAATATATATATAAAAAAAAAGAAATAAAAATAAAGGATGTTGGTATCATTGGCACATAATCATTCTTTTTTCTCTTTACGTACAACTCATTTTCAATACCATGTTTGTGTGTCTCTGTGCGTATACGGACTGTGTCCTGTTTCCTCTGTGGGTTATCTACAGCAATATTTTCAAACATGACTGTATTTCTGTTCTTACCCAGAATACTCTCAGACTGGCTTCCTTCAGCTTTAATTGGTGAGTGTCGAAAAAATTTATTATTTTTTATTCTATACAGAGTTAGTAAGTATTACTATGTGTGAGGCACTGTGCTAAGCACTGAAGATACAAAGCTGATTTTCAGCCAGTGTGGGCATTATGTCCATGCTAGTTGTTAAAATCTTGCCCTGGGCACCCCACCTACCCCAGCTATTGTTTTAGCCATCTTGTACACCCCACTGGAATTCAGACTTTTCTATGGTCCAGCGACAAAAGATTAATACCAGGCACCCAGCAGGAGTTCTCCAGGCCCCAGCTCTAGCACCTATGCCAGTTCTTAGCTCTGATGGGTTAGTGCCCATGACATACTGTCCATTAACAATTTTGTTTTTGTTTTTGTTTTGGCTTTGGCCACGCCAAGCAGCATGTGGGATCTTAGTTCCCTGACCAGGGATCGAACCCGTGCCCCCTACAGTGGGAGCACGGAGTCTTAAACAGTGGACCACCAGGGAAGTCCTGTTGACAATTCTGAATATCTCCCTGGACACACAAGCAAGTAGAACATGGTCTCTGACCTTAAATTGCTCATATTGTTAGAGGGGAAACAGATATACAGTTACCAAACAATGTGCTTTAAATATTTGTGTTTGTATACAAATCTATCAATCATCTATCTCTCCACAAGAAAAATTAAAAAAAAAAGAAAAGCCCCATTTAAAATAAACACCTTAGAAAGTTAATGATAAAAGATACTGTCTTGTTCTATCTATAGGCGTAATTAAAAACAGATGCTCTTGTCAACACTATGTGGATGTTTTAACAATAAAAATAAAATACCACTCAGCTCCTTTTAAATACAGTAGGGCACAATTTTAACATATCTAACTTACATTCTGGTAACATATATCCCACAAGTAAATTACGTCACCCCAAATGGACAAACTGCTTCTGGTAAAAGCTGGATGTTACAAAGACTGTGGGCTCCTCCAACCCAGACACAAGTCCATTCATTTTAGTTTCTTAGTGGAAACCATTATCTGTCTTTGGAAAATGCTACTTAAATTACTGAATCCAATTAGCCCATGAATTTGGTAAATTCTTGCACGGGGGTGATAGGTAGAGATTCACTCTTTCAATTTTTTTGAACTTAAAACTAAATTCAAAATGCCCCAGATGTCTTGATATTTTCTAATGCTTTGACGATAAATCAGATATATTTACAGAATAGGATTTCACTACAAAAACCTGTGTTCACTAAAGGTAAAGTCACCATGAACAGTTTTTTCATTACTCTATACTTTTATTAACAAAGAAATAAGTTCTAAAAAATCCGCTGATTTTCGGCATTAAGTACAAAACAAAAATAAAATTCCTAAGGACCCTTGATCAGGATAGTTTCAGATCCAACTCCTACAGAATGAACTATAACAATATTACAGTTAGAGTTACTGTTTAACAGGTTGTTAAATCCCATTTAATCTTAAGACTTAACTTTTTATATTGCTGCAGGAAAGCAAATTGATTTGTTTCAGAAATATGTTTTAAAAAATAACGATTGAAAAATAGTGTTCCCTTCATCTTCAGTTAACTAGAAAATTAATGGAACCCAGACCTTTCATTCACTGACATTCTGGATGTTCAAGGTTTAATACCTTATCATCAAAATGTTACCTTGCATTTATGTAAAATTTTAAATATCTAAGCATTCTTACAATCGTTTCTCATTCTATTTAAACCTCATCATTACCCTATGATATAGGCTTTGTTGGGACTGTTTCACAGATGAAAGAAAAACAGAAGTCCAGGGATATAAATGGCCTTGCCCAAGATCTCAAGATCCAGGACCAGAATCCAAGGCTCTTGATTTGTGAGGCTTTTGGGGGGTAGGAGGTAGAGGGTGGGAGAGAAGAGTATTAGTTTCAGTTACTATATAAGGGTAAATGTCACTTTGAATAGTGCTGTTTGACTAAATTTCTTCTAACATTTTATAGACCAACTCTTAGGAATTTATACCAAAAATGTGAGAGTTAACCAAAAAGCACATGATAGTTAAAATAGTGATTACTATGCTATTATCTAATACAAAAGAAGCACAAGAATTGCCGTATCTTTACATTTATAAAGTTCTGGATCATTTTTGTGGGTTCCCTCTGGTGGCTACTTCTACAATAAGCTTAAATCACAAAAATCCATCCCAAGTCATCCTAAATACAGAAGATGCAAATGCACACATCTAGAAAAGCAGTGTAATTCACCATCATTAGAGGACCGGAGAGGAAAACAACCAGGTCCCTGAAGTATGTTTATGAGCCCCAGATGAATGCCTATAAAACTCGAAAGGTGAGTTTTCTTCATTTAGAAACATTACAGTCCTAAATATAGTGGGCCGGACCAATGTGCTATGAGAAAACTACTTCATCTGATCCAACCAACATTTACTGAGGAGCTAAGGTGCAGCAGGCACTGGGTTCCAGAGATACAAAGATGGAGTAGAAAGCAAATACAGTCCATTCAGTAATCTAGACATTTGTTTGGAAAGTAAAAGTCCTATGCTTGAAAAGCTAAGATTATTACCTTTTTAATTATTCAATCGTTTGCTTATAGTGTGATTTCTCAATATTTGTGAGTAGGAAAATGCCACACATGATTGTGACAATAACTTAATTCAATAATTTAGTTCCTTGGTTACAGTTTCTATAAAAGAATTCTTTTTGCTCCTAATCCTTCGATATTTTAAGAATTCGTGAAATGAACAAAATTTTTTGAGTTATTTTAAATGAAACTGTATACATCAGTTATTTCACAATTTCCAAAAATAGTTTAGACAGATCTTTTTAAAGTCTCATTCATTTTTCTTTCAAATTTCCCATCCTTTGGGAGCAATAATGAATATCATTAAGGATATCTCTGTGTGTGTGTGTGTGTGTGTGTGTGTGTGTGCGTGTGTGTATAGCAAGTAATTCAATGGTTTTAACTCTGAAGCTGGTGAGATCATGTCCTGTTTTCCTTCCGGCCTAAAGGTGCCCTTCATAGTCTTTCATTTTCATATTGACTTTACCCAGGACCTAGTTGGAGGTTCAATCAGTGAAATAAAATTACATTACAATTATTTCTACTTAGAGAAATATGACAGCTAGAATTTTTATGTTAATTAATCTTTGGTTTTTTATTATTGTGTGACTACCTATCATAAATTTCCTTGCAATTCAGTTTTAGTACATTCTATAAATTATTTTAGTTTATTCCAGCATTAACCTGACTTGCAAATGGTTAAATTTGCACTGAGTCTTTCATGCTCTAAAACCCAGTATGCTCTATATTAACATCAGAAGGAACCGTTTTGATATTCAGAAATAATTGTAATAGCGAGAATAAACCACAATTCACTGAATTCATGGTCAGATTATATTCTTGTTATCGTGTTAGATTCTATGTAAGTAAATTAGTACATCTTAAACATGATGAACTGTAATTCACAAACATACTGATATTTTCCTCGGACTCGGACTAAAGAACAAACAGGTCGCTGCTGTTCTTGTCGTGCATCCCACAGCCAAATGAGGAAGCTCCTGCTTCCTCACCTGCATACCCAGTTAAGCACCATCTGTTTCCTGTTTTAATGTGATATCTCACATAGTTTTTCCAAAGCTTTCACATCAGTGAGCACAATCCTAATAGACAGTTAATATGAATTAAGAAGCATGTTTTCACCAAAACTGTGTTCTATTTCTCTCTCTCTCTCTCTTATTTTCTGAAATACGTACCACTACACTGGTTGCACCAAACCCACTTCAGTAGCATGAAATTCCCAAGATTAATATAGGTTATTTACAGCGTATTGACCAGACTCTGGTGTCCAGGAGCTGGGGGATGGGCAGTGCAGAAGCATACATGCCTAACAAGGAAGCCGGAATTTTAATTCTGTGTGGAAGGAAGTATTTCCTACTGCATCGTGCCTCCTTCTCTAATAGTTGAATCGTCCCTGCTCCCACCCTCTCCATCCCTTACCATGTGAAATTATCAAAATTATGAGTATCTGAGCAACCCAGTCAACTGGGAATCTACTTACTGCACCACCGTTACTGGCTGTTACGGTTTTCATTAGTGACACGCTAACTGGCTGAGGCCAAATCAATCAGGTAACGATGTACACTTAGGTTTCCCATAAGTTATGGATAACTCATCTGTTTCCTCTTGGAAAAGGGGTTTGAGTCCCATGGAATCACTGAATAAAATGATGTGCAAAAGACACGAACCTTCAGTTGGATCCCAAGCAGCTTCACGCCTGCCACTCTTACAAGGATGTGTGCTACTGATGCTATTTACTGAGCTTCTCTAGGCAAGAAGTCCACCAGTTAAATGGTTATGGAGCCTTTTGAATATGAATTGTTTATGAATGTCAACCATGTTGCTTTTATGGAGGACATATGTTTCTCAAACTTTAGCATCAAAATAATCCAAAATGTTGGTGAAAACACACAACACTGGGTCCTACCTACCCTCTCCACCACCAGATTTCTGATTCAGTATTTCCATCATGGAACCCAATAATTTGTATTTGTAACAAGTTTCCAGAAGATGCTGCTGCTGCTGGTCTTAGGACCACACTTTAAGAACCACTGGTGTATTATGTAGAGCTCCAAGGATGGAGTTGGATTTGCCTGTATGTTAGACCTGGCTCTGCCCCTTAACAGCTGTGTGGCCTTGAAAAAGTTATTAACCTCTTGAAACCTCAGTTTGGTCAGCTGTAAAATGACGGTAATACCCAGTTCACGAAGTTGTAGTAAGATTAAATAAGAGGATACACGCAGAATGCTTAGGCCAGTGCCTGGGAAAAAAACAGCTATTCAGTAATGTCACTCCCATGCTCCGGATCTGTTTAGGGGAAAGAATGCAATGTGGGCCATTTTGGTATTTCTATATTTCACTGTACTAAGATCTGAGGGAGGGAGAGGAAACAGACAAGTAATGTGAGAATTTATAAAAATAGAGACTTCCCAAGAGTTAAATATAATTTAGTTTAAACACAAAGTAAATTATTTCTTTGATAGTGCGTAGCTCAGAAACTAGCTACTCTTTATCTTAGCCACTGGAATCCCATCCAAGAATTAATCCCATCCAAAAATAACTCAATGTTAGGTGTTAGGTTGATTTCCCCCTCTGCTTAATTCTGTGAATCTCTAGCCCTGAAATAATGTGTTTATTAAATACAAACCCATCTTCAGATTCACCTAGTAAAGTGTGTTAGTTGCAAATTAAAAATATAAAAATAATGTATATGTACTCATGTATACACACTATTGTAGTAGTTTTGATATTTATATTTGTATCAATAATTTTTTGTTTTCTCAATAACATCAAAACTCTTCATGAGTATGAATAATCGGGACTTTACTTCTAAAATAAATTCATAGAGTTAGAAGGAATCTTAGTGATTGATTTTCTAATATAAACCTTGAATAGGTCACGTCTTATAAAAGTACAAAATGGTATGAAAATTCTTCTAACTGAATCATCTCTCTCCTTGATCTAATCTATTTTAGTGAGTACAGGCATCTTCATCACCATTTTACAGGTGAAGCCACTGAGGTATAAATGTACATGCTGTCTCATGTGATGCAAATAATTAGAGCCAAAAACAGAAGTAAAACCAAAATGTATTGAATCCAAGCAAATCTACCATTAGCATAATTACTTCTTGTGTGAAAAATGTATTCTGTAAAATTGTCAAGCAATAGCCTTTGGCTTCATTCAGTTACTTAGCAACCATTTACTGAGTACTTACTATGTGCTAATACAAGCACCAGATATGGAACTACCATCCCACCAGTATGACATCAAGAATTACTTATTTCTTCCAGCAAATCTTTTCAGTTTTTCATTATTTATTTGCCTCACACGCAGTCTGTACTTCCAAGTCAAAATTTGTGGCCACAACTGAAATTAGGATCATCTTCAAAAATAAAACCTACTGAAAAACCTACTTTAGAAAACCTACTTTAAAAGCTGTCTTGTGATCCTTCCTGAATAAAAACTGAGCCTTTATTCTATCAAAGTCTACACCCTTAAGTAAGAAAATTTGCAAATATTGGACTGTAAGTAAATCTGTAGATATTTACATGCAGTTATTTCCAGAGTTTTAAAATGTGAGCCCTGGACAAGCTGATTTTTAAGATCCCTTCCATTTCTAATACTATGTTTCTAGGATTCAAAAGTATTCAGAATATAAATGTGTGTTGTGTTAGTTTACCACATATTTTGACCTTAATAAGTGTTCCAATTTATATTAAGCTTTACTGTCCATAATTCTTTTCAAAGGAATTGATACCAGAAGCTCTATGGCACTAAAATCTACAGATAAAGCTAACATTTTGAGAATGTCATATAAAAGGTCATATATATGGTATAAAACCTTTCATATCTGACTACTTTTACACAGCAAAATAATTTTGATATTCATCCATGTTGTTGCATGTGTTAGTCATCTGTTGCTTTTTATTGCTGAGTAGTATTCTGTTGTATGGATGTAGCACTATACTTTTATCCATTCTTCAGTTGATGGACTTCTGGGTTATTTCCAGTTTGGGATATTGTGAAAAAGCTTTTATGAATATTTACACAGACGTCTTTGTGTGGACAAATGTTTCCATTTATCTGGGGTAAACACCTACAAGTGGGATTATTGGCTCATATGGTAAGTGTATGTATAAATTTATAAGAAAGTTTTCTAAAGAGCTGTACCATTCATTTTCCCACCAGCAATGGAGAAGTGAGCATAAAGAACAAAATTTGACATTATCTAATTGCACTTCTAGCTATATAATCATATGTATTTATATAGTATTTAATCACACTAAATGTGTATGTGGATACTATTCATTGTATTATCATACCATGAATATATGAATATATTTCAGTTGTCCTTTTCCACTGCCTACATTTAGAGATTTTTTTTTCTAATTATTTCTGTGCCCTTACACCCAGGGTGAATATTTTTAGTAAGGCAATATCTTGTTACCATGATTAGTTAAAGATAAACTATTAATTGAACTATTTGTGCATGTCAAGGATGACAGGCAGAGGTGGACCAAGGAGCCTCCTATCAAAGAGCCAAGGCCAAGACGACTGGGAATGTGTCTTTCCCAAAGTCACAATATGTGAACATAAGAAAGCAAGGAGTTCTGGCCAGGGTTGGACAAGTCTTGTGCATAAAATGGTCATCAGAACTAGAGGCTTGAATTGATATTGGGAACGAAGTTTTAATGCCAAAGAGAAGTCAAAGAACCCGGGGGAAATGAAGGCCAGGGGTACTGGTGAGCAGTATGTACAATAGGCAATGGCTGGGGAAATTCTGGAAATAGAAGAGACTGAAACCCTCAATTCAGTTTCTTCACATTCTTTGCATACTTGTATATAGTTGGTCAAGGTAATTCAAGGACGGCAAGTACAAAAGAGATATTTCCAACATTTAAAGGTTTGGTGTGTTTTCCACTCCAAGGTGTATTGCATAAATTAATTTAGCTTACAAGTGAGTTTCACAAACCACCCAAAGTCCCTGTGTCCACACAATCAGTAGTTTATTCATCACTCTCAACCTGTAAATCTCATAAAGATAGAACCTGATGCTTTGTGAAAATAGTTCCTACACAAAATTTGGGTCACAGTGGTTTTACAAATTTGGCAGTTCAAGGTTTCAGGACATACTCCTTACCCTTGTTAAAAATCTTTGGTAAGCAACTCCTTTTCCTTGTTAAATATTAATTTCAAGTTCCAACTTCTAGGTGGCCAATACAGAAGCAACAGGCTGACATGCCCTGGGAATAGAAAGCATCAAGGATGCAAGTGGAGATGAGAGGTGTGCTTGTGGCCACCTCCTCTAGTAAGGCACCCTTTTGATCCCTGTGCTGTGCCCACTTAACTTCTACCCATGACTCAGATTCCTATCCTGCTCAGGCTCAGAGGTAGGAGAAAGCCAAAAACGTGGCAACTAAGCATACCTGGGCCAGTGAGATCCACCCAGATGACCCCAATACACTAATCTGTGTACCTAGTTCTCTCTCATCTATTGATATTTCTGTGCTTGAGTTGGTTTCTGCATAAGACCCTGATTTTTCAAAAATTGGGGGTCCTTTGCTGACACTCTCCCTGCTGATAACAGGGAAAATCATATACTTACTGTGGTTGGGTCCCTCACGTATTTCCAAGTGTTGAGTTCTCATTGGCTGACACTTTCTAGAGCCCCCCTGACTCTCCTAAATCCATGGTCCTCTGAAATTCTAATACACAGAATTCTCTGATTACTACTGCCTGTTCTCTGGGTTCCCTAAATAGTCTTCTGTACGAGCTGTCCTGATGGACCTTTACTGCTTTATATTGGCCAGTCCTAGTAGGTCTGGCAATCTACACCATAGATCAGCCATCCACACCATATCTTGTTCCAGTGACAGCTGAGTTACTATACTAACAAAAGGAGGGATGTATATGATTGTCTGAGTGTGAATGTGCATATGTGTTTTGGGAGGGAGGATGTGTGAGATGAGTGGGGAAGAGAAAAGGCATAGAAAATGCAATTTTAGCGGTACAGAAAGAGATTGGGAGAAGGAAAGAAAGCAAGAGCACCTTCAATGATGGTATATAATAGATGCTCAATAAATGAATAGATAAATGATAAAAGCAAACAAAACAAAACAAAACCAAAAAGGGAATGGAAAGAAGCAGAAGAGGTCTTCATAAAAACCTATAGAGAAATGGACAAAGATGAGTAGGAGCCCGAAAAAAAAAGAGAAAACCAAAGAAATGATGTAAACGACAAGCATTGAACTATAGAGATGGGCTCCCTAAGACAACAGTAATTACTAAAATAATATTTGAAATCAATTTATAATTTTCCTGTCACTAATTTATACAATTCTGTTTTATTCTTAACCAGAACATAAGCTGACTTCTACTAGAGATGTTAACTCTCTACCAAGCGTAAATACTTCTTAACTAAAGTCAAAGGTAAGTGATTGTTTCTTTCTAATGTATAATTTATCTGCTTTTTAATGTTTCTGCCTGATTTGGGGAGAAGGAGATAAAAAATATATGAGACAAAATGGCTCTTCTTTTGTTTCACAGAACAGATGTTAATGTGATTTTCACCTTAGTTTGAAAGCTGGAGAAATTTCCATTTCATTTCCTCTTTGGGATGACCTTGTCATTAAAAAGAAAGAAAGCACTTAAGGTAGTAAGGGATTGTTGTACAATGTGCCTAGCCTTGGGAACAGTTCCCTTAAGTTCTACCCACTGGGGCAAAGCTGTCTCTTCCTTCAGAACATACAAAGGTGACACCTGAAAGACTAAAGGTGTCGCTGTCATTAGGACATTTCCTGTGTCTTTTCAAGCCTTGACTTCTACCTCACATACATTCCAGTAGAAGACACATCAATTCTGGTTAGAATTTCCCCAACTGAAAGCCCAGGCCAGTGTGTACAATTCATGTTGTGTCTTCCTGTTTCACACATCATCTCCAATAATAAAGACCCTAGAATCAGAATTTAGCTGGTGATTTTCTTGATGAAGTGCAAGAGAGGCAAAAGAGAGATCTTCCTCTGGTGGCATCAAGATGCTTATTGTTAACGTGATTTTGTCAGTCAGCTACAACCTGCAAGCGTCCGTGTGCCATAAGAGGATGCCAACCTGCCTTTTCTGTAGTTACACTCTCCTGTGTGTGGCTTAAAGGGGGAGGAGATGATGGCAGCTCATCTGGAGTCACTTTCCTAGCCATCATGAAGCTGCAGCAGGTTGGCAGTAATGCGCTACAAATAAAGACCTCTACCCATAAGTAATAGTTAGCCTCAGTGAGGTAGCATCTTTCAGCCACAGATTTTCTCTTTATGAGCAGTTCTCACCTCACTCCTCTGGAGAATGTGATGCGCAAGAAGAATGAAGTCAATGAAAATCTGAAAGTGATTCAAGAGCTCTAGTTCCCGGTTTGCTGAGCCCATAACTGCATTTAATTTCCCAGGGTTTTTTCCTGGTCGTGAAGGGGAAATATTAAAGATATGGGTTAGAAACTGGAGGGAGGGGAGCAGAAGTGTTTTCACTTGTTGTTAATAAGAAATGAGGATGAATAGAGAACTGATGTATACTGTAGAGGAGTACAATTCTACTTCTTCCTTTTTCTTTGCTATTGAATGGAATGCAAATATAATGGCAGGAACGAAAGCGGCTATCTCAAAACATGAGATGAAAGCCATGTGCTGGGTATGTATGGCTGAGCAACTAGATGGGAGGGACCTGGGTCTGCAAAATGAGATGACCATATCAGCCCTCAACTGTTTAAACTCAGGTTGTTACATGAAATAATAAACTTTTATCTTGTTCAAGTCATATTTTGGGGTTCCTTTTTAACAGAAATAATTATCCTAATTGATGCATAGTTTCTTCTACTGGGACATCCATCTTTCAAGGTCTCAGTGCTAATTCTCTAAAACATTTATTGTCTTTTCAGTTTCAAGGAATGTTGTTATTCCAAGTACCCTGCCCATTTTGGCCCATTTCTTCTTTACAGTTCACTGGACCCTCCCCTCAAATGTCAGCTTCTCTGCAAGGCCTCCTCTGAATTCCTAAGAGTTTGTTGTAACTGTTATCATATCACCACTAGAGTAGGGGCAGGATTATCACTATAGACTTGCATGTGTGTCACTACCCTTGTATTCCCTGCATGCACAGAGTCTGGCCCCTGGTAGGCACCAAACAAAGACAAAGTCTTGTTAAATAAATGAGTTCTCCAAGTTCCAATGAACTTACCTTTCTCTGAATTCTCATGTCCTCCAAGTTTCTCTACTACAGAATTTAGCACATTTGAAGATGTACCATGTTGTAAGGCTTTCTAAAAATGTTGGTTATTTATTATACACCCCAGAGTATCTAAATAAAGCAGACAGCTTGCAGTCATAGCCAGCCTGTCCCCAAGGGATCAAAGGTAAAATTAAGGACTATCCTCCACAATCACTATCTCACAGTCACCTTAAATTGGAAAGCCAATATCATTTCAAGGGCCAGCTTTATAGGGAATATCGGGTGTCTTTATCACAACTAATTCATTCACTGAACAAATAGTTTTGAGCATCTAATATATACCATACACACTATTTTCAGTGCTGAGAATCCATTTGAGAACAAAACAAAGATCTTTGCCCTCATGGAGCTTTATATCCTAGACAGAAATTGTTTTATAAATTTAGCTTCTTTTAATAAAAGCATATATATTTTATTTGAACAATTTAAAATAGCAAGAAATAGGATTCATTATCTTTGTACACGAGGAGATTTCATGAACTATGCATTTGGTCACATAGGTAATGTCAAAGCATGATGTAAAAGGTAAAGCTTTGTGTAGGCCTAAGGACTCAAACTATTAAATATATGATTTTATAAGGCACATCATTTAAAGGTAGACAAGAGACTGGCAAATACAGGAAGATCATCTCTCACTTTGGACTCTATCATCTGAAACTAGTATATTTCAGTTGATAACTTACAAAAATCTCATGAATGGGGTTTAGAATTAAGACATTGCATAACTTCCAGTGTGCTCTAATATTAATTCACATTTGAGAAAATGGTTTAGGTCCTCCTCCAACATGCCATACAAGACCAACCCTTATTCACTTTATTATTCTGATAAAAAAACATAACTTTAATTAGAAAAGAAATAATTTTAAGAAAATTACATAACATTATGCTGTCTTAAAGCCCAGAGATAAACCCATGTACATATGGTCACCTTATCTTTGATAAAGGAGGCAGGAATGTACAGTGGAGAAAGGACAGCCTCTTCAATAAGTGGTGCTGGCAAAACTGGACAGGGACATGTAAAAGTATGAGATTAGATCACTCCCTAACACCATACACAACAATAAGCTCAAAATGGATTAAAGACCTAAATGTAAGGCCAGAAACGATCAAACTCTTCGAGGAAAACATAGGCAGAACACTCTATGACATACATCACAGCAAGATCCTTTTTGACCCACCTCCTAGAGAAATGGAAATAAAAACAAAAATAAACAAATGGGACCTAATGAAACTTCAAAGCTTTTGCACAACAAAGGAAACCATAAACAAGACCAAAAGACAACCCTCAGAATGGGAGAAAATATTTGCAAATGAAGCAACTGACAAAGGATTCATCTCCAAACTTTACAAGCAGCTCATGCAGCTCAATAACAAAAAAACAAACAACCCAATCCAAAAATGGGCAGAAGACCTAAACAGACATTTCTCCAAAGAAGATATACAGATTGCCAACAAACACATGAAAGAATGCTCAACATCACTAATCATTAGAGAAATGCAAATCCAAACTATGATGAGCTATCATCTCACACCAGTCAGAATGGCCATCATCCAAAAATCTAGAAACAATAAATGCTGGAGAGGGTGTGGAGAAAAGGGAACCCTCTTGCACTGTTGGTGGGAATGTAAATTGATACAGCCACTGTGGAGAACAGTATGGAGGTTCCTTAAAAAACTACAAATAGAACTACCATATGACCCAGCAATCCCACTACTGGGCATATACCCTGAGAAAACGATAATTCAAAAAGAGGCATGTACCAAAATGTTCATTGCAGCTCTATTTACAATAGCCCAGAGATGGAAACAACCTAAGTGCCCATCATCGGATGAATGCATAAAGAAGATGTGGCACATATATACAATGGAATATTACTCAGCCATAAAAAGAAATGAAATTGAGCTATTTGTAATGAAGTGGATAGACCTAGAGTCTGTCATACAGAGTGAAGTAAGTCAGAAAGAGAGAGACAAATACTGTATGCTAACACATATATATGGAATTTAAGAAAAAAAAATGTCATGAAGAACCTGGGGTAAGACAGGAATAAAGACACAGACTTACCAGAGAATGGACTTGAGGATATGGGGAGGGGGACGGGTAAGCTGTGACAAAGCGAGAGAGAGGCCTGGACATATATACACTATGAAACGTAAGGTAGATAGCTAGTGGGAAGCAGCCGCATAGCACAGGGAGATCAGCTCGGTGCTTTGTGACCACCTAGAGGGGTGAGATAGGGAGGGTGGGAGGGAAGGAGACGCAAGAGGGAAGAGATATGGGAACATATGTATATATTTAACTGATTCACTTTGTTATAAAGCAGAAACTAACACACCATTGTAAAGCAATTATACTCCAATACAGATGTTAAAAAAAAATAATAACATTATGCTGTCTTAGAAATATGTCCACTTCTAAGGCATTAATAGGTTAATGTGAAATTGTAAAAAAGGGTTAAATAATTTATCCACAATGAATTTTATATTTAAAAGGCAGAAATTGTGAGAAATGGTTTTAAGCTTCCTATTGTCTATCATTTTACAAATAAATACATCTAGGAAGATTAATAATATAATGTTTTTAAAGGAGAAAAACCTAGAATCTCTCTTTTTATAAGCATGTCTGATATGAGTAACTAAATATCAATTTCCTCTAGATGCATTTTTCCATGGAACAAATCACTTTTTTCCAGCAGAATACCCCTTATAGCAGTCACATAATGAAAGTGTTTCCCAATAGATATCCATCTCTGAGAGCAGATTTTATTTCTCTGCCTGATTTCCAAAAATGCAATCTGATTTCATGAGGATGTAGGCCAGTGGACCAATAAATGACTGTTGTAAGCATGTATCAAGAAATAGTCACAACTTGTGATGCAAAATCTGCCTTGTACTTCTTATTTCTTTCCATCCGAGAGTTGTAATTCCAATACCATGCCATGTACATGGATTGAGTGCAAAGATCAGCCCCAGGCAGGTTTAAATAAAACATTGACATTTTGAAAAATGATCCAAGTGTTTCCTTTTTTCACCTTCTATGTTTTTTTACTTTGCTATTTCAGGTAGTATCAAGAAGGAAATGCCTTTGTTGGGCTGTGTCTCTAATCACTGAGCAGATTTCATATTCTCCAGGGTATAGCAGTGTAATGACAATTTGTAAGCCATGAAAGATAAAGTTGTAGAATTGGGGAAAGTTGGTTTTTACTTCATCATACTGTCTTCTTTCACTGGAAACTGAACCTGGGAAACCAATCGTGTGCTCATGGGCTGAAGCATTATAGTCACCACATATATAACATATCAGCCATTATTGAAGTTAATTTCAAGACATACAATTAAAGACCATGATTTCCTTTTATTCCAACTTTCTAATTTTATTAAGATTTTATTATGACTGTTTTGATAGTACATACATATTTTACAGCACACCTCCTTATTCTTAAGAGGTAAGCAAATTTACTGTGACACTGTATTAGCAGGGACTGTCTCCTTGTCAAGGAACTGGTAGATGGGGTAGCATATTCCCAGAGACTACAGCTACTGCCTCTGACCTGAAAACAGATATGTTGGATTTAGTTTGTTGGGCATAAGTTAATTATCAAGTTTCATCATATAAATTGTCTTCAAAGAGAAAAGGCAGCAGGATGGCTCATTACTGCAGAGTTCCTTGCTCGACTTCATAGAAGCCCTTTTTCTGTGATGCCAAGAGCCACAGCTTCTGATGGAGACTTTAATTCATGGTGATACTGCAGTGCAGTTCATTTCAGGATCTCTATTGTTGTGTTGCTAACAGTTCATTCTTTTCAGTAATGGGAATGGCTCTGCTCTATAGGAGGTTAAACATACAGTACCCTAGTGGTTTGTATGATTTCGGACTTCAGAATAGTTCCTGGCACACAGATGATGGGAAAGAAGCTGTCATTTTTTTTCCCCAGCAAGCAACAGCACCTTGTGTAGAGTTTTCCCCAAAATGCTTTATGAGATGAAGGCTAATCACACACATATACGTGCGTACACACGACTGGAATAAAAAATATATATACGAAAGATTCCAGGCTTGTTTCACATTGAAGAAATCAAATCATCAGTACAGCTAATCATCGAGTTCCTCTGTAAGTATTCCTTCAGGAGGGGATTTTCATGTAAAAGTTTCATGCTTGTTTGTTTAAAGCTTTAGGATAAATTTGCAGGCGATGAGAGCAACCTTCACTCTGATAAAAGAACAGGCCAAGTTACTGATTGGAGAAAATTACATGAAGTTTTTTAATCAAAGTCTCTGTGGTCTACTGTCTGATTTTCTAGGCCAGATGTCAAATGTTTTTCACTGATGTCTATGTTGAAGTAATCACTAAACCAATTCCAAGAAAGAGTGAGTGAGACGGTAATAATGTTTCATTTCAGTATTACATAAGGTCTCTTTCCCAGCCATGAACAAAGTAACAGGACCTCTCTGATTCAGTATAATTACACAAACTGTTACTTTGAATTTTTAGATAGTTTCATCTCTTCAGATTATGTGACTTTTTTATGAATATGTGAATACGGCATGTATCTAGATGCTTACAGTTAAAATGTGAAACAACCTACAATTACCAATTTGTTGATACTTTCAAGATTTACATTTAATTTAAAATGTAATTAAGCATTTATTATTTAATCTATTTTGTGCAGTTTTTTTTTGGTTTTTTTGCAACAATAATAATCAATCGTTAAAAAACAAAACAAACAAAACCCAGCGTTCACTAGAAAAGCAAATCGTCTGCTGTTTGACATGCCAGGAAAATTGGTTGCTAATTTGATATATGCTGTGATTTTTTTTTTTTTTTTGAATCAGCAAAGCAATCTGGATGGGACAGAGAAATTAGAACAAAATAAAGTTGTAAATTTCTGATTCAGAGTTTTATGAAGTTACAAATGAACATATATTACTGTTTTCTATGTTTTTCATTGGCACAGATCTCCTTTTTCCGGAAACAGTAATATCATAGAAGACAGTTTTATTTAGGAGGACAAATACTTCCTCAAATTTATTTGATATCAATATTAGGATATTTTCAAAATGCCTGAAAGAATGTGACATGTCCCCCCACTGTCAGGTAAAACTCAGTCTGAAGAAATTCCACTGGCACTAGCCTCTCTGCTGTGGCACCTGGTTTCATTCCTAGAACTTCCCAACTCCTCCTTCTGTCCGTCACATTGTTAGCCTAAGAGAACTAAAATACCTAGAGACAACAGATACTTTAAGGTCTCTTCTAAGTAGGAATTTCTTTGAAAACCAAAAGGACAAGGCAAAAATATCTTAGGAAAATGTAACTGATATTAAAAACAGTATTGGCAGCAGTGGATGGGACCTAAGAAGGACTCCTCCCAACTAAAATGCACGAGGACCAGTAAAACAGCACCCTCTTCCCAACAATGTGGTCAAAACATGCCTACCACAAATGGCCACCTATCAACTAAGCCATGTATTTATCATGGACAAATCACGGGCTTTCTCCTGAGGTTATTTTGATGAATGAAAAATTTCCCATTTCACTTGTTTAATTTCATGTCTTCATTTTCTATTACACTGTTGGGAAGACCTTGGTTTTTAGTCATCAGTTCCAGTTATTTATGGCTGCATAACAGGTCACCCTAAATTTTAGTGAGTGAAAAGAGCAACAATTACTTTATTATTATCTCTCACAGTTCTGGAGGTTGACTGTGTTCAGCAGGACGGTTCCTGATTGGAGCCTGGGATGGGAGTCATTTCAAAGGCTTTGTCAGTTGCATGTCTGGGGGTTGATGCTACTGACGTGAGACTTTAGCTAGGACTGTCATGGCCTCTCCACGTGACTGGGGTTTTCTCACATCAGACAGGAAGTAGAAGCTCCCAGTTTCTTAAGCTCCAGGCTAGGACAGGTACAGAGTCACTTTTATACTCTATTCATGAAACATGAAATTCAGAGCCTAAATTTAAGAAGAGGGGACATAAACCCCACTGTTTAATGAGAAGAGCGTCAAAGAATTTTGGACCAGTTATGAAAAACACTTCATTATCTTTTCACCCTCGGTACATAATATATTGTTAAACATTTAATGTATGTTGATGTCTGAATACATTAAAGAAGTTAAAGCAAAAGATAATGAGGGTCTAAATTAGGTCAGAATCAATGTCAGTATATAAAAGGAGAGAGGTACGAGAGACTTGTAGAGAGAAAAACAGAACAAAGAGGAGGCTCTAAACTATACCCAAAGTCACAGGCCTACGTAACTTAGATAATGAGGGTGCCATTATCTTTAACAGACTGAGGTTTCAGAAAACACCTGGACATTAGAATCACTCAGAAGTAGGTTTGAATCTCTGCTCCACCGCCAACCACATGCACGCCAACTCCCATTTCTGAGCCTCAGTTAAATAATATCTATAAGTGAGGATAGTAACAGTTAACTTCTAAAGTTGCCGGGAAGATTAGAAGTCATACCTGGTTACTACTAAAGACACAATAAGTGATAGCAATACATACAGTCCAACAATTCAAAGAAAATGACTAATGAATTTCTTAGTATATATAAATGTCCTTTAAATAGTGGTTTTTCATTAAACTGTCATGACTCAGTATTTTTATTTTGTGTTATTTTAATTGATTAAATCAGTCTCCAGCAGTCTGTGAAGAAGCTTAATCCTCCAATTTCAATTAGGATATAGGCTACATTCTGTACATTGAATCAAATATTTGGCTCGAATTCCATATATCAGTTGTGAATTGCTGACGGTCTCTAAACCTGATCCATTTGGAAATCTGCTAAAATTCCTTACAAATATTCACCACCCTAAAAATTCTGCATCTGTTTTGCTCTGTCTCATGATTTTGAATATTAATAATTATGCTTAACAGGAATGTTCTTTGTTTCTTAGCATATTTAGTGAGAGCATATCTAGAAGACCAATGCTTATGAAACAGAAATACTTAATTTATTAACTTTTTGAGAGGAGTTATATTCCAAAGTTTTAAAGTAAAGACATAATATTTTTACTGTATGAGAAGATTTTTGCATGGTCTTTCCTTCTCCACCTCTCTTAGACATATTCTCATGCAGAAAAAGGGAGGGACAATTGGTAGAACTTATTCAAGAATTTCAGCAACTCAGAAAGAGCTTGTTCATATGCACAAATCTTATACTTATTTATTTAATACCCAAAATAGACAATTTAGGTGAATATTAATATATGCAAACTAAATCCACTGTCAACTCAGGTTTTTAAAAAACTATAATAGTCATTTTGGAAAGAAAGGGGCAATGAATTCCATGGCCTTTTTATAGAGCTACTGACTGCCTTAGAGAGTATATAGAAACCATTATCCTTGCCATATTGCAGGTTACTTTTTCAACTTAAAAATAAAATCTATAGACCATGTTGAATAATCTCTCTTGCAAGACCATCATCCTAACTGCATTGAAACACTGAGATAAGATATTCAATGGGTGTGAATGCTCTTTACTTATCATTGAGCTTAAAAAAAGGCTCATGTAACTAGATTCACATTTTATGCTAAACTGGGCTCCATTTTTAATTCCCATGGCCACTGAGGAATGAAACACAAAGAAGATGAATTTTCAGCCAGTGAGTCAGATATTTATAACTTCTGAAAAAGAAGATTCAGAACACTCAAAAAGTTAGAACAAAATGTGGAGATTTCCTCAGTTCCATGTGAATCAGATAGTTGTGATAGATGATTACATTAATATAATGTTTTTATAATTCTTGTTTTCAAGAAAAGAGAAGAAAATTATAAACTCAAGACACAATTTCTACTTGGCTTTTTCAGAAACATAAGAATAATATTTATTAATCTATTACCTAATATTTATTAATTATTAATGTGGAAACACTCAAAGGCAACATGATTGTGTACAAAGAACAGAGGACTTGGAATAAGAATTCATGAATTAAATTCTTTCTATCTTTTGGGGCAGATTTTGGGTACAGGTTTGGTTATTGTTATTTGCTTGTTTATTTGTTGGCTTTTGCAAAACAGAGATAATATACCAATAAGTTTTTTGTGAGCATCCGCTAAGTTAACAAATGAGAAAGGTACTAGTACACTTCTGGCCCATGGCAGAGTGTAAACAAATGTTAATTTCTTGTTTGCTTTATATTAGATGGTAGGGATTACTGTAACTCTCCAGCATCAAGCTGATTCATCTCTATCTTTGGCCACACTAGGAACATATTATGTCCCCTTCTCCTTGAAGTTAGTAGAGGCCATATGACTTCCTTTGCACCATGAAATTTGGGTAGATATGATCGTTGGCAGAAATGATATGTCATTTCTGGGAAGAAGCATTTAATTGCTGATATTCTACTCTCCTTGTCATGCTTCACCCTGCTAAGGTGACAGTGAAAGAAAATGTGTTAAGAGGTTTCAGAAGTTTAAAGCTACCTGGAATGTTGAACGAACTCATGAGTGTGGCTACTTTTGAAACCTACTTGGACTTGAAGTGGTCTTCACATTAACTAAAAATAAATTTTTGATATTGTAAGCTACTTATATTTGAGGATCGTTTGTTACCTCAATATAATCGAGTCAATCTTGAATTAATTTATCTAAATCATTTTTTCACTTATATTTCACATATCTCATGGTATAGACACTATTTAGAAGAAAAAAATAAACGATTTCACTGTGTATAAAATAAAAACTGAAAAACGTGGGCCTGTAATATGAGAACATTTATGCTAAATGGATTTTTCTCTGACTTATTTTGTTTAAAAATGACTTAGTACATTATACAGCAGAAACTAACACAACAATATAAAGCAATTATACTCCAATGAAGATGTTAAAAAAAATGACTTAGTACAATTCAAAAATATAATTATTCTGAAATCTGTTTTCTGTCTTATGGATTTCTAACCATCATCAGGATATGTAGGTCATTTTCTAATAATTATTATGAATCACTTATGTGAGAAAAGAGAAAATTTTTACTTCATGTTTGAGATTTGGAAAATGCAAAACTTGAAAGTGAAATCTTGAAATGTTTTCATTAAGTTTGAAAATCATCTTAATTGAGTCATAATTTAAAGACTTCAGAATTATAAAACGTAAGGCCTGTAAAGAATATGGTATATAATTTGGTCCCCAGATCCCATTTTGCACATTGAGATTCTGAGAGCCTAGGGTACACATTAATTGACTTGCCCCATATTGTTTTTGTAGGGATATTCCTCTGTTAAAAATCAACCTCCAGTGGCACTCTATTTCTTAAGATATAAGGTCAAAGCTCCTTAGATCACATTTAATCTGGGATCACTATTACCACAAATAATGTAATCCCACAATTGTGCTAAACAGCTCACCACTTCCTGAACAAGACAGACTCTTTCTTTCCTTTATGTCTTTGCAAATGGACATCTTTACCCTCTGTCTGGGATACCTTCCCTATCTTATCACTTTGACAAACTCCTGCTCAACCTAAAAGACTAAGCTCAAGTATCACTTCTCCTGTCCTTATTACTGCTAAATGCTATATTTAAATGATCTGATTTATGTGATCCAAACATATTTCATATTCATCACATTGCTTTGTAATTAATTCAATATAAATTATATATTTGTTTCCAATTTTTTTTCTCCACTCTAAAAGAGGATTCCTCATCCCTACCCATTGCCCTGTAACTTGGGAGGAATATATATTCTCTTGTTTTACTGATGTAAAACTTGGCCATGTGACTTGCTTTAATCAATGGAATTTGGGTGGAGGTTCCATATGCCACAAAGAATTCATTTGTTTCTTTTCATATGTTAAAATAATGGCATGTGCCAAATAGGGGCTTCTCCTTCAGTCTTAATACTGGAATGAAAAAGAGGTGGGGCAAACCCATAGCTAACCTATAGCCACAACAATCAATATTTAATGTGAGAAATACAGTAAGATCCTGAGTGCTTGAGATTTTTGCAAATGTGGCATTATTTAATGAAAACTAATACCCAGTTGTTTACATAGTTTCCCCTGGTTCCATTAAAGTAAATATCTTAAGGGGAGGCACTATGTCTCCTTAATTTTTGTGTTTCCAATTTCTTGATCAATTTCTGATATATAGTAGGTACTGAATGTTTTGTGAATAGATGAATGTAGTTTTGTTACATTATGCTAAAGCTGTACTTTCTGAAGATTCCTATTTTCTAAAGATTTAGAATCTGAATCAAGTTCCAGTGATACAGAAAAACAAAGAAAAAAGGTTTATGAATGGAATATGAATGTTGCACAGATACATACAGAGACAGTAAAATTATTCACACTATGTTCTGGTTATTTGCAAGTTGGAAAGGAATCAAGTACAAATTTTTTTTTGTTGAAGGTTGAAGAACAAGGGGAGTAGGACGTGACTTCAAGGGTCCAATAGAAATCATTATTCTCTTTCTGATAATCTAAGGTAGATTTATGGGGGATGTGGGTTTTTAGTAGTCATCTGCATAACAGAGATATATGGTGGTATTAGTAAAAGGGAGAAAGATTCACATAGTTTTAATGTGCAACCTAAGATTTTTTTCCATAATTTTCATACTCCATAGAAATGTAAAATGAACAAGGTAAAATAAGATCACATAATATACTTTTTATCTTTTTCTAGGAATATTTCACTGTTCATTTTCTAGTTTCAGTGCTCCAGCAGGTATTATTACCAACTATAAATTTAAAAATAAAGTGTTTTAAATCAGACTTCAATTTTCTAATAAAAGTATGCATATTTGTTTTTTTTAAGGAGTTTTCTAAAGTAGTTTATTCCATCTGTGTTTTACTTTTTAACTCACGTATTAACTTTTTTAAAGTTGGGGCTCTATTTATAAATGTCTAACTTAAGTAAAATGTACTCTTATCTATTTCTATTCCCTTCACTCATTTCAATGATTTGAAATTTAATAATTAAAAGGTTTGAAATAATTTAGACAAGAATCAATAGCCCCTCAGTAGAGATTCTGATAAATGTGCAGTTTTGCAAATCTCACACAGGAGAATAACGCTAAAATTTACCAACAGTTATATATGATAAGTCTAAAGGATGTGTTTGTGGTAAAGCCAAACACAGTCTCATCCATGTGCTTAGTTCTTTCTTATTTAGGATTGTGCAGAATCAAGGTGGTCTGTATGAAATGTATTAATTTTTATTTCAGGGACTATTGCATGACTTACCAATCTGATAAGAAAAATCATTAGGAAATGAGATAAGAGTATATATCCTAAGAGTTCACTTGTGAAAGTTACATAGAGAGGAAATCAGACCTCATGCTTAGCCAACACAACATCATGCTTCATTTCAGTAGGCTTTATGGGAGAATTTCTGGAACTCTGATGAGAATCGTCTGGTTATAGTTGTAAAGATGTTTATCATGTCACTGTGGGAAGGATGACCTATTTGTGTATAGAAATTTAGAAGATTCTCAATTTTTAACTTCTTTCATCTACTTGAAAACTTTTAATCTCTTTGCTCAACCATACCTCACCATAATTCTTTCTCTAAATGAAATAACTCCTCCCCTACATATTTGAAGATTTCTAAGTTTAATGCTGGTATTTGTATATGCTAAACACTCATTTGGGAATTTTCTGTTGGTATACATCCTCAAATCCACCATGGGGCAATTATGGAAAACTACAATTCTCACGTTACATTCAATATCTCTAATTTATGCCAGATTTACTAAGCATGAATGGTCTCATGGAGACTACAAATAAAATGCAGTAACATATTGCTCCTAGTAAAGTGAAAACTGCTATAATCAAAACACTATATTATTGGTGAATTATTCTCATTGTCTTTATCATTTTACTAAACATTTTTGTTTACTCTCTTCTGGAAAAATCTGAAAAAAAGTCTTTTGAATTTTTCTCATTACTGAATTTTCCAAATTCATTGCTATTTATACAAACTCATAACCAAACAAACAAATATGTCAGAGTGCTGGGCCTCATGTCACGATTGTACCAGGTGCTGGTACAACAAACTGACAAAAAGGCATTTCAAGTATTCAATATTATTTCAAGTACGGTACCACTTTGTGACCTTAAAATAAAAATTGTTCAAATTATTTTATGTGTTAACTATTAGCATATAAAGTACGGAAAGCCAGAAAGATATTAAATTTAATAAAGAAAATTTATTCAACAAATTTTCATTTTATGTGTGTTTATATGAGGCATATCTGTGTGTGTATGAAATTATTAATTTTTAAAATAAGTTACTTTAACTGAGTAAGATGTTTAATCATATGAAACAAGAATTATTTTAAAATTAGTGAACATTTTCTGACGCAGTACTCAGTCCAGAAATTGTTCTTTTTTGCTAAAAGCCAAAGTAGGTTACACTACCTCCTGCACATTTTTAAAACCCCTCTACGCACAGAAACATACACCCACACACATACACACAGACATACTTATACCAAGTAAGCAGTTTTACAGATGTCATACTTAGGAATAATGAAATGCCTTAAGTTCCAAAATCCATACCAATATTTTCAGTAACATCCCCTGAAAACAAAATAAAACAAACAACTCAAACAACAAACAATGTAATTACCACTATATAACGATTTAACGATCATTTTCTAAATACATAAAAGTTTTGAGCAATTATCAGGGGAGAGCTAAGTTCTTGGCTAACTGTACATAAGCACTGATGAAAGGAATTGACCAGATCAGTGTAGGATATGGACTGGCTTGGGGCAGAGAAGACAAACAGTGGATAATAAAACTGTAAGATGATAATGGAAGAAAGGGACCATGACAACATATTTCCTTTAATGCCTCTGACTAGAGATTCACTCATATCTTAGTAAGGAGGGATTATAATATAACATCTTCAAACGACTCTCGTTCTATTACACAGTGTTTATGAGCAGTATGATGTACTGGTTAGGAACATTGCTTTGAAATCAGTGAGGCTTGAATTTAATTTTGATCTTGCTATTTACAGTTGTGCAAACTTGAGTACCTAATATGACCTCTGCACCTCCCTTACCTTATTGATGAATCGGCAATGATAAAATAAACCTGCTTGCTAGCATGCATGAGCTTTAAACCAGCTAATGGTCATAAGATACACAGCACCTGCACTTGGTGCTTTGGGTGCTCCCAAGGGTGCTAGTTATTTTACCTTGAGATAGTTCAGCAAACTGTTCATAATTCATAACATGACTCTATTGCGGGAGGTAGAGTTTGTTTCTTAACTAATCTTTGTGTGTGTGTATGTGTGTTTGTTGTTTTATTATGAGATCGCAAGTTAAATGAACTTCTTGTGTTTTTTAAAAAGAGGTAGCTGAACTGAGTGGAAATAAGTAACAGGTTAACAGCCCTACCTCCCAGATGCCACAGGAAAACACCACTTCCTCAGGCTTATTTTTGATATGCCATCAAATGGTAGGAAACCACCCTATAGGATAAATAAACCAGGAGTTTGTCATCTGACCACAATGAATAATCCAAATCCAGGTTAATATTATGTGGATATTCTTTACAGCTCATATTTCTTATTGATCATATTTTTACAAAGCACATACATTTAGTCCTAAAGGTATTGATATTACAATTAATGGCACAGTTGAACTGTCTTATTGGCTTCAGAGTTTTTTTAAGACAAAAGACAGAGGAGGATAAACAGGACCACAGACAACCTTCTAATAACTTTTTGTAAACCAAGACAGAGCTGGAAATGGCTGTAGTCCAAACTCATCACACAGGAGATCACACAGATGGGGAGATAAAAGTTGTCCATGTAGCCCCTGACAATGCTCAGTATTTTATTCAGAATCTCAGGTAAGCCACCTGCATGCTGATGGCATCACAAAAATAAAGGCCAAGGGCTGATTACTGGATGGGTACTCTTTATTATCATATATCAGGTGTCACCTGTAATTTCATGTCTCTGGCAATGCGACAGAATCCATCTGTCATCTAACCATGGATCTTAGTCAATTATCTTTGCTCTTTGGAAACAAGCTTTTATATTGTTTGGGAGTAGCAAGAAGCCAGCCCACTTTCTGAGACTGACTGTGAAATAAATAGAACAACAGTTAAAGAAAACAAGCTGATATTTTCTACACAGTGCAAGCAAAGAAAATGTCCTATTTCTCTGCAGTTTTAATATATGAAACTATAACTGGCTCATATCCGCAGGGATGTTGTTGGCGGGTCCCAGTGTGGAGCCCCGACAGTCAGTGAAGCAGAGACATTTGAGCACAGGGGTGTGTTATAAACGCAGCTGTATTATAACAAGGTCCTTGAGGCACTCATAGTGGCTCACCTTCTAAGATGTGCTTCGAGCAAGACAGATACTTTATTATAAGGATTCACTTTCTGTGAACAAGCACCTAAAGAACAGGTTTAAAAAAAAATAAAACAGGTGCTGTGAACAAGCACCTAAAGCACAGGTTTTAAAACTTCTCATCTTGTGAGTACAAATCTCCTTTCTCATTCACTTCCACTCCCATAGAAAGATGCAGAACAGGACCCCCAAGTGACTCCCATCCGCTTATTAAAGCCTCCTTTAATAAGCCCATCTCTAGACTCAAAGGAAAAAGGCCAATGTATAGAGTTCCTAAAATTTTGAAGATTCTGGAAATGTTCCACTAATGGCTAATTTGGAAGGAAAAATAAGGAGTAAACTAAAGGCTATTATGTAGACAAAAAGAAAAACCTGTTTGTATAAGAAAGGTGGTTTGCAGCCTCTGAACACAAAGGAGGTAACAATACAAAGAACCACTGTAATAATTTGGAATTTTTTCTATCATTTTAGATTTGGCACGCCATTCAAATGAGAACATATTTAAATAAGGACAGAGTTTACATGCTTTTAAAAGCGGGAATGGGAGGGAGCCTGTCTATTCACAGTCAATGATGATGAGGCCTCCTTCAGGCAGGAGAATGTTTGTATGCCATCACACTGGAGATGCAGTAGTCTTTGCCTTTAGGGAGAGTTATGTGCTGAAATGCAGGAAGTTGTGATTTATCTGGGTGAGATGAAACCTCTACAGAGTAATGTCTGGGATTTCTTTACAATATTGGGTAAGCTGGAGGACTGATTATCAAGTAAGTTTTGGTATAGTGGGTAAAAACACATTTTTATTAAAAGCAAATTCAGAATGTGCAGAGCATCTCTCAATTCTGAATTGAAGCGGACAATTATGGAGTTGGTTTTACAATACATGCTCCATTACAACGGGCTTGATTCTGTAAGAAGCTTTAAGTCTCTTTCGAAGTCAGTTACCAGGCAGGGTTTCCAGACCCTGCATTTGTCATAATTATATTTGAAGCTGTTGCTAATGATTGGAGGCCTGTGTGAACCTACTTAGATGGAGAAATCCAAAGCACAAAGAAGAAGCAAGGTGAGGGCTACAAAAGGTAAAAGGGGCGCCAGTCTCACTATGGTGCTATTTTCTAGAAGCCATATGATCATAAAGAGTAAATCCTGAGAAGCAGAATTAGGGAACACCTGATGCATAATGTCACAGTAAAACATCCAAACTGAAAAGAACTAATGCTGCAGAGAGAGGAAAGAATGTGAAAATCCATTATCGAGATATATTTTTAATTATTAGTGATCAATCAATCTGAACCAGACTGATCATTTTCACTGGTGGCAAGTTTTGTCCCTTAATGGTGGATTTAATTTTGGGTAATATTAAATGCTTTTTTGGCATCCTATTTGCCCTTCTTTTATTTTCACAAGCCTCGATCTGTCCTTTATAAATGAACGTAGTGCTTAAGGACACATTTTCCTGGACCTAGGCTCTGCCATAGAAACAGATTCTCTTTTACCTAAAAATAAAGTTTAACCATGCAGTGTGCTGTGGAGAGCAAAGGCTGACAGTATTGTCGTATTCTCTTGCTTAAGAACAAACAATTGAACCATCACATATAAAAAAATTGGATTTTTCATATGTGAATTTTTTTAAACCACAGTTGGCAAAGATTTACAGTGTATGTGTATGTAATAAATATATATATACATAGTGTATATAAAACATTTCCGAACCCCCAGCCTAGATAGAGAAATCTATAGGTAATTTTTTACCCATGACAATGAAACCAATAGTGTCTCTACAGCTGTGCAAGTGCTAGATTGAGGCACTCATGGTCGCATACCTTCTAAGATAGCCTGCAAGCAAGATGGATACTTGATTCCCTCTATACACTAGGCTGGTTCCCAGTATACTAGGACATTCTGCTCCTAGCAAGTCACTGAAGCCTAGGCTCTCTCCTTCCTGCTATCACTGTCAAGTGCACAGTCCTTAGACCGGCTGAGGATTGCAGGAGTACAGGTCCATATGAGGACCTTTTCCTTCTTGTTTTCTGTTGCTGCTACTTCAGGTTACTGTCACCACTGCCAAGGTCCCTTCTGGTGTATAATGTCAAGGAAACTTCTGTTGTTCCTCTCTTTTTGACCTCCCAGGATGATGGCGCCATCACTTCCATGCTGGGAGAAAATAGGGAAACCTTCTTTACCCAGGGCCACCCTTTATATGACTCATTCAGGGACAGAATCATTTCTTGCAATGGAGCTGGGGCTACTTCCTCCTGGTTGGCTGAAGCCAAGTCTAGGAGCTTAAAAATCTCACTCTTGCTAGGGTTCCAGTTTAACCACCCAAGCCACCTTGACTCCCACTGCCTCTCCTCCACTTAGGACGAGCTTCTAACTTTGTTTTTCTGGAGCAAGACTTCTCCCTTGTTGTATCTTGGATTTGACCTCGCATCTATCCCTTAAGAGAGGTAGAAAGAAAGACAGACTTTTATAGACTTAAAAACAGGGAAGGGCTTCCCTGGTGGCGCAGTGGTTGAGAGTCCGCCTGCCGATGCAGAGGACACGGGTTCGTGCCCTGGTCCGGGAGGATCCCACGTGCCGCGGAGCGGCTGGGCCCGTGAGCCATGGCCGCTGAGCCTGCGCGTCCAGAGAGGCCACAACAGTGAGAGGCCCGCGTACCGCAAAAAAAACAGGGAAGACAGTTGCTTTCCTCTGACTGACAAAGAGCATTAACCTTCAAAGCTGAGTACCAATCTCCACTGCAAATAATTTGTGTTCTCAAGAGATGTTATTTTACTAGGGTCTCCATTTTTCTCCTCCATTATTCTCTGCAGTTTTGAGATGGAATTCAAAACATATATTTTCAAAGCTACCTTAGGTAGGATATTATAGTGGTTAATTCACTGTGGTGCTGCCTGGTTTAATACTATAAAAATTAATATATTTATACATATTACAAAATAATATATTTTGTCATTTTATTGTGTAAAATGAAATAGAAACAATAAAAAACCAAAATGTCATTTATTGTTAAGGTACCCTTGAATAACAGTCTGTGTCCTTTTGGCCCAGAAATTTCAATTTTAGAAATTTATCCTACAAGCATACTCACATAAGTGGACATAGATAATGGTAATGAATGCTCATTGTAATATAGTATACATAAAAATGGAATATTATGCAGCCTAATGGGTAATTTAATGTAGATCTATAGATCTATATTTACCTACAAAGAAAGAATTATAAGAAATATTATCTCAGAAGGCCAATTGTAAAACATTGGGTATGTCGTGATTCCATTTGTGTAAGAAAAGTATGAACATATATAAACTTGCATATGCAAAGACTGTTTCTAAACCACATATTAAAATATGGTTTTTTACATTCTTATAAATGGTACTGGCCAAATGAGGATGACCACGTTTATCTTTATTTCTACTGTTTAAATATTTTATCATGAGTTGTACAATCTCATAATAAAAATTAATTAAAAGCATAATAATCTTAATTCTCTCCTCAATAAATACTGTACTATTTATTACATTGGCAGAGAAATCTCCACATTTCATGGCACTCTGGTGAACACTGGAAGATCATACATTTTGTCAAGTAAGCTAATTTCATCCACTTGAAATAAATGTGAACGTGGAGAGGTTAGCTAACAGGCATTACACCCATGGTGTTCAAATTCTTCAACCTGGGATGCTTCTTAGAACTCCCCCAACCCTTTCTCTTATCTAAAAGTCACCTTCTCTCTCACTGGCTGTGCTTTTCCCCTTTCTTTTTTTAAGATAAAAGAAATTGCTGAGCAAACTTAGAAAAAGAATAACCTCCTAACTTGGGATAAAAAAAATTCAGTGCAAACCTAGGCTAGATTTTAGCTTCTGGCCCAAACTAATCATGATTGAGATTACTTGCTAACTGACCCTTATTTCCCAGACCTAACCTTAACCAGAATTAGGAGGACCAGACTTAAATACTTGAGTCCTCCTTCTGAAAGTCTGCCCCTAACCCACTGTCACCTTTGAAAGCATTATCCCCAGAAGGCTGCCCAGCCCCAGGCCATATTTCTGTTTTGGTTGCTGTTAATTAGATTCCTTTCTAGTGCACTCCCAAGAATACAGCTTTCCATTAGAACCCAGGTCTTCCTCTCCCTACCCTGCCAGTTACTAGATTTCTGCTCCAGTGACTAAGAGCTTGCTTCCTGTCAGCACATTTCCAGGTACTACCTGTCTGCCTCTCTGCCTTTTGGGGTATCCATTAACCAACTATTTTACTCTGCTTATCTGTTGAGATTTTTAATGCATAGTGAACTTATCTGAGGCACACTCTCATCTGTTTATTCATCCATTTCTTCAATAAATATGTATTGAATGCCCACCGTGTACCAGCTACTATGCCAAGAATGGAGGATACGTTGTGAACCAGCCTCTGTCCAGTTCTCAAGAAAACTAATTCTCTTGTCAAGTGACTATCAAACAAGTAATTCCCTCTCTCCTCTCCCTTCTTCCCTCTCCTCTGCCTTCTCCTTCTTCTTGCGACAAAGCTCCATTTATTTTTCAAATGAAATCTTACAGGAACTCCAATAAAAAGTAAAGGCTAGAGTCATGCTGTGAGTCCACTCTGTCCATTCTTACTTTTAAAATATTTCCTGTAGCATTCTAGATCCCTGAACTAAGGCTCCCTGGATATTATGTGTTTCCTACCAGACTCAGTTTCTGCAACAATTCTTCTGGGTCCCAGGCTCACTCACCACAGTGGGCAGGTCTCGATTTAACTCTCTGCCTTCGTACTCATCAACTTTAGGTCCCTTCTACAGATATCCAACCATTCCTAGACAAACCCTAAACTGTGGCATCCAGATCGGAATGGGAAATTAAGGGTTCAATATAACCTCAAGAAATAACTACTTTTTATTTTAAAAGTTTTTAAATGGAAGTATAGTTGATTTACAATATTGTATTAGTTTCAGGTGTACAGCAAAGTCATTCAGTTATATATTTTTTCAGATTATTTTCCATTATAGGTTATTACAAGATGTTGAATATTGTTCTCTGTGTTAATGCCTCTCAGTTGGAGATACTTTTCAAGTGAAGAGGGCTTTTAGAATCGACTTATTCTCTCACTCTTGCTATACAACATAGGCCAAATTTTGGTATACGCTTCCACTAAAAAAGTTAAAACAAAAATAGAATCTACTGTTCTTCAATCAAAAACATAGAGATTGCAGAAATATATAATCAAGTGCAACTATGATTCAAAATTCTATTCTAGGGAGAAACTATGTGTCTTCTTCTCCTTCACGTCTCTCAAAAACATATGAAAAATATTTTAAAAGATAAAGGAAAATGTTTTTTTTTTCCCATTATAATACTTATCTCTCACTCATTAGGCTTTCCCTCTCTTGAAACAGCCTTATGAGATCTCTTCAGAAGAACATAATGCCATCAGGCCTCACAAAAGTAAATAAAAGCTGCAGCAGGGGCTGGCAGTGGGCTGGAATGAAGGAAAATGAACGCAAGTATGCATCTGTCCTTTCATCACAGCTAGGCTCTTTCATACAGCACTTACCTTCTTATATCTTTATTGCATCATTGGTTTGCCAGTGTCAGGACAAGATGGCTCCAAAAAGGCTTCAACTTTTGGGGAGAGTGGGCAGCACAATCTGGGATGTAGTAGCATCTTTCCCATAGACCTAAGGTCTGAATGTGAGTCTAGAAATAAAAGAAAACCATAAATGTAAGTGTTCCTCTTTGATCACCTGCACATTTCTTTCTCTTATTTTTTGGTCCTTTGCTGCTGCTACCCTGAAAGTAACCCTGTGTTTAAGCCATTAAGGACTTGCAAATGAAGGGAGACAAAGCTGGAGAATTCAGTTTCCAACTAATGTTCCTAATAATTGTGGTGTAATTTGGGTGCTTTTAGTAAATGGGGACCATAATCACCAAGATTAATGAGGGTTACCAAAGGTGGAAAATCCAGATGCTGGCAGGATTCTGAATCTCCAAGTTCATGAAAACAGCAGAGAAATATAGGAGTAGATATGATAATTAATAGAAGGGTCGACTAAGTGTCCAATTTTGAATTTATTTTTGAAATGTGATAAACTTCTAAATATGTCCCTAGAATGTCAAAGAGAATTCAATCAATAAACAAGCCTATTTAAGATTTCCTCTTTTCAACTGTAAAACAATAAATTTCTGTTGTTTAAGCCAAAAAAAAAAAAAAAAGATTTCCTCTTTTCAATAGTGAGCTAAGTTGGCACAGTTGCTGTGTAAATAAAACCGGAGCTCTGTTCCCTAACCTAAGGTTCCTTATAATCTATTCATTGGATGAAAACCAATATATATTGAATAAAAGTGGTCAAGACAGTGAACTATAATTAAAGCATTAAACTGAGTCAAATAAACATAAGCTCTTCAAGTGTGGAACCAATATCTCATCTAATATTGAACTTGGACTGGCAGAGGATAAATGTTTGACAAATATATGTTTGGGTGAATGAATGATTTAAAAAATAGAAAAATAATGAGGACTGGGGAAGGAATTGTTACTGAAAGTGAATTTTTATAAAAAGAATGTATAAGTTAGCAGGATGAAGACAGAAACACATTCCCAGTAAGTGATCAAAAATTAATAGACATGCGTTCATAGGATGGTGTGAAGGCCAGCCTTATTCGAATGAAATTGTGTTTATTTTGATTAAGTAAAATATAATAGCATAGATCAGACATTGTGTCAGGTGCTAATAATATAGAAATAACCAAAGAAAACCTAGCTTAGGCTTTCAAGATACCCTGGTTCAGTGGACACTCAGTGAGGACCTTTGAAACTAAGATTGAAAAGACATGGTAAATCCAAATGAGAGAAACTTCAGAATCTGGACCAAGAGCTTAGATTTCATATAATCTGATTTATTTAATAGTAGAAACTTTTGTCAACATGATAAAGACAAAACGAAAGATTATGAAAATTTCTAAAATATTAGAATGATAAAGTACCTAGAGAATTACTATTGCCATTCCTAGTTTAGATATACATTTTAAGATTTCTTATACAGTGTACCTAATTTTTAACAAAAATATTGACGGTTCTTATCACAAAACTGAAATATTGAGTGCACTCACTGTGTTTGTTCATCTCTGTACTCAGTACTTCCTGTGTGAACTGCATAGTCCAGGAAAGTAACAAAGATTACCAACAACAGATGTAGACTCTTTTCCACTGGCCCTCTGCTCCATAAGTGCTGATATCTGAGTTTTTTGTTTTTTGTTTTTTTGCAGTACGCGGGCCTCTCACTGTTGTGGCCTCTCCCGTTGCGGAGCACAGGCTCTGGACGCGCAGGCTCAGCGGCCATGGCTCACGGGCCCAGCCGCTCCGCGGCATGTGGGACCTTCCTGGACCGAGGCACGAACCCGTGTCCCCTGCATCGGCAGGCGTACTCTCAACCACTGCACCACCAGGGAAGCCCTATCTGAGTATTTTTAACACAGTACCCAAGCCCATTATGTTGTCATTCAGTCACCTTAAGAGTGGCATGGACTTATATATACTACCAAATATAAAGTAGATAGCTGGTGGGAAGCAGCCGCATAGCACAAGGAGATGAGCTCAGTGCTTTGTGACCACCTAGAGGGGTGGGATAGGGAGGGTGGGAGGGAGAGGCAAGAGGGAGGAGATATGGGGATATATGCACATGTATAGCTGATTCACTTTGTTATAAAGCAGAAACTAACACACCATTGTAAAGCAATTATACTCCAATAAAGATGTTTAAAAGAAAAAAAGAGGTCTTTAAAGAATAAGGCAAACGGTTATTAAAATGCTTAGCGTTGGTGGTACATGGGAATACTTGAATGCCAAGCCTTATTTTGATCAGAAATTACCATTTGATGAAAGCTCTGGTTTTCATTTACACTTGCTTATGAGTCAACAAAGTTTGGTAAAATCACTCACTGCACTTACTTCGAGAATGTTTCCATTTCTTCATCTCTAAATTGCTATATTAAAAGAAAAGAAAACCTTCCAGGCTTGGTATCTTAGAGTTAGCCCATCAGATAGCAAATTTTAGTCTATTAAGTTATTTTGAAAAAGTATATTTAGAAGCAACATTTCAGGGAAAGAAATGACTAGATTAATCTAATTGATCAGATACCCACGATCTAAATGGGTGACTCTCCTGGCCTGTCACAAGTAAATACTGTGAGATAGCTAAAGCCAAGGGTCAGTTGGAGGCAATGCCACAGTCCACAGACGTGCCTATGTTTGAAACTGTGTCTGCTCGTGAGCGTTATTCCCTGTGCCTGGCACTCGTAGGTACCCAAGAGCATGTGGCATTATCACAATATTGGTAGTGTTAGGGAAAGACTTAGCAAATTAGGGAAATTTACAGATGGGCCTGATACTCCAGATTATCAGCACACTTGTGTTGTTGTTAAAATAAAATACTCTCCAACTGTTCCACAGCTCGTTTGCATTACTGCTAAAGAAAAGTGTATTACGTAGACAGCATTTTAGGCCCAGCTAGCATAATGATAGTGATTTGGCCCAAGTTAAAGGAGAGGTAAAAGTAACAGGTAACATTCTATACGGAAAATATTAATTTGCAAAAGCATAGGCTATTTAAAATTAAATGACCTTTTTTTTTTTTTTTTACCCATTTCCTAATTTGTTTGGGGGGGTGACTTGAAATTTGGTATGGTTCTCTTACTTTCCTCAGGGTCAAGTAGGATGTAACAAGAAGTTTCAAAAACTTCAAAAAGTAATGGATTTCCCTTCACATCTATGTAAACTCAAGGTGTATTTTCCTGACCTCTCTCATGTCTATTTTCAATGTTACTAAAGCTTTAAAAAATACAACAGGAAGAGAAATTGATCCGACTCCTATGAAATCCACTTTGCTTCGAATCTGTAAGTCTGTGGTAGACCAGTTCAACAACAAGAAAAATTTAGCCTTGCATCTGGAACAAAATTCAGTACTGTGGTCCATTATTAACCAGAGTATGTAATCAATATCTTTGGTAATTTGGATTTCAATACATAGAAATAAACGTGCCACAAAGATTTAATAGCATAGTTGGGTGTATCCCTTCTTATATCTCTGGAACAGAAGCATGGTAGCTTTTCCTGCTGCCCTGTTTACTTTGCACTCAGTCAAAAATTTTTAAAAAATTGCTAACTTGAGTACTGGTTTTCTTTAGAACAGTCATGATAGATAAGACTTAGCCTTAATTCTGACCAAGGCTTTTCTTGGTCATTCTGAAGAGTTTTTTCAGGTGTACAGCTCTTTCTTGGCAAGAATGGAAAGAAGAACAAGAATCCTTAGATGGCAGGGAGTAGATACTCCTCCCCAAACTCCTATTTTTTCCTCTACTTATGACTTCCAAAATGGTTAAAAACCTGACTTACAGGAGGATGAAATCCTTAAAGCATCTCCATCTTCTACTGCTGGCAAAACTATGAAAATGTACACTGCTTCTCCTCACAACTTTCTCTCCCCAAGTCTGAGGATCTGACATTTAAAAATGGAGGGCTTTGCTTTTAATTCCGGGACCCAGTTCAAAGTTGATGTTGGATAAATTAATATGGAGAAAAATACTCTAGTAAATAATCGTTCAGTAGTAGGTAGCTTCACTTTACTTCAGTGAAAATAATTTATGTGCTTTTCACCTTTGAATCAAGAATTATTTTAGATTTCCAAGGGAGAGTTTTACTATAAAATATCCTGCATTTTAAATACTATTTAATTATGATTTGCTTCCTTGGGGATTATATCATCATGTGATTTAATTCGGTATATACCCTAAGGGGGAGCATATTTCAATTATAAAATAATTCCTTCAGAAACAATAATGGTTCAATGATTTATTTCAGGATGCTATTATAAAATGGCTTATTCAACTGGAATTTGAATGCATTTGATTTTAAAAATATGGTATAAATACCCCAAAATGCATGTGAAGTGAACATATGTGCTTTAGTGCTCACACACAAAAATCATATTTATATCTATTTTCAGTCTTTACATAATACTTCAATTATTATACCTTGAAAAAAGAACTTAGAAAACTGAACACTATGAAACATTTATATTATTATCTCTTGAAAAAGTTCATTTTTGGACAAGTATCATTTGGATAGGGATTGACTTAATCAGAGATTTTGAATCTACTTTAATTTTTAATCTCTTTAAAAAAAAATATGTCTGAATCTTTAAAAGACCTAAACCTGTAGTCACAAAGCACTGCTTCAAAAAAGGAAAAAAAAAAAAAAAAAAGGGAAAGTTTTTAAAGCAGTCACCGGCTGTAAGAGAGATAGTGCAGGCAGCAGATTTGTGACAGAGTGGAGCATGAAACCCATCAGCTGATGAGTGAAAATCCCTGGTTTCTAATTAATCGAGGTACACAGGCCAAGGGATGAAGAGGATCAGGGAAATGAAATCAGGAAAAAGATACCATCAGTCATTTCTGCGGCCCATTGTCATACTTCAGAATCTGCTGTAATGAATCACTCAGGCATTCCACAGCTACATTCAAATGGTGAAGAAAATTCATTGTCCGGTGAAGAGCGTTTGATAAAAATCTCCACACACACCCCCCCCACTTTGTCAGAAGCCTATGATCAGAAAAGGAAATCCAGACAGCACAACAGGTGTGCTTTTTGCAAGCCTGGTAAAATCTGCAAATGAACCAAGTATGGAAGAATTTTTTTGTACTAATTTTTTTCCCCAAAATGTGTATGAGGAGAGTGTGGAGACAGAGTATCTGGCAAGGGGAGGCTTGTTATTGAAAAGAATTGCAAAAAGTGTAAGATTAAGAAAAGCAGAAGAGTGAGCCCCTTCCTGCAGTGGAGAAATGCATGTTTCTGTCAACTCTTAACTAGAGAAATAAGAGAAGACATTGGGGAAATGTAGTACTATTTAATTTAATTTATAAAGAGAGACATTTCCTTTGAAGGACAATCTATCCAATGAAGAAAGCATTAGGCATTACAGCCTGGCTCTGATCAGAAAAGAAAAACCTCATTCTCAAAATCAGACTGAGGCTCTTGGGCCCATGATTTCTGGGGTTTCCTGGAGAAAACGTTTCCTTTAAAGTCAGTGAGACTTACCCGTGATGAATGCACATTTCAGCCTGAAGGTTTTGTTCAAAGGTTTCCTAATTCAGGCCTGCATTCCTCCTGGGTTATAGCCCACTTTTGCGATATTTATGCATTTTAATGGAGAAAATACTCATTGGGGCACCTACGACACAGTATCTGTGGTTTACGACTCTGCAGCAACTTTGTGACTGAGAACAATTTCTTGTAGCAGCTCCAAGTGCTGTGTGGCATTAGGTGACATGTGAAGATAATTGTTTTCAAATAATCAGGTACTGTACTGAGACATATAAGGATGGCTGATTCATTTTAAATTTAATTACTATAATATAGGGTTTCGCTGTCTATATTATCAATCACCAAGACACTTTGGAGTTGATAATATTAAAATTGCAACAATAATGAGAATTCTACTTCATGATGAAAATAATTTTAATCATGGGTAGATTACAAATCCATTTACAGTTACGGTTACTGAGAATTCTATTATCTATGTTCTCTTGTAAAAGATGTTAAGACATGTTTTCAGGAAGTAGAAAAGATTATAGAAGTATGCTGCTTCTATAAAGTTCCAAGCACAGGCTTTAAGAAAACCTCGGGAACAGCTTCCAAACTGTCAAGACTGGTGGGGTAGAATGTGGAGCCGGGGAAGCGGCTGGGATTAAAGGGAGGCAGAAAGCCCTCTGTCTTTTTGGTTCCTGTTTGCTTTATTCAGTCAAAATTATTTTTGAGAAACTGCTGTGTAACAGGCACAGGACTGGGTGCTGGGGAGGAAGTAGATAACAAGCAGTGTGGTCGCTGCCCTCATGGTGCTCACAGTCTAGTTTGTTTTAATGACGGCCCTGGCCTTGAGGGTGTTTGGGATTTTAAATGGATTCCAATGGAGGGCAGTAAATGAGGCTAGGCAACAACTGGTCCTCAACTCTGCCTGTGCATCACCTGGGAAGTTAAAAAATATATATATACTTACATACGTATGTAATATAATATAATAATATATAGATAGATATCTTTATCCAGACCCCATCCCCAGCAGTTTCGTATGGGGTGGGGCTCAGGCATAAGTATTTTTGCAAAGCCCCCCAGGGGATTCTAACATGCAGCTAAGGTTAGAAAACACGAGACCACCAAACACAACATCTAAAGGACCACCACTGTGGATATGATTTGAGATGACTCTGCTCATCTGGTAAGCCTCTAGGAAATTGTTTTCTAGTGTCTGACTGAATGAAACTAGCCCCAAAGATGAGTAATTTATTTTGCAGAGAATATGTAAGTTCGTATACATAATACTTTACAATCACCTTTGCTAGCTATGACTTCATCTCTCCTTCTGATATGCAAAATAATCAGATTTGGTCTGATAATTGGTCCCAGAAAGATTTACTCACTGCTGCTCATTGTTTATTCAATCTTTTATCTAGGAATTTCTAAGAGGTAGGTTTAGTTACACCAGCAATAGTTTAAGAAGCTGAGTCAAAGCAATACTAAATGAGTTTGAGGGGACTGAGCTGTAGGAAAGTAGGCATTCAATGGTAACGGACAGCTGAGTTATCCCAGCTGTATTCCCCTAGTCCGTGTGGCTGGGCTCCAAAATCCCTGGTAACTTGTATCCCCCTCCACAAAATCTGGTCTCTAATTTATGCATTTGGGCATTTCTTGGTTTAGGGCTTCACACTTGAATGACTTTCTATTTATATATTTAATTCCTATTAAACGTATCTTGTATGTATACATTTACAAAATAACTAGACATAAAAATCGTAATTTCTATTATCAATTCGAATTTTCTTTATACCATATTCTTTCTTCTCTTATTCTCTCTTAACTAGGATTCTTTCTCTTCTCTACTTCTCTTTATCCTGAACCCTGCTCCCCCACTTGAATGTGTTTATTTTATTTTATTTTCCCTTTGCTCTCTCAGGAACGAACAAAGTCTATAATCACAAATATCTCCAAACATTCACTTGATCCCTTTACTCAGTTTTTGTTTTCCATAATACTCGTCAAGTCCTAGAGTGTGCGTGTGCATCTATATGCATAGACGTGGAAATCGTTAAGTCTAAAAAATCAGTCTATTACCCTCACTGTCACTTAAAGCATTCCCACAAGCATGTGAACTGCGCCCCACACTGGTCCCCTGCTTGGTGGAACTCTATGAATAAATTATATTTCCAGAGTCTGCCAGCTTTCTGACTCCAGTTTACTGCACTTTGGAACAACATCTTTCCCTCATATGTTCCATCATTGCTGTCTTCCTGGGTTTATTTTCATCTTTCTGTTTCTCTAGCTCACTAATAACTTTTGCAGGAAGAGCTGGCCTCTCTCATGGCCAGAGCTTCTTTGGACTTAGCCTGTAATTAGGTCAAATTATTTGGGTGACGATCAAAGTAGAAAAAACCTACTTCGATGGCGTTCAATCAGGAGTATCATTGTTTAACATTTGTGTTTGCATCCTAATTTTCAGGATTGGAAAACACATGGATACAAGTGTGAGATTAAATTTTATTTTCTTTAAAGCAATAAACTAGGTTCACTGTCGTCACTTTCAGCATTTAGAGAAACACAAAGCATTAAGCTGTCAGATTTTAGAGTAACGATACAGAATAGTGAATTCTGATTTGAAGGCACAAACATTGCAATCATTGACTATAAATACTTGAATTTATAAAATGAATCGGCAAAGGGAAAAGAAACAAAAAGTGGTAAATAAGTTAAATTGTTTGAGAAGATTAACACAGCCATTGCTCAGCCCACCATTTTAATCAAGTCACTTTGCAAAGAAGGTTACTTGGATGGGTTTCATCAAAAAAAAGAAAAGAAATTGACCAGAGAGTCCACAGGTGATCAGGTCCAAGCCTTCCCCCAGAGTCAGACCTTCAAATATTTATCATATATGTATGTGTGTTTGCTTGGATCATGATAAAGTACCTATTTGGGATTTTTGGAAAGTGAGCTAGAATGTCATCTGAGACATCCATCTGATTTGGACTGAGTTCAGAAGCAAAGTGCCTTGAGAGGCCAAAAGAGAGAGGGTGAGAGGAAGAGCAAGCAGGAATGGACAGCCCATGTTGCCAGCTCTAATATCCCAGCACAATTATTTTGTGGACATCCACTCCTTGCCTGCCCAGGAGATAGGGCTATAAGTGTATGTTATTTTTTAATTACAAGGGGCGGGGGTAGAAAAAAATCCTGATGATGGGCTGGAAGGTGCCATTGCATTGTTATTTTTTCCTCTCCCTTCGTTTGCTGATTATGTGAGCCGGGCTCCTTTGCTAGCCGATGATAAGCAGAATTTCCATGTTCTCTGCATAATTAATCCATCTCTGCCTCTCTTCATGCCAACTCGCCCGTTATCGCCGGCACATGCCTGAATTGCAAAAGAATCCGCTCTTCAATTGGAACTTATTGATATTCTAAGAAAAAAAAAGGGAGAAGGGGGAAAAAACCGAAAATCCTTAAGTTTAAGCCGCAGATTTTTAAATGGATTAATTTCGCTGCAATCGCAGCCATCTAAGGCGGGAAGGCAGGCAGAGCAAATTGAAAGCGTCTCCATGTTTGCAGAATTGGGTCCAGATCGCTGAAATGTACTGGCACAGCTCTCTTTTAAAGTCAGAAAATTACCATTCATTTACATCACATGAAATACTTTTTTATGCTAGAAATATTCAAGAGACGTTCTTTAAATGCCTGCTAATGCTTGATAACATTTCTAACTTTCAACGTTTTGCTAGACTTTGATGTGACATGATAGGAATGCCTTCCAGTAGAGAATATTATATCTCTCTTTATCACATATAGATTACATCATCTCTTTCTTAATCATCCCCAAGTAGTCTTTAAACAATGAAGTCTGCCATTGGTTGTGTGGGATCTTGAGTGCTGATGAAAGTCAAGGTTAGTCATTTAGTTTTTGTCTACCTACAAATGAAATGTTTGTTTTTGTTTAATTTTTATTCTTCAAATACCTAGAGACCTTGGACAGTAATAATAAGAATATAAAAATAATCATCATAATTTCTCAGTAGTCATTGTTTTGACTATTGTCTTCAGTCTTATGATAAAGTCTTATTTTGGGGAGACTTGATTACTTCTTATTTTAACTTAATAGTTACACTTCTAAATCTCCTTTGGTTCCAAAAGGGTCGATAGCTGAAGTCATTCCACAAAGTGTACAGTTCAAGCATCACAATACATAAACTTCCAGTTCCAGGATTCTTGCAATTTCCAAATAAAATTACTAAACCTTGCTTAATTGTTGACGTTTTATTTTTCTGATCTTTAAATCTGTTGTATGTTAATTCCCCAACTCCTGGAATCAAGCACTGCCAGGACTGGTTTCCTTAATACTCTGGTGTAGCTTCAGCAACGCTCTCTTCCTGTGTTTGGAGACTCACATAGCTGCAGTTTCTGCTGGTCTGCACGACAAGGCTGATGTGCTCTTTTAGCTTAGAGAGAAGAGTTGCTAATATCGATCAGCAAAGAAAATGGGAATTTAAATATTTTAAAATATTTACCAGTAAGTAGGTCCTATGCATTTTGAATTCAGCAAAACTCAAAAGGAAAAAATAATCAAAATCATAATTTTTTAAAACAACAACTGAGTTGACAGGTACATTTCCTAAGGAAAATGAGACAGGGAGCAGTAATATTTGGAGAGATTTGTTTCAGTTTCGAAACAAGGATCTTCCTAACTATAGGCCATCTTAACATAAAATACTGGCATTGGGGTACAAAGTCTGTATTACTAATGAATGATTTAAATTGTGACTTTGTATTTTTTCCTCAGAAGTAAACCAAAATGAATAAAAGGATGAGAAACACATTAAAGAGGAAAATGTTTTATAGTCATAGTAAAATAATTAAGATGGTGATGATTACCATAAACATTAGAACAGTTAAATGATACAATTTTAACATAATCATCTTAATTTTAAAATCTTATATAATTCTTAGGCTACCTATAGTTGAAAATAGAGGAAACTGCTAGTTGCACATTGAGTAATTTTGTAGAGTCAGCTAAACACTTTAAAGCAATTTTAAAAATGAAATGAAAAATGACTCTTCTTAAAATAGATGTAGCAAAACATTTCAACCATAAATAACAATTTAACTGACCTTGTATACTCAACCCTTTCATTTAAAGGCATGAATTAGAAGGACTTGAAAATTGTAGGTATATTTGGGGAGAGGAAACTTCTCCTGGGCTTTCCGTTTTGAAATAAAAATCGTGACTTAAAACTCAAAAATTTTTCTATTGTATGCATTTTATTCATATTTGAACACTCTATATGAGAGTTGTAAATATTTTGATGGGAATATATGTTTTTGTAAAAATTATATTTTACCTTTCTACTCTGAAATCATTATGATTTTTCTATCTAAAATTAATAATTATAATTTAGTTCATATAGTTTAACATATTTTTTCCTGTGAAAGATGAGTTATGCTGGTTTTATTATTATATCCTAAATTCACTGGGTATTTTAAATAAATTTAAGGTATCATATTTCTAATTATTACCATATGTGCAGATCAGAACAAGAAGAGTGATGAAAATGGTTTCGAGATGCTCAGTGTCAGATGACAGGCAGTGATTCACTACGAAGTAGTGACTGTGAATACAATATGAATTAGCTATTTCACTGAAAAAACTAAGACACTGACATGGATTCATAAATGATGAACTGACTTATAATAGAAACAACTGAATGGACTTTTTTCTCTCTTTTAAATTTAAGGATGAAATGAAAAGTAAAGAAGGCTATTACAAATGATTTTCTTGGTGTCAAAAAATTGCTAAATAGTTCTTTTTTTTTGACATTAGGAAAATGAGTGACAGTCCTTTATTTGTATTGTGCATGATGGATGGGTCCCTTCATGGCCTCCCTTCTCCTTCCTTTTTCCTTTGTATGTGGATGGAATTGAACTATTTACCACTCTAACTTGGCTTTTTGCTCATCAGATCTCACCATCTTCTAAAACTTAAACCTCTCCTATGCTTATTCCAAAGAGCCAAACATATCAATTATACCTTCCACACAAAGTGAAATATTTAATGATTCTTTTCCTGATCTTTTGCCTTTTCTTGCCCTAAATCCAAGGGGTTTAAACTCACTCAGTCCTGGAAAGAAACTTAACATACTTGAACACTTTTCCCTTTTCTGTTCAATCCTCTCAGGTCAGGTGGTTCTTGTGATAAGGAACAAGGCTCAAAGAGTCTTTAACCTCTTGTGTTTTGTCCAAACTCTCCAGTATAACTGTTCATCTCCCCAGCTTCTCATATCACTGTGGGTCACTGAATATTGGCATTCATCAATTAAGAGGCAGCCATTGAGAATCTCCCATTTATTCTTTCACTGCTCTGTGCACTGGAGAGGGACTGAAATTTTATGTCTTGCCTCAATCTGTTAAGTGGACTTTCCTCAGCAAAAGTTTATGGTAAAATCTCCATATGTTTTGTTTAATTCTAATAAAACACATTCCAATCATTCTTTCATACTTAGCCTAGAGTTCACTTCTTTAAAGATATCTGAAGACATTTTTCAAATTTGTGATTTTCAAGTATAGATAGCTTATGTCTATCTTCTATTAATATCAGGTACTCAAATTTTACAAGTATAGTATAGAAATGTATATTTTAAAATAATTGAATGACAGTCTCTCAGGGAACAAGCAGTTGTGTTTTAAAGAGGCAAATGGAACTGAAAAGCCCCTTCTAGCTACCTGAGTGGGAAATAATAACTATAATCAGATATGACTTCCTACTTCAGAAATATCCCTAGAATATTTTCCACAGCCTTCTACATACCAACTACAGTCTTTACTAACCAAAAGAAGTTTAGGTGTTTTCTTTAAAACTATTAAGAAAACAGACTAAAGAAAAGACAGCTGTTGTTTCTAATTCTGACTGATCGCTTATCTTTATAACATCAATAATGAGACCTTAATTCCCTCAATCGTAATAATCAGACAATAATACCTACATTAAAGAGTTTTTATGACAATAAAAATATGAAAACACTCAGCACATTTCCTGAAACACCAGCAGTGTCACACAGTTAGTATCCTTCTTTTTCAGTCATTTAGTCATTATTTTATGAGTCAAATACTGGAAGAGGAGAGCAGGGCTAAAGAAAGGATTAATGTGTGTCTATGAATGTGTGTATTCTATTTCTTACAGGTATCAGCATGTATCAGGTATTTCTATTCAAACATTGGGTAGAAATGAAAAATTTCTTTGTATTTTTTTCAGGGACTTTAAAAAATAGCCAATGTAGTCTTCTAAAATAATCTTTCTGTATTTTATATAAATCTTATAAAAGATAAAAAGTATTAGAGGACAAATAAGAATTTGTTGATACTGCTGCTTTCATATAAGAAGACCTTCAGTAGTCTCAGCTTTCTAGCTATCTTTTCTTTGGGGCCTTAATTTGTAACCTCCACAGCAGCAGGCTCAACCAGGGATGAAAATTGTGATTTTGGAGTACGTGTAAATAGTTCATTGGAACCAAACATATTTTATGAATATAATTTTGAGGAATAGGAGAAGGAATTATTGAAGAAAAATTAATATAGTAAGTTTTTCTGAGAGATGTCTCACTTTGAGAAATTTAAAATTTAAAATATTAAGTCATTTTTCTTAAATATTAATTTATATTCACTTCAGAAAAGTATATGTATTTTTTTAACATCTTTATTGGAGTATAATTACTTTACATTGTTGTGTTAGTTTCTGCTGTATAACAAAGTGAATCAGTTATACACATACATATATCCCCGTATCTCTGCCCTCTCGCATCTCCCTCCCACCCTCCCTATCCCACCCCTCTAGGTGGTCACAAAGCACCAAGTTGGTCTCCCTGTGCTATGCGGCTGCTTCCCACTAGCTATTTATTTTACATTTGGTAGTGTATATATGTCCATGCCACTCTCTCACTTCGTCCCAGCTTACACTTCCCCCTCCCCGTGTCCTCAAGTCCATTCTCTAGGTCTTCGTCTTTATTCCTGTCCTGCCCCTAGCTTCCTCAGAACCATTTTTTTTTTACATTCCATATATATGTGTTAGCACACGGTATTTGTATTTCTCCAGAAAAGTATATACTTAAATAACTATTTTCCCTATTGAATTAGAAACAAAAGCGTACTTTTAAATGTACGTTTTTATTTGTAAATGTAAATTTACATGCAATGAGGGTCTTGCTAAAGAAATGATCGGTGAGATTACTCTTAGTTCTTGGATTGTATTATTACTTTTATAACAGATTATATTTCATATTATTGTAAAGTTCTTAATTGGTCTAGATCATTATAAACATAGGTTACTTTCACAGACACATCCTGGTATTATGATCTGTATCTAAAAGCACCGATTTTCTTAAAAATATGTAACCATACATGATAGATTCTTTGTTTGATTTTTTTTTTTTTTTTTTTTGCGGTATGCGGGCCTCTCACTGCTATGGCCTCTCCCGTCACGGAGCACAGGCTCCGGACCCGCAGGCTCAGTGGCCATGGCTCACGGGCCCAGCCGCTCCGTGGCATGTGGGATCTTCCCAAACCGGGGCACGACCCCGTGTCCCCTGCATCGGCAGGCGGACTCTCAACCACTGCGCCACCAGGGAAGCCCCACCCCCAGTTCTTTAAGGAATCTGTATTCCAGGAGCAATATCCCAGTCCTCCTCATTGAGATAGTTCACTGCTGTCCCCTCTAAAGAGTGTGTCCATATCTGAAGTAGTCCAGGTCTGTCTGACTGCTGGGCAATTTCACCACACTATTTCCTCCCTTTTTATAAGCATTAATCAATCCCCCATGACACTTATATGTCGACCAAATTTTTGGTTTATGTTCTACTCTTAATCAACCAAATCCCTTGGGTCTTTTGTCCTGTTGAAATTGTTCACCATTTATAATGTCCTAACCACACAACTATGTAATCTTCTCTAATAATCAAAGGAATTAAAACTAAAGTAACAACTAGATAGGGAGCTTTCAGTTTAAAGTCAGCAAAGTTTAAAAACTTATAATATCTCTTTTCTAAGTAGGAAAGGAGAAATGGTGGTATACTCATCATATAATAGTTAAGGTAATACTAGTGGCGGTAGCAAAAAATCAAAAAAATGTGAGTCAACGTTGCAGACATTGAACAGAGCTGAGTCTGTTATGACCCTAGAGTCCTTCTTCCATGACTTTCTCCTTCCATCTCTGTGACCCTAGCTCCTACCCCGGTGCCTCGCATATATTAGGTACTACTTGTATTTGTTCATTCCATCAAAACAAACATACATATTGTAGTTTGTTTGTGTTTCTCCACTTTGTCCTAATTTGAGACAGAATAACAGTGACAATAAAAATTAACATTATTCAGTTCTAACTTTGTGCCAGACACTGTTCTCACTGCTTTACTGGCATGTATTCATTTAACCTTCCCAACAAACCTATGAAGAGGTATTACTACCATTCATGTTTTAAGATGAAAAGGTGTAGAGAAATTACATGACTTGCCCAAAGTCATAGATTAAATAGCAAAACCAGGCAGTCTAGCTCCAGAATCTATGCTTTTAATTGCCACGCTCTACTGCCTTAATCATCTGTAGGGCTCTTAAGTGTTTTATATAAGTTTGTATAAAACTTTATACAAACATATCACCTTATGTGGCATGTGCTATTTGTCCAGTTGTATTTGTGAATACAATTATAGTTAGGAAGTGAAGGAACTGGAATACACTATTTTCAATTTATCCACTCTTTCTACAATATTTCTGTGCAAACAGAAATATTACTAATGGTGCACAGTTTATCTTTGGTGAACCTCTACTGGCTCCTAGTGATTACTGCTTTCTTTTCTAAATGTTTCTTCAACTAATTTTATCATAAACCCTAGACACTTTTAAATTATAAAATTTTTAAATTAAAATCAAGCTTCCTGGTATCTGATTGCATCCCTTTTTAAAAATTTAAACATTTAATTGTCACAATCTTTCTGGCATATTTCCTGTTGAGGATTTCACGGAGATTGCTAGCGTGGTTCCAGGCTCTTAGCTGAAAGTTCCTTTTGTGCTGTGAGATGCCATTTTTCTGAGCTGAGAGACTTGAACTTGTCTTACAGCATCTTGGCACTTTACTATCTCCTCATCCATCTTAGGTTTCAATTTCCTCAACCATGTTTGTTCCCCCTTTCTCAGTTTAAAAGTAATTTTCTTCCATAGAAGATGGGAGTGAAATTGAAGCACATTCATTGCCTATCATTTGTTAACTTTATATTTTCTGTTCAGTGAGGTGGCCCAATCCTTTCCTTGTTCTCCTTGTTCCACACATTTAAAAAGACCATTCCTATCAATATTACCATTGTATTATTATTGTTGTGTTGGTAGTAGTAGTAGTAATAGCATTTTTAAAAGTTTCACTACTGGGCTTCCCTGGTGGCACAGTGGTTGGGAATCCGCCTGCCAATGCAGGGGACACGAATTCAGTCCCTGGTCCGGGAGGATCCCACGTGCTTCGGAGCAGCTGAGCCCATGCGCCACAACTGCTGAGCCCACGAACCACAACTAGTGAAGCCCGTGCCCCCTAGAGCCCATGCTCCACAATGGGAGAGGCCACCGCAATGAGAAGCCTGCGCACCTCAACGAGAAGCCTGCGCACCTCAACGAAGAGTAGCCCCTGCTCGCCGCAACTAGAGGAAGCCCGCGTGCAGCAACGAAGACCCAACTCAGCCAAAAATAAAATAAATGAAATAAATAAATTAAAAAGAAAAAAAAAGTTTCACTCCCTATTGGACTATAATTTCCTGAGACAATTTAGCTGTTTATATAGCTTTTTGGAATGGATTTCTGAGCATATACCTCTTTTTCCATCTTTTATGGCCACCATTTAAAGTTCAAGTTTGTTCAGAGATAACCCTAACAAATAAGGCTAGAACTGTAAACAGATGTCCATCTTTAAAAGTACTGCTCTGTTCTACAGTTCCCATGTACATAACACACTGATTAATTAGGACAGATTATTTGTGTTATGCCAGCCTTCGTAGAGGATACAGTATTCACATAGGAAAAAACCTATTGCTTGCTCCGTAAACACCTAGCCACTTTGAATGGTTGACTTCTCAGATGATGCTTCATTATATTATTTATAGCTTAGAATTATTTTGAAATGTATTTTAATGACCTAAAAATGCTTTCATATTGGTTAAGCCTCTTCAGAATTTTCTCAGTGGTGTTTGGGTTTGTCATTTTTTGATCAGCCAATTTATTATTTTAGCTTTCAGTAGAGAATACACTTCTGCCTAAAGAATCCATTTATCACTGAAATTTATTCAAGAAAAAAAAGTTTGTTATGATGAGGTTGTCAATGTCTAGGCTCTGTCCTCTTTTATTTCCTCTAAAATGACTGTTTTTTGCAAAACAATTTTCGGTATCTAAGATTTTGGGGGAAAATAAGCCATTCCATTAGAGCAAAACAAATGGTAATTAATTTAGTATCAGAGAACAGAGTCAGCTTTTATTTTATGGATACATCTTCATTTTTCTAATAGTGAGACTGTGATTACATAGTTAAAATTTCTTTAATTTAGAATGTTATATAACATTATTCAATTATCTTCCTTTGTAGATGCTGGCTATGAAACTGTTGCTATATTTTCATCTGAACTGTCTGACTTTCCCCAGTATTCTTCTGAGCATTATGACCTTTAAGAAAACATCATGTTAATCTCCCAATGTTTCTGTCACTTCTGCTTTTCCAAATGATTCATATTGGTTGAACAGCTTCCATTAATACAAATTAGGATACCAATTCAATACCAATTTTTGCTAATAAGTAAGCAAAATCTTAGCAAAGAGAGTTTTGAGTTCTATAACTGGAAAGAAGAATGAGATTAGCATCAGGCAGTACTGGTTCTGCAGTCTGACGTGACATCATCAACAACTTATTCTCTCTTTTCATGTCTTGGCTCCACTTTTTCCAATTCAGGCTTCATTTTTTTTTTTTTTTTTTTTGTGGTACGCGGGCCTCTCACTGCTGAGGCCTCTCCCGTTGAGGAGCACAGGCTCTGGACGCGCAGGCTCAGCGGCCATGGGTCACAGGCCCAGCCACTCCGCGGCATGTGGGATCTTCCCGGAGCAGGGCACGAACCCGTGTCCCCTGCATCGGAAGGCAGACTCTCAACCACTGCGCCACCAGGGAAGCCCTTAAATCACTTTTGTGTAAGTTTCCTTTGTCTTACTTGCTCTGGCTTCTTCAGATTCTGCTTATGGCTGATGTGATGTACAATTTTTTGAGATCCTGTTTAGCTTCTGTCCAGTCCCTTTCTTCACTGAAAACTTCGTCTGAAAAAGGCAACATTTTCCCTGCTAGCAGTTCCATCCAGCCTATCCTATCCAGTCTGGCGGAATCAATAGCTCCTGTTGTACTTCCATGCCCTGCCTCTCTCCCTGGAGTAAAGACCTTTGCTACCTTTCTACACTGTATTGTGGCCCCTCTCCCCGTGTGGCAGGCCTATATCAGCAAATCTCCCACTTCTGGACTATCCAGATCAGGGCATATGTCACTTTCCCAGGAATCTCTCTCCATGCTTAGCACCCCACTAGTGGAATGAACACCCAGAAATGCAAGCATCCAGACAAGGACCAAGGCACGGTACCATCTTCTAGAATTCTCTACCTCAGTTGGCCTCCAAGGGAGGTAGAGGCCCCCTGCAGAGGGGGAGGGGAGGGGACAGGAAGTCTTCTCAGCTAAACTGCACTTCCCTGACTCTCTACCCCGAGACTCTCTCCTGCCTGGGCACTGAAAGGGGTAAGGGGGGAGGGGAACTATGATTGCATTGGGGGGCTGGTTCTTCTGAATCTTCTATGAGCTCTAGAGGAAGGTTCTGGCTCCAGTTCTCAGTAGCTTAATGGCAGTTTTTAAAATATGTGTGTGACTTAAATTCTCTTCTATTCAGCTTTGGGGCTTTAACCACAATTTCATCAGAATAGAAAAAAAAAACACATCCAACACTGTATTAACACATAGAAATGGTAATTTAAAGTGGTTTCTGTCTAAAGTGGGTACTGTTGCTTTCCTCAATAAATATTTTATATTTTAAAGAAAATTAAAAAAATAAGTGAGGAGGGCTAACTAAAAGTGCTTACATTTGCACATGCCCTTTTAAGCATCTTTATGTACATGTGTGAATCACAGCAGTGCTGTGATGGAAATAAGGCTCCATTACAACCATTTTATAAGTCGAACACTGAGTGGTAAATGATTTTTCTGAAGTCTCACTCTTAAGAGGAAGCACTGGAATCCTGGCTCTCAGCGTACCGCTCCATCTCTATGTACCTGTCCTAGGAGGGGTTCCTAGAAGCGGAACCTGAGAATGGGAGTCATGTGCAAGTGATTTATTGGTTTTTACTCTCAGGAGAAATCTGTATTGGAGTGAAAAGCAAAATAATCAAGGGGAAGAAATTAAACAAGGAAGTGGTTTCAAGAGAAGTCTAGCCTCAGCCTGGTCCCAAAGGGAGCATGAAAACGTAAGTTGCACCATAGAATTTGCTTTTTCTTGATGCAAGGATCTGGGCTTTTATGTCCTCCACTGCTCAGTCACGGGCTATGGGTTGCAGTACAGGGAGGGTGTTAGGGGATGAGGGAACTTCAGGCACTTCAAGGTGAGGGTCCAGCTGCCTAAGTGTAGTCCCCCTGAGAAGATTTCAGCAAGCCCTGCAGTGGTGACACCTACAGGAGTGGAGGAATGGCCTTCTGAACCAGTTTTTACTGAGGAAGGAAGTGGGGCGCCGAACGAGTCAGCAACAGTAGTACTGCATTGCCTCTAACCATGTTAGTAGTTAATGGAGATATAGGATACCACTAACATGAGACTAGGGTAAAAGTCTTAGAATATAATTTAAGAGGTCAAGAGAAATAGAAGTAGTGTTATATTATCCTTTGGGTAAAGACGTTTACTCTAGCTGTACCTACCTAGAAAGGCTTTTGGAAACCCAAGTCAAGTAGATTATAATGAATATTATTTGTTGAAGGGAAAAACATACTTTTATGCCTTTCTCTTCTAACTTAGGCAAAGAGGAGCACAAAGGTAAGTCAAGTGGTCATGTGAGTTAAGGCAATGTCCTTAATGAAAAGGCAATTTGGGTCCTATAGGAAGAAATTACATGGCATGTGTGAATGATAATTTATTATGCTTAGCTTTAAAACACATTAAGAACACACAACTTAGACATTATTGCTGGGTATTCTTACCAGCCTAAGAAAGAAGTGGATATGATTAACCTTCTTTAAGACAATTACTCACATCTTACTTAAGGCATCTAAGCAATTTCCTTATTTCAATTTGAATTCACGTTAAATAAATATAAGTACGTGGGGCTTCCCTGGTGGCGCAGTGGTTGAGAGTCTGCCTGCCGATGCAGGGCACACAGGTTTGAGGAGGTCTGGGAGGATGCCACGGAGCAGCTGGGCCTGTGAACCACAACTACTGAGCCTGCGCGTCTGGAGCCTGTGCTCCGCAACGGGAGAGGCCTCGATGGTGAGAGGCCTGCGCATCGCGATGAAGAGTGGCCCCCGCTTGCCACAACTAGAGAAAGCCCTCGCACAGAAACGAAGACGCAACACAGCAAAAATAAATTAATTAATTGATGAAAGGCTCCTACCCACAACATCTTCTTAAAAATAAAAATAAGTTTTTTAAAAAATATATAAGTACGTCATTCTAAACTACTTCATTCAAACAAATACTGCAGTATAATTATATCAAAATAATAGTAATTTTTAACATCTATTGATAGCAGGTCATGTGCCAGGTAATACTCTAAGTGCTCTATTTGTCTAATTTATTTGATCTTGACAACATTCGTAGAGGAGAGGTACAATTACCATTCCTCTTCTACAGATGAAGAAGCTGAAGCCAGAGTAGTTCAATAACCTTTCCTAAGTCACACGATTGGTGGAGGGGTAAATATTTGAACTCAGTTAGGTTCCAGAGCCACATTCTGAGTATGAAAAATATCTGAATATTGGTTTTTAACATCCATAAGTTCTGGTGGTAATTTTTGCTACAATATACAAATTAAAAATTTAGGATCATAATGTAGTTGACATAAACAAGAGCTTAGAGGGTCAACAGGAGAATAATTGGACAAGGTACACGGTGGAATTTAAATGAGAGTCATTTTCTCAAGTAAGTATATTAAATCCTAGATGTTACATAGTTCAAAATACATTGCTTAGTATTTTTGTTTTTACAATTGGCTACATCCCTGTATATACTTTATAAAAATTGGTCAGAGTATTAATTTTTAAGTTTGTTCAAATATAAAATATATCCTTATTCTTTCCTATTTTTTGCCAAATATTTTCCAGGTCCTACATCCACTCTTTCATAAATAAAATATATGTACATACACATATGATTAAGCATATGTGTGCAATCCAAGTAACTGATGAAGGCTTAGTGAAATATCTGACATGAGATGAGGTGAAAACTGGTTAAGTTACCCCATCCTGACCTTACTCCCTATAATTTATCAGATGTCCTTTGGCATTATCTTTTATGAGCTATATTTTCTCAATTTTTTGCTTTCTTCCTTCACCCCTCCTCCCCTCCTTTCTTGCCTTCTTCCCTCTCTTTTCTCCTTCCTTCTTCACCACTTAATTTGGATGTACTTTATAAACACATATAAGGCTAAGGTATATGAGTCATGTTCTAGGCCCTTAATGAATATACAGTCTAGCAACTAGAGGAGCTTAGACTTTTGGACCTCAAAGGGTTCCTAGCTGTAATTTATTTATGTGAAACTTGGGCAAAAACTTTTTTTCCCTTTTGGAAACTGAGGGGGTTTGATGGTCTCCAAAGTCCCTTTAAATTTTGAAAACAAAAATAGCTTGTAAATAATTTCTATTTTCACAATCTAAGAATAAATAGACAACAAGAAATGTCAGCAATGTACCTATTTAAGTATAAGGCATGATTAATAAAATGGTTAATAAAATATTTTTCCTATCAATGTAAATGATTAAGCAGTAGGTGCTATCAGTAAATCTGAATGAAGAACCATGGTGGATCTGTAAAGGTGGACATATTACAAATAGACAACAGAGGTTTGTCTGAAATATTTTTTGAGCTGTATCAGTGGAATATTAGAAACCCCATTCTGATTTCTCACAGGTCTGGTTTCACATGCAAGCCAGCCCTATTCTTAGTTTGTTCTTTTACCATATTATTCTGACATAAAAAGTGACATTTATAGATTATTCATAATACTATATCTCTCCAGCCATTTTTCCAAATATCCTTGAATTACTTCAAACTATTATTGGAAATATTTTTCTAAATATAAAATACTTCAGGGTTTACATTGACTATAGAAATTATTGCTACTTTATTTCCATGAAGTACATCACCTAAAATATGGACATTTGTCTTTGCACTACCAAATCTGACTGACAAATGCAAGCTTTTTTTTGTAAGTGGCAGTGGTAGTCTATGTATTCATTTATAAGTGGGACTGGTATTCCAAATATATATAATATAAAAAAGTTAAGAAGATTTTTAATTATTTCATGATAAAGGATCTTTTTAAAAGATTTTTTTTACTGTTCAAGGAAACATTCATGTCGCATGTGGTTATTATTATTAATTTTGAAATAGCTTATTTCTCCACAAAATGTTCTAGGGTTTATACACAAATTGAATTTTAATTTCCTGACCTGAAATTTCATACATTGTTAGCTGAGTCTCAAACCAGGGGATTTTAAGGAATCAATTGCATTTGCTTTGTTTGCCAAAGCAAACAATGCCAAGGACATGGATATTTGTAATTATAAGTTTAACAATACTGCTTTTTAAAACAATCATGTTATATGGTGTAGCATGTATCTAGTTTTAAAGTGAAAGTGAATTTAGATTCTTTTCATGGCAAGTACAGAAAGAACATTTTAAAGGGGAAAAGAGAGCCCCTTCAGGGTTGCAAGCCCAGCCAAGTTCTGGGTCCATCTATGGAAAAAAGTCACTTTTCTGTCTGGGGTAATGACTGAGCTGCCTTTTTGCCAGCAAGTTATAGAATTCCATACCAGCCTTCAAAGAACTCAAGAGCCTGGGAGCAGATACTGGTGACCCCTTGATTTAAAAGAAAAGAATGGTACGCCACTTTGTCCAACCCATTTTGCATTCCCGTCTCTGTGTCTTTGCAGGCATGGAGCCCGATGCTGTGGTTCTGTATCCAGACCCCTTCCAGTCTATGGTAATTGGCGGGCTTGCTCCTCAGATGAGAATAGATGCTCATGGGTTACACGTACTGCTCCCTCATAAAACAAAAGGGAGTAACAATGAACACAGAAAGGTGACACTCAGTAATGTGAAAGATTCCTATCCTTCAGGCTCCCCTCCAAAGAGAAGAGGAGGCTGTCCTTGCATTCTGGTCTTTTAAGTTAAGAAGTTTCTGTATTAAGAACCAGGATGGTTGGCAGAGAGGAACCAGAGAGACAACTCATGGAAAGACTGGAAGCGTTTCAGCAGGGACTCTAACCCAATCCTACTTTTACAGGGTAAAATCTGGGAATAAATGGTACCTTTTAGTTACTTTTGTACTTTCTCACTTTAAAAATCATGTTTCCTAATGGATAATTCTCTGGCCAGCAATTTACTGTTCTGAGAGTTGAGTGTACTTTAAACAGCATTCTCACGGCACCTCAGAAATAGGGAGTGATCATTTAAAAATCCTTCAGAAATGAAACAAGATTGTTATATTTCGATCTCTCTAAAAGAGGCATGAGGAGAGATTTGTTAACATCCATTTTCCACTTTTGATGCCCTCCGTAGGAGGTGCTAGCAAAATTCAGATATGCTTCCAAGCCTTAATTTGAGGGTCTTGCTGAATGACTTATCCAGATGGAAGCAATAGAACTAACTGTTCTTTCTCATCATGTGATAAATAAGCTTATTGAGGATTTTTGCTAGAGTCTTCCTTATAAAGAGCATCGTTTTTAAACTTGTTCTTCAAGTTATGTGCTCATATATACCCATACTACTGAGGTTCCATAACATTTTCTGGTATGACAAAGAATATATCTTTTGGCCACTCAGAAAAGATACCTCCCTATAGAAAAGTCCTTTTTAATTTTTTTAATTTATTTTTCAGAAAGACCTGTTTAAAGTGGTAAGTTATGCAGTTCTTTGTCACCACTTTTAAGCAAGGTGCCTCATTTTACCTCATTTAAATACCTCTATATCTTGAAATTGCTATTGTTTTCAGACCAGATGGCATGGAACACATTTGTTATACATCTTTGATCAAATATACAGTTAAGATTTTTTCTAGAATAGATCACATCACCAAATTTACTAAATTTATTAAATTTAATAATACACTGACCATTAGGAGCATTATATAATTCACATCTGAGATAATATGTTACCATTAATAAACCTATAAACCACACAGCCTCTATTCAGATAGTATCATGCAGCAATTTATTGTATACTGTGTGAATTTTGTCAACAAGGAATCCCTCAATGAAAAAATAGCATAATATTAATTACTAGTACCATCTGTGCAAAACAATAGGAAAACCAATATTTTAATACAATTACTTCACGCATGTCAGTTATCTTCAACATTAAATGCTGCAGTTTTGTTGATGCAGTTTACCTGTCTAATAATTTAAATAACGGATGTTCTTACAGAGTTTAAAACTATGAATAAATGAATTAGAATTAAATATTATGAAATGTTTAAATAGGTATAACATGAAGCTGATTCATTCTCCAAGAATATATCCTGTATGTATATACAAATTACTGTACCATCTGCTAGATTTTTACAGGTTGAGCATAAATTTTCTTTCCACACATGAAAGGTATACTGTAAAAGCTTTTTAGTGAAAAGATTATTCAGTTGAAAAGGTTGAGACAGTTGGTCTAACTATTGCCTGGCGGTGGTCAGACTAAAACAGTACCTTCAAAAGATGGGGGCAGGGGTCATTATAAGAAAGATCAAATTCTGTTTAAATTTTGAGCTCTCAAGCTCACATTTTGCTAATTATGACAATGGATGCTGTTCCAAGGCCAAAGGACCCCCTTTCATGTGTCCTTTTAAACTACTGTAACCTGCCACACGGTATGTTCTTTTTATTTATCCACTTTAAGTTCTGGCTTCAATAAATATTTATTGAAAAAAATTAACGAATTATATTTTGGAGAAGATGGTCAGCAAAGAGGCTTTTCTTAGCTGCCAGTACAAATCATCCTTTTTGTTGGCTCTTTAGATCGCTTAGCATCTCATACTGCCAAAGTTCTTTTATAACCAAGGCACAGACTTCAGAGCCTCAAAGTACATAAAGTGGGGTTGGTAATCATTATTGCCAGGAAATCTATGGACAAGCAATCAACCTTTCATTTTGGGGGAGTCTTTTGTAGCAGCCAACCAATCTAAACTTTTCATTAAATAACACTGAGCAGTGATTGTCAAACTTCTTTACCATGTTCTGCTACAGCTAGAAAGAAGTCTGAGGTCCATCATTTTCACCTTCTAAGACAATAAAATTCTCTGTTGGAGAGGGAGGATCTTGAAATCCCATTACGCATATTTCGCCCTAACTCAGAATTTCCACTTATTTTTAAAAAATTGTATCATGTTCTTTTTTAACATAGTTTGGGATGAGCTTTAAGGCTAGCTTCCTTATACAAGGTTGTATTTTTAGAGCATCAACACTAGCATCACACTCTTGGGTTCGATTTCTGAATTTCATAGCTTATGTGACCTTGGACATAATTGTCAAATCACTTAACTTCTATTTTTAGGGTATAACGTCATGCTTATAAAATGGAAATTATGCTGCTTACCTCTCACTAATTATAGAATAAGGTAATATCATGATCATCAGAAAATACTATTTACTGTTCATCCACTGAGGTAAAGGAAGCAAAAGAGTTAAAAAGGATGTTGGTCTTTCAGAAAAAATATGAGCAGGCAATCACAGACTAAACATAAATGCAAATAAAGGTGAAGAGACTCTCAAGAATCATTAGTAGTAAGGAAAAGCAAAATTAGATAGCACAGCACAGGGGAATTTTTTCTGAAATTGGAATATGTGGTACAGTCAGAAGTGTAGGGCAATAGGCACTCTCAGGCACAGTAGGAGGGAGGGTGGAATGACACATCTTTTGGGAAAAGAAAATTTAGCAGCAGCTCAAGAATTCAAAAGCATGTTTTTTGACCCAGAAATTTTACTTTTAGAAATCTAACCTAGGATGATTCTTAGCTAAATGGTGAACAGGTACAGCTGTCCCCCTTAACTCCTTCACCCTGCTCAAAAAAACAGGAAATAAAAAACACGCTGATACCAAATAACAAATACGTAAAAATCAAGTTAAAAAATAAAGACATACATAACATACATGTGAAATAAGAAAATCCTTAGTTTCTAGAAATAGAGAACTAAAAATCCAGCATGAAAAATGATTAGTAATAACCCATGTGGAATTTGACCTAAAAACACTGATGCTTTTCATGCTCTCTGATGCACAGGGACAACCTGTGACTAAGGTTGATGAGCTGGAAGATGAAGAGATGAAGAGCTGGAACCAAGAATCTGATATAAAATTTCTAGCTGAAAAAGGGAGCTTTATGAAATAAGGATCAGAAAAACTCTATTCATTGTCCTTCCAAGGAGTTTTCTGCCTGGCCAGCTGTGGACAGAAGTAAACAAACAAACAAATAAATTTCTAAAAGTCTAGTGCAAGGGCTTAGAGATAAAATCTGTTAGTCATCTATATTTTAAGTAATAAAGGCAAGATTTGAAAACCTGAAAATATTTTCAGGTTTACATTATACTTAATTGATAAATTTCCCTTTTCCTATGTAATTAATAGCCATATATCCAACTATACCTCTTTTCTTCTTGGAGGAAAAGGAAAGTAAAGTTGAGGGATAAATTTTCCACTGAACTATAATAATTGTATAGAAGTCTATAGCCCGGGCAAGAACCCTGGCAGTCTTGGTTCCAGAAACCCTTGCCGTAATCACTCATGGAAACATCACAATGAGAAGAATAAGCAGATGTAACAAAAATCTGAATTAGCACAACAAGAAGGGGAGAAATCTAAACAATTTCAAAGAGATTATTATCTTTTTAGATAATTAAAGAGAAAGAAGGAATAGAAATCTCAATAAAAGAATAGGACTCTACAAAAAACATTGGACAGACTTGAAAAAGAATGAAGTAGAACATTTGGAAGTAAAAATATGTCATTGAAATAGAAAGCTCAGTAGACTGCTTAAATGATAGCTAGATACAGCTGAAGTGAGAATGAGAAAATGGGGAGGCAGTTCTTGGGGAAAAAAACCCAAAAATGCAACCCAGAAAAAGAAAGAGGCTGGCCACATGAAAAAGCAGTTAAGTGAAATGGAGGATAAAATGAAAACATACAACATACATCTAAGATTCCTTGATTGTGAGAATAGAGAGGGAATAAATATCTTTGGTAAACATATAACAGATAATGTCTAGTATTGAAAAAGACATGATTGCTCAGATTATAGCTAGTAGCACAGTGAATTCTGAATAAAGGAAACAGAGAAGTCCTTTTAAATGAACTGGTTTTTGACTAACTCAGCAAATTAATATGCTTACACCATTTTGTCTTACTGATTCTCACAGTGTGATAAATACAACTAGGAAGTGATTATGTGGTACATCAGTGCACTATGGCTCCCACCAGTTGAATTCAGTTCTTAAAAAGTCAGTTGTGCTTTGTCCCTAACTGTAAAAGAGAGTTATATGTGTTATTTTAATTACAATAACAAAGAAAATATCAATATAAGACATAGAATTGAGTCAAGAAAAACTAAATTGAACGCTTTAGGGGAACTCCATAAAGACATGCCTCTTTAAAAAAATTAGGTGTGAAATTAGGTTTTGGCACAAGAACTGTAAAATTGGGGTTAAAAGTTATAAATATCTGGAATATGGTAAACACAGAACTTCCAAACAATGTCTTTAAGTTTTAGCATCCACTATAAAGATAGTGAAATTGGAAATTGTGGATAATTTATTATGCACGTGGTTCATGAAAGAAAGATAACATGAAAATTTGACCAGCAGACCCATCTCAAAGGAAAAACCTTGCGCTACCACAACAACTAACCAAATAATATAAATTTATATATTTCAGTTTAAGTAAAATGTTTAAGGTGAGCATTAATCTTTTTTTTTAAAGGTTTCTCAGCTTTAACAAATTTTTTATTTCTTCAGTGAGCTAGTGGCTCTGATAGGGATCATCCTTTAAAAAAATCTACATGCAAGATCAACCTACAGAACATCAAAGTCATGAAAAAAAAAAAGAGAGAGAGAAATTACCTAGCAAGAAAAAAAAATACACCAATAGAGTTCAAATCAACAGCTTTATCTAAGAATCCACTGTCAAATCTAAGGTCATGAAGATTTCTCCCATGTTTTCTTCCAAGAACTTCATGTCTTTAGCTCTTACATTTAGATTGTTGTCCTAGCGTTATTTGTTGGAGAATACTGTTTCCCAATTAAATGGGCTTGGATCCCTTGACAAAAATCAATTGGCCATAGATGTATGGATTGATTTTGAGACACTTAATTCTATTCCATTGGTCTGATTTCAATCTGTATGCCAGTACCACACTGTTTTGGTTACTATAGCTTTGTAGTAAGTTTTGAAATTTCACCACTGTGGCTAAATTTATTCCTAGGTATTTTATTCTCTTAGATGGTACTGTAGATGAAATTGCATTCTTAGTTTCCTCTTTGGATTGTTCATTGCTGGTATATAGAAACACTACTGATTTTCGTGAGTTGGTCTTGTACTCAGTAACTTTGCTGAATTTATTTACTAGCTCTAGTATCTTGTAGATCCTTTGGGATTTTCTACATGTAGTCTATATATCTGTAGATAGAGATTGTTTTTTTTAACAGTTTGCCTTTTGCTTCTTTTTCTTGTCTAATTACTTTAGCTAAAACTTCCAGTAAATGTTGAATAGCAGTGATGAAAGCAGGCATCTTTGTCTTGCTCTTGATCTTAGGGGGAAATTTTCAGTTTTCCACCACTGAGTATACTCAACCATTGAGTATAGTGTTAGCTACAGGTTTTTCATAAATGCCCTTTGTCATGCTGATACATTGACTTTTAATAGTAAGAAGCTATTAGCCCAGAAATAAACCCATGCTTATATGTTCAATTAATCTACAACAAAAGAGGCAAGAATATACAATGGAGAAAAGACAGTCTCTTCAATAAATGGTGCTGGGAAAACTGGACAGCTATATAAAAAGCAATGAAACTGTATCACTTCCTTCTACCATATATAAAAATAAACTCAAAATGGATTAAAGACTTGGATGTAATATCTGAAACCATAAAACTCCTAGAAGAAAACATAGGCAGTAAGCTCTTTGATCTTGTTCTTAGCAATATTTTTTTGGATATGCCTCCTCAGGCAAGGGCAACAAAAGCAAAAATAAACAAAAAGGACTAAATCAAACTAAAACCCTTTTGTACAGAGTGGGAAGCCATCAATAAAACAAAAAGTCAACCTACCATATGAGAGAAGATATTTACAAACAATATATCCAATAAGGTGTTGATACCCAAAATATATAAGGAACTCATACAACTCAGTGTCAAAAAAAAAAAAAAAAAACAACCAAACAACACAATTAAAAATTGGACAGAGGATCTGAATATAGACATTTTTTTTTCCCAAAGAAGACAAACAGATGGCCAACAGGCAATGAAAAGATGCTCAATATCACTAATCATTAGGGAAATGCAAATCAGAACCACAATGAGGTACTACCTAACATCTGTCAGAATGGCTATCATCAAAGAGACCAGAAATAACAAGTGTTGGCAAGGATATGGAGAAAAGGGAACCCATGTGCACTGTTGGGACTGTAAATTGGTGCAGCCGTTATGAAAAACAGTATGGAGTTTCCACAACAAATTAAAAAATAGAACTACCATATAATCCAGCAACTCTACTTCTGGGTATCTATCCCAATAAAACAAAAACACTAACTTGAAAAAGAAAACATATATATATCCCTATGTTCACTTAAGCATTATTTACAATAGCCAAGATATGTAAGCAACCTAAGTGTCCATCAATAGATGAATGGATAAAGAAGATATGGTATATATACACAATGGAATATTACCCAGCCGTAAAAAAGAATGAAATCTTGCCATTTGCAACAAGATGAATGGATCTAGAGGGTAGTAAGCTAAGTGAAATAATAATAAATACCATATCATTTCAACTATATGTGGAATCTAAAAAAATGTATGAATAAACAAAATAAAACAGAAACAGAACTATAGATACAGAGAACCAACTGGTGGTTATCAGAGGAGAGGGCGTTGAAGGTACAGGTGAAATAGGTAAAGGGGATTAGGAAGTTCAAACTTCCAGTTATAAAATATGTAAGTCACAAGCAGGTAATGTATAGCATAGGGAATATAGTCAATAGTGTTGTAATAACTGTGTATGGTGACAGATGGGAACTAGAGTTATCGTGGTGATTGTTTCATAATGTGTAAAAATATTAAATCACTATGTTGTACACCTGAAACTAATATAATATTATATGTATATAATTATATATCAATTATATCACTGATATAAATTATAATTCAATAAAAAAGTAAGAGACAAGAGAAATAAAGAAGAGGATTAAAAGAAGTTCTATTGGGCTTCCCTGGTGGCGCAGTGGTTGAGAATCTGCCTACCAATGTAGGGGACACGGGTTCAAGCCCTGGTCTGGGAGGATCCCACACGCTGCGGAGCAACTGGGCCCGTGAGCCACAGCTACTGAGCCTGCGCGTCTGGAGCTTGTGTTCCGCAACATGAGAGGCCGCGACAATGAGAGGCCCACACACCGCGATGAAGAGTGGCCCCCGCTCGCCGCAACTAGAGAAAGCCCCCACACAGAAATGAAGACCCAACACAGCCTAAATAAATAAATAAATTTATATTAAAAAAAAAGTTCTATTAAACTGATTTGATTCTATTCTATTAAACAGTTTTGATTTTTAAAACTTCAGTAGCATGTAGCTCTGAACAGTTATAAAGGACACATCTGGAAATAATGAAAAACATAAATTAAAAAGATGGAAAAATATGTATTAGGAAAATAACCAAAAATAAAATTGTTCTACAATTTAAATAACAGGCATAGTAGAATTTACAGAATTCTAGTCTACTTTCTATTGGAAGGATATCAGAATCAATGGGAGCAGGAAGAAGACATTGGAAACTCCAGGAAACAAGGAAGCTCAGAATGAAATCAGGAAGCAGGAAACACTGCAACGCACTCATGCAGGAACAGCCTGGCCAGTGTGTTGCCACAGCTGCCACTGCTGTCATCACCTCTGCTGCTGCTAATGTGAGGATTCTGACCCTGAAAATTCCTTAATTCCTTGTTTCACTCACTGTTCAGAGTCCCAGGAACACACATCAAGCTGACTGAGCTTGTGTCTCAAGCCATCCCTGGCTGTTAGAAGAGGCTTGCAGGAAGGCTTGGATTCCATGGTGGAGACAGACACTAGGAAGTGGTCTCTGGCCAAAATGATCAATAGTGGAGGAGAGGAAATTCACAGAAAGGAAACTGGAGACACTTTATGAATAGTAATATATGAAAATTTTTTAAATGTCTGGAAAGATACAATTACAAGCAATTACCAACATGGAAGGAGAGGAATAGACTAAACAGTGTTTGGAAAATTCTATATCCTTATGTACAATTTTGCAATTTTTTAACGATGAAATTGCATTCATGCATGGCTTATGTATTTTTAAAAATAGGTTTTAAAATTATACTTAGAAAAGAACTTTTGCCTTTAAGAGTGAGAATTAAATACTCACAGCACTTTTAAACTTTCATGGGAATAATTGATGAAAACCCCGCTTCAGCAAAATTCAAGAGGGAGAAATCTTCCTGGGACTGCAGAGATTTCAATGTTGGCTAACTTACTTTTTTTTTTTCCTTGAAATGCATTGGCTTCATCTACCTTTAGAAGTTCCTTCTGGTGAAAACTCTGGATGATTTTTTTCTCTCTCTGAAGCCATCGGGATACTTTGTAGTCAAATAAATTGTCAGAAAAGTTGCTGTATCTAGAGATTTTGCTGTAGTAAAAATGTGGCCACAGCCTTCTCAGAGCAGCTCAACATTTGGGACTATGTTAAAAAACCCATCAAAAATAAAAGCTGTATTATATCATTTTTGAATTCACCATGCTCTTAGGGAAATGTAGTTTTACATATGTGTAGGAATGTTTCATGTGTGGGTGCATGCATGCATGTGCATGTGTGTGTTAGTGAGACAGAGAGACAGACTGAAAGACAGACTCGCTTCAACTCTGTAAGGTCAATATAGATATTTATACTCCAAGAGATGATCTGGAGCATAAAACTAACTGAAATTTGAATCTGTGTTAATAATACTTACCTAACACTGTAACTAAAGTTAGTTGTCTACAACATAATCCAAGAGGGTTACCCTTTGGAGGTCTCTTCTATGATACCTGTACATTTTCATTCACCCACTATTTTTTTTTTTTTTTTTTGCAGTACGCAGGCCTCTCACTGTTGTGGCCTCTCCCATTGTGGAGCACAGGCTCCGGACGCGCAGGCTCAGTGGCCATGGCTCACGGGCCCAGCCGCTCCGCGGCATGTGGGATCTTCCCGGACCGGGGCACAAACCCGTGTCCCCTGCATTGGCAGGCGGACTCTCAACCACTGCACCACCAGGGAAGTCCTCACCCACTATTTGATTCATTCATTTATTCCTTTAACGAATCTCTAGTAAGGGATTCTTCTGTGGCAGTTTTCGTGCTAGACTATGAAGACCAAGAATGAATCAAACAACAGTTATAGGGGAGAGACATGTAACTAACCAGGCAGTTAATATGAAACAGTGTGATCTGGGCTAGGATGTACCAGATGCTTTGAGAGCTCTGAAAGACACACACTCGAGACTGGAATGAAGATCTGGTGGAGTAGAGTGTTGGGGTGTGTCAAGAAAGCAAACTTGAACTGAGTCTAAAGGGCGGGAACTATAAGTAGAAAAAGTCAAGAGATTTAAAATAAGTAATGGACAGTGAGACCTCTCAAAGATTCTGGGGTTAAAAAACAAAAACAAACAAAAACAAAACACCAGAATACCTTAGGGACATCATTGTTTTTAATGGAGAGGAAAAGATTTCTACTCGAAGCACAACTGACTGTGGATTGATAAGAGGGTATCTACAGTCGACGTGTGCTGTTTTTACTGTCCAGTATACGGTCACCTCTTTTTCTGGGAACGATAAACTGAATGCCGTTTGGGGAATGCACTCCTCCCCTGACACATACCTCATGTACACACACACACACACACACACACACACACACAGCACTCCTCAGGTGGAACACAGGACCTTGGACCCACCATGCGTATCCATTTCTTTAGCCACAGTAATTGGTCAAGTCTCAAGCATGTGACCCAATCAGAACTAAAGTAAAACTTGCTTAGCAACTTCCAAGAAAAAGATGTCGACTCTTTTCTATTCGGCCTGAAACCTGAGGGAATGTCGGGGCTGGAGTTCCAAACAACCTCTTGCTACCATGTGACGCCTGATGCTGAAGCCAATATGACAGAAGGCAGAGTAAAGAGATGGAGAGAAACCAACTCCTAATTATATTTTCTGGGCCCTGAATCCAGTCTTGTCATTTCTTGTGAGCCAATAAATTCCCTTTTTGCCTAAATGAGCTGGTTGTATTTTTTTTCACTTGCCACCAAGAGTTCTAATTGATACCATCCTCAAAGAGGAAGCCGTGGGGTGGGGATGAAAGTGAACAAGCTAATATTTATTAAGCAACTATTTTGTCCCCAGCAGGTAAAGCTAGGCACTGCTGTGTCCTTGTTTTTAAATAAAGTTCACAATATTCCAGGAAACCAAATGAGAGTATCCATCTTAGCACAAAGGTCTGCCTGACTTTAAATCCTATTTGTTTTACATATCACTGTGCTATCAGTTTGAGGTTTACTCTAAGCCGGCGTTTCCTATATTGTTTTAGGGAACACTAGTGTTCAGTGAAACGTTAATGAGTGTTATATAAAGAACACTTACTATATAAGAAACTCAATATGTAAGAAAATTATTAAACATACGTATGTGTTGAACTTATTTTATATGTCTTGTAGAAATGGTTCTAGGGATCTGATGAAAGGTCACCCACAACATAAATTAAGGATGTTTAAAAAGTATGCATTGGTGCACAGGTGACATTGTCAACCTACACAACATACTGATCTATAGTTTTCATATGAGAATTTAAGTTTTGTGCTTCTAACTTCTTGGGGGGATGTTATTCCATGTGTGTTGGCAGTAGAGGTTCATACTGCACATGCTTTGTGGCTGATAAAGGGAAGTTTTTAATAAAAAACAGACTTTAATAGTTCTCAGATAAAACAACAAAGAAAATCAGAATGATTCAAAGTGAATGTGATGAATGACAAATGTAAATTTCCAAACAACTGTGAGGTAAACTGTTCAAGATTATATATATAAATATTTTGGGAACTGCCATATATAAGAGTTAAACATTAAATCTGTGTTATCCTCTTTTCTACAATTTTCTTTTGAAAATAAGAATCTTATAATATCCTGGAATTAAAACAAAATATTGGAATATATTTGATGTGCCTAACATGAAGATCTGACTCAGAAACATCATTCCTACTATTTAATAACTACATGAATAAAAAAGACATAAAGCACTGTTCTTGTACAAAGGATGGGTGTTTTTATGTCATATTGTATTACAAAAATGTACAATAAATTATTATTTACTTTATGTAGATATTTTCATTATTTTTGTGCTTAATTTGAAAAAAATGACTTAATTTCTGGAAAAGTACATTTGTTCAGTTACAGAACTTTAAAAACTTATGAATAAGTTTAGATTTCTTACAGCAATTATTTCATCTGAGACCATTTTTGTTGCCTTGTATAATGTAAGGGAGACAATTATTTACTGTACTTATTAGTTTCACATGTGGAAGAAATTACAAGGTGATTCTTCTTAATTCTAAAATGTGAGGTTTTGTAGGAAGCTATCTATTTTACTGCTATGTCTCTAGATGTTCAGTGGTCCAACTTCTGTCATGGGGAACTTATGAGTGTCTTGAGATGTTGACAACTTGGGGACTGTCCTCACAGTCTATGTTGTAGTGTAATTATATAGATATGGTTTTGCTGGAGAGCAAAATTTTCTTTAAGTTGTTGGGTTTGATTGTTTATTTACTAAATCCTGTAAGAGACAAAATCAGGTTACATTTTAATATTTGTTACACAAGATAATTTCTTTAATGTTTTCTTAGTATAAAACTAAAAATAGATTATGAAATGATTTCTGAATAGGAACTTAAATACTTATCTCAAACATTTCTCATGAGCACTAAGGGAGTACAAACCTCCTGAAGAATTACAAATAGCTCAATTTCTTTCTGAACAATTTTTATCCCTTTTCCTGAGTGTTAAATTTAATATTCTTAAATTATAGGCTACAATGATTTAATCTTAAACTATATCAAAGGATACTTAGGTTCCTTTATTTCCACGACATTTTCTGCATTTAGTTAATGCTTGTTTATACTTGTTAGAACATATACAAAACCATACATATTGTATTACAACATAGAAAAACAAAGGGAGAAACTTGGTAAATTAGTAGACAGATACTTAGAATACATATCCTGTTTAAAGTTTTAATAATCATAAGTTTTATATTTTAAATCTATAAATAATTATTTTTAGGATTCATTTTAGAGAAAGAGGGAAGAGGCTCTTAAAGGTTGTTTATCTGTGCTGTACTTTGTTTCAAAATATTACATTCTCAAAATTTCTTCACAATTATGTTCTTGCTAATGGTATTAACTATCTGTAGCTGTACAACAAATTGGCCCAAAACTAAGATGCTTAAAATAACAAATGTCTATTATCTCAAAGTTTCTGTGTGTCAGGAATTCTGGTGCAATGTAACTAGTTGCCCCTGACTCAGGGTCTTTCACAGGCTGTAATCAAGGTGTCAGCTGGGTCTACAGTCTCATCTCAAGGCTTGACTGGACAAGAATATGCTTCCAACTGAATCATGCAGTTTGAGTGCCAACAGCCCTAGATTTAGTCTTCCTTGGGCTGTTGGACTGAGGATTTCAATTCTTCCCTGGCTGTTGGCCAGAGGCCTCTTTCTTAATTCTTTGCCATATGGGCCTCTCCACAGGAAAGTTCACAACACAGCAGCTCGCTTATATCAGACAAAGGGCTGAGGGAGAGAGAGAAAGCAGACAGAAGCTAGAGGATTTTTTTGAAACCTAATTTCAATATTGACATATCACTTTTGCCATACTATATATAATAGAATTAATTCACTATATCCAGCCCACGCTTGGAGGGAATTATAGAAGAGCATGAATAATAGGAAGCAAGGATCGGTACTTTCCTGACGGTCCAGTGGTTAAGATTCCACACTTCCACTGCAGGGGGCATGGATTTGATCCCTGGTCAGGGATCAAATATCCCACATGCTGTGTGGTATGGCAAAAACAAAACAAAACAAAACAAAAATAGGAAGCAAGGATCATGAGGAGCTATTTAAGGGGCTGTTTACCACACCAATCATTGTAACAATTGGAAAATGGATACTATTAGGTATTTTTTTTTAAGTTTTGTAGGAGCTTCGATTGAATCACAGATGATTGACAACTTACCTAAGGTAGGACAGCTTTTCTGTGAAAGTCAGAAGCCCAGGGTTCTAAAACTAGCTTTAGTAACTATGACTTTAGATGATTTGTGTTTTAAATCTTTCCTAAACCAAAATAAGGCCTCAGGAGGTATACTAAGAAACACAGCTGAGTATAGGATTGAGGCAGAGTAGCCAAGAGCTAAATAGTGTGGGGAACAGGGAATCCAAAAGACAATCTCAAAATGAAATGGTGAGAGCATTACTTCTGATAGTAAAGCCAGACAAAAGCACACCAAGAAAAGGAAAATACAAGCCAATATTTCTGATGAATGCAGATACAAAAATCCTCAACAAAATACTAGCAAACAGAATTCAACAGCACATTAAATGATCATACACCATGACTAGGTAGGATTTATCTCTGGAATGCAAGGATGGTTCAATAATCCATCAGTGTGATACACCACATTAACAGAATAAAGGATTAAAATCACATGATCATCTCAATATATTTTAAAAATTTAACAAAATTCAACACCTTTCATGATAAAAACACTAAAAAAAACCCCTAAGAATAGAAGAAAATTATCTCAACATAATCAAGGCCATATATGAAAAGCCCACAGCTAACATCATACTCAATGGTAAAAAACTGAAATATTTTCTCTAAGATCAAGAAGAAGGCCGGATACCCACTCTTGCCTCTTGTATTCAACATGGTACTAGAACTCCTAGCTAGAACAATTAGGCAAGAAAAAGAAATGGAAGGCATTCATAAATCATAAAAATTATTCATAAATCATAAAAAGGGAAAGTAAAATCACCTTTGTTCATAGATGACATTGACTAAAGATCCTACACACACACACACACACACACACACGTTAGAATAAACACATTTCACAAATTTTCAGGATACTAAACAACATATAAAAATTAGTTATGTTTCTATACAGTAATTACAGTCTGAAAATGAAATTCAGAAAAAAAATTCCATTTATAATAGCATCAAAAAGAATAAAATACTTATGAATAAACTTAACCAATGAGGCGAAAGACTTGTACACTGAAAACTACAAGATGTTGCTAAAATTAAAGACACAAATAAATGGAAAGTCATCTGTTGTTCATGTATTGGAAGACAATATTGCTAAAAACATCCAACTTTCCCAAAGCAATCCACTGATTTAATACAATACCTATCAAAATCTCAATGACACTTTCCTTTGGAAATAGAAAAGAAATCCTACAATTCATATGGAGCCATAAAGGATTCTGAATAGCCAAAACAATCATGAGAAAGAATAACAAAGCCAGAGGCCTCATACTTCCTGACTTCAAAACATACTACAAAACTTCAGTAATCAAACAGTATGGTACTGGCATGAAGACAGACATATAGATCAATGGAACAGAATAGAGAACTCAATAATAAATCCACACACATATGGTCAAATGATCTTCAACAAAGGTGCCCAAGACCACACAATGGGGAAAAGATAGTCTCTTCAACAAGTGGTGGTGGGAAAACTACCAAAGAATGAAATTGGACCCTTATCTCATACCGTACACAAAAGTAAACTCAAAATGGATTAAAAACTTAAACATAAAATCTACAACTATAACACTCCTAAAAGAAAACAGGGGAAAATCTTCATAACACTGGTCTCAGTGATGATTTCTTGGATATGACACCAAAAGCACAGGCAACAAAAGCAAAAATAGAAAAGTAGGACTATATCAAACTAAAAAGAAATTCTGTGCAGGAAAGGAAATAATCAACAAAATGAAAAGGCAACTTAAAGTATGGGAGAAAATGTTTGCAAACCATACATCTCATAAAGGTTTAATATCCAAAATATATAATGAACTCCTACAACTCAAGAGCAAAACAGACAAACAGATAACCTGATTAAACAATGGGCAAAGGTCTTGAATAGATTTTTCTCTAAATAAGACATACAAATGGTCAATAGGTACATGAAAAGGCACTCAGTATCACTAATCATCAGGTAAATGCAAATCAAAAGCACAATGAGATATCATTTCATACCTGTTAGGATGGTCAATATCAAAAACACAGAAAATAACAAGAGTTGGGGAAATTGGATCCCTATGCACTGTTGGTAGGAATGTGAAATGGCGCAGTCACTATACAAAATGATATGAAGTTTCTTCAAAATATTAAAAATAGAATTAATATATGATCTAGCAATTCTACTTCTGTGTATTTATCCAAAGAATTGAAAATAGGCTCTCAAAGAAGTATGTATTTGTACCTCCATGTTCTTTGCAGCATTATTCATAATAACCAAGACATGAAAACAACCTAAATGTCCACTAATGGGTGAGTGGATAAAGAAAATTAGCTATGTACATACAGTGGAATATTATTCAGCCTTAGAAAGAAGGAAATCCTGTCATATGCAACAGCACGGATGAATCTTGAGAACACTGTGATAAGTGAAATGAGCCAGTCACAGAAGGACAAAGACTGCATGAATCCAACTTAGACAGGATATCTAAAGTAGTAAACTCATTGAAGCTGAAAGTAGAAGGTGATCATCCGGGGCTGGAGGGAGGAGTAAATGAGAAACTGCTGTTCAATGGGTACAGAGCTTCAGTCATGGAAGATGAAAAATTTCTACAGATCTGCTGTACAACAACGTACATATAATTCACAATACTGTACAATACACTTAAAATTTTGTTAAGAGGGTAGACTCTGTGTTATGTGGTCCTTACCACAATAGAAAAAAGTAAGAATAAAGTGGATTCTAAGCAAGTAATAAAGAGATAAAAGAGCTGCTTGATGTGACTGACATGGTGACTAAGGTCAATTATTTCCCAAACAACAAAAAACATAAAAGTAATAACAAGTAATCAGACATTCTGGAAAAACAATAAAAATGTATAGTAAATTGATGGTCCAAATGTTAAGCAAATCAAAGTAAATTAGTGCAAAAACTATGAAGTATAGAAAAATCCATTTCACCTTTTTATTAGGATTATTCTGCTTGCTTTGCTTGAGAGCCCTGCTATTGAATCAATAGTAAAGGAACTAAATTTTGTACACTAATTGTGCACTAAAATCTATTAGAGTCTTAATAATGTAATTATTTGTTGATTTTCAACTTACAGATTTAACTTATGGACATAACATAGAAGACAATATCAGGAAGAAGAAGGTAAAAATTTCAACTTCACAGTGTAAAATTTTCAGTGGACAACATGTTGCGAAGTTGAAAGGGAAAGATGAGGTGAAAAGAATTGTAAGAGCTCAATATCTCTGATATGGTGTATAGTGAAGAGACACTGTCTAAAATTGTTGAAACATGGAAACTTGAAGTTGGTGGCCTTGCTATGTTAGTGGGAATCAGATTATAGTAAGTGGTATAATCTGTAACATGCAAATTCTTTCTTTCTTCCTCTTCTTTTTCCTCATCTCCTCCTCCTTCTTTCTCTTTCTCCTCCTCCTTCTTCTGTAAACTGAACTTTCAGACAAAACAAATCTTGTCCATGCTCTGAGAGTTTGTGGCCTCTGATTTAAGTATAAGTGTTGAAGCTTTCTTGTCAGTGTTGAACCTCTTTGTTTACCCAAAGAGGGGCAGCAAAGTCTGACCCTCTCTATTCTATTTCCGCATAAACTCTATCTTCTGTTTCTTTGAACATTTCCATCTTGGAGTTCCAAAACTCACAGATCTTGCCAGTTAAAAGCCTTAGTTGTCTTCGTTGTGATAAAATTTGAAGCCAAGAATTTGTCTTTTTTGTTCTCTCCATGTTCCTTTGTACTTTTCCTTATGAAATGAATATCCCAGAGGCGATGAATAACACTGAGTCAGACAGCGTATCGGGGCAAGGCATTAACGTATTTGGGAGACAAGCACAATGGATAATATTTACAAATGTTATGCTACTAAATTTATTATTTAAAGATAAACAATAGAGAAAATAAATAGTAAAAACCAAAAAATGAGATAAAAATAGAAAGGGGGTAGGCTTTGTAAATAAATTCTCTCTTTAATGTTTGGTCATCAATAGATAATATATTAATCAATTATTCATATTTAAAGTTGAGGTAATTAGAAGATTTTTTAAATAAAATACTGTATTTAGAAGATTTTGCTTCATGGAAGTGAGACTAAGAAGGGGAGGTGTGAATCAGGTAAATGTTGCTTTTCATTATAAGCTTCATCTGTAAAAACATTGATGATTAATATGAATTTTTTGTCTTTTTCATTATATTCATTCCCGATGTCTGTAGCAGGTCTGTTACATAGGACAGCCTTCTGTTGGTGATGCTTAATGGAGAACAAAGAAAGAGTGGGTGTTCAATCTTAGTCTAGGGCAGCAAATGGAATAGTAGCTACCAATGTACTGTGCTACTCTCTGTGGTTTGCATTGTTCCAAGAAGTGACTACCAGCTACCTAAACAGGTCCATGGTGGAGTGGAGAGATACAGAAGTCAAACAACTGAAGACAATCAATGCATGAAAAGAAAAAAAAAAATAATGCTTTCTCCAAAACACTGAATGAAAGAAATTCTTGAAGGTAAAGGATTTGGAGCTATACACTCAAGTTACACTTGCTTGCAGAATTAAAGTAAGGAACTAAATTTTTTTCAAGACTCCCACTTCACCACTAATTTCTATGATCAGTTCTACAAAGCAGGCATCAAAGTAGACTTCCTCATATGGCCCTATGTTCATAGAATGCATAGTTCTTCAACTTAGGCCTTTTTTTCTTTTTTTGAGTCTCTCACCAGTCTGTGGTTTCTCTAAAGTTTTCCACATGTATTTTCTACGCCACCCTCCCTTTGGATTTGTCAGAATCTCGAGCTCTGTTTTCTTTTCCTGAACTTGGCCAGCTCACCTCAGCTGGGAGTTTCCTCCTGGCTTTGGTCTGCTTCTGTTCCTGGGTACTTTTAGCCTGGATAAATCTTCTTATGAATATAATTGTCTCTCTTGGACTCAGTGCCCAAACATGAAATCCAACAGACATTTTATGACAGGGGTACATTTTTCTTAATGTCAGAGATTTCTTCTCCTTTTATTCTGTTACTTAATATTTTTTCCATTGATTTTATTGCTTCATTTTATCTTCAGGATACTGTTCCCATCTGAATAGGATGCAGACTTTCTGTCCTACTTGCTGTATATAGTCTATGTAAAATGAAGCCTATTACCAAGATAGCATTTGCTTTGAGGCACAATCTACTAAAATAATGTAGTTGTCAACAAAGCATATACAGAATTTTGATTTGATGATAAGGATAATTTTGGAGGAAAATAACTGGAAAAATGTTAAATCAAAAGACCTTGATTTAATTCACAGCTCCCTTTCTGACATAACACAGCATATTGAACAAAATCTTGCACTGCCTAACGACCTAAGATCTAATTTTATGTGTTTGAAATGTTTTTATTTCACTGGGAAAAAAATTTTTCCTTTTTATATACTTTATAGAATGTAGTGTGTATTATATATATTTGAGGAAGTTAATTAAATATATGTATATTTCAGGACTTATTTAAATACATAGTTGAAATATATTTACATAATTTCATTAATAATAATAATTATTGCTAATATCTCTGCAACTGATTCTCTTAGTTTCTACACATGATTTTGAACCGAGGAACATAATTCTTTATGCATGATCAGGGAAGCTATGCGCATCTCATACTACTCCTTGAATTTGATGCAGCTTAACCTATATATGATTCTTAAATTAATTCTATATCACATTTATCCTACTAGCTTTTCTCTCAGAGATTTAGCCAAGGACAGTTTTGTTGTAATACTTGACTATTCTCCATAAATTTGGATTTAAAGTCCAGGGAAGGATTCCAGTAAATTTATGGAGTATTAAGCATGACTGTTTTTCTCTGATTTCATCACAAACCCACTAAAATGAGGTTTCAGCCTGCAAGGACCAAAGGGTACAAAGAGGTGATGAGAGCACATGAAAGTTGATGACAAAATTCTAAGTGACATAAAGCAGATGGATGAGTGATAACTGACATAGCAAATCACAGAAAGATGAAAACTAAGTGCCTTGCCAAAAAGCAAGGGCAGAAATTTGGAAAAGCTGTAAAAATTGGAGGCAAGAGATTCTCGGAAGATAGATGGTATGAGGTAGACCTGAATTAAAGAAATAGATTGAAAGTATACAATTACACCTCTCAAATCACCTCTCCCATATCACACAGTCTAACAGTAGACCTTCATTCACCTGAGCAAAAGACCCCTACTATGTAGTAGGCAGTGTTATGTATGCTGCAGATACAGAAGGGAATAGAACAGACAACAATCCCAGTCCTTACAGAACTTAAATTCTAGGAGAGGAAGACAAGCAAAAGATGTTTAGTCATTAAATAGTATAGCATATATAATATTTTTAATGAACAAATAAAGGAAAGCAGTTAACATGGGACAGTGCCAGAAAGAGAAAAATACAAGTTTAAAATTCTTAGAGATATAAAACAAGATATTGCATTTATTTCATAAGAATAGGATTCTACACTCACAAAAGAAGAAAAAAATTCACAGGAAAAAAAGGATAATGAAAATTAATAATGAAATAGCAGACATCTTTTAAAATAAATAGAAAATTTGGAAAATTGGAGAAGAAAGTTGAGGAAATCTCTAAGAAAGTAGAACAAAAGGCAGAAATGTGGGAGGAAAAGAGAAAAAAAGGAGAATAATATTAAAGAATCTAGCCAGGCAGGTAAACATCAAAAGAATGAGTTCCAGAAAGAAAGAGGAACTAGAAGAGAGGAAATTAACAAGGAAATAATACAAGAAAATATCCAGTACTGAACAGTATAATCCTACAGATTAAAATGGCCCAGTTCATTGTTCATCTTTCTTTTTGCATAAGTTCTTCCTTCAAGAACAGTTTTTCCTTCCTTTTAATGTGCACCCTTTAGAAGTTCCAATTTATTTTCTAAAAATGCTTTTATTTCTCATTCTTGAACAAATATTGATTATAAAATTCTAATTTTCACTATCAGCACTGTGAAGTGAAGACATTGTTGCATAGTATTCCGGAATTTATCGTTGCTTTTAATATATTTGCGGTTCCCCAATTTTCATTTTCTAATGGTTGTTTTTCTGTAATTTAAGCTCTAATTAATTTCCACAATGACAGGAAAATACACACTATATCAAGGTCTGATATGTGTAAGGCTTGCTTAATTGCTCTAGGATCTATTTTGAAAAATGTTTCACATTCAGGTGAAAAAGATGTATATTCTGAAATTACTGGACGCAGTATTTAAAAATGTCAGTTAGGTCAAGTTTGCTACTGGTATTGCTCAAAACATTCATATTCTTGCTCCTTTTGTTGTCTGCCAGTTCTGTCAGTTATTGAGAGAATCATGCTAAAAGCTCTAAGATTTTAGATTGTATCGTTTTAATTCTGTCGACTTTTAATTTATGTATTTTGAAGTTGTTTTCAAGTGCACACATTTAGAATTGTTACACCTTCCCTAAGTGTCACCTTTTCCATAAGTTACCTTTCAACATATCTATATTTATATATATATATTTTTTAACATCTTTATTAGAGTATAATTGCTTTACAATGGTGTGTCAGTTTCTGCTTTATAACAAAGTGTATCAGTTATAAATATACATATGTCCCCATATCTCTTCCCTCTTGCATCTCCCTCCCTCCCACCCTCCCTATCCCACCCCTCTAGGTGGTCACAAAGCACCGAGCTGATCTCCCTGTGCTACGCGGCTGCTTCCCACTAGCTATCTATTATATGTTCGGTAGTGTATATATGTCCATGCCACTCTCTCACTTTGTCCCAGCTTACCCTTCCCCCTCGCCGTATCCTCAAGTCCATTCTCTAGTAGGTCTGCATCTTTATTCCAGTCTTGCCCCTGGTTCTTCTGACCACTTACTATTTTTTTTTTTTACATTCCATATATATGTTAGCATACGGTATTTGTTTTTCTCTTTCTGACTTACTTCACTCTGTATGACAGTCTCTAGGTCCACCCACCTGACTACAAATAACTCAGTTTCATTCCTTTTTATGGCTGTGTAATATTCCATTGTATATATGTGCCACATCTTCTTTATCCATTCATCTGTTGATGGACACATAGGTTGCTTCCATGTAATTTGTAATTCCTTGTAATTTGAAGAATATTTCTTGTAAATGAAATATGGATGCATCTCCTCAAAAAATCTACGGTGGTAGTCTTTGTGTTTTTATCGGAGTGTTTAGTCAATAAACATTTAATGTAATCACTAATATACTTGGGACTTATTCTATCATCTTGCTGAATTTTTTTTAAATTTAAACAATCTGTTCTTTGTTCTTCTCTCCCTTCTTTCTTGCCCTTCTAAAATAATCATTATTTTTATTATTCCACTTCATTTCTGATATTAGGTTTCTTCTTATCTTTTGTTTTTATTTTATATATCTTTAGTTATTTCTCTAGAAATTACTGAGTCCATTCTTAATTCATTAAAAACTTTCATTAATCTGTATTTTTACCATATCTTAGACAAAAAAAGAGAAAATAATAAAAGTTTAAGTCTATTTACCATTTCATCAACATTTGGACTATTGTCATATATTTTACTTCTATAATTTTTAGGCTTGACAAGAGATTATTAGTCTTATTGCTTTAAACAGTAAGCCATCATATATTTTCCCAAATTTATGTATATATATATATATATATATATATATATGTACCCTTTCTGGTTGTTCATGTTTCTAACATGTAGATTCCCTTCCCTGGCAACATTTTATTCAGCCTGAAGTACTTTTCTTTAGTATTTCTTCTAGTGCAGATCTGCTAGCATCTAATTCTCTGAATTTTTGTTTGTCTGATGGCAACTTTATTTTGATTTTGTGAGGATATTTTTTTGAATTTGTTACTGGGTATTAATTTTGAATTTGTTATTGGGTATTAATTTTGTATCCTGCTACTTTACCAAATTCATTGATTAGCTTTCCATCCAAAAACAACAAAATATACTTTCTTCTCAAGTGTTCATGGAACATTTTCCAAGATAGAACATATCTTGGGTCACAAATCAAGCCTTGGTAAATTTAAGAAAATCAATGAATTTAAGAAAATCAATGAATTTAAGAAATTTAAGAAAATCAATGAATTTGATAAACTAGCAGGATACAAAATTAATGCACAGAAATCATTTGCATTCCTATACATGAATGATGAAAAATATGAAAGAGAAATTAAGGAAAAACTCCCATTTATGATTGCAAAAAAAGAATAAAATGCCTAGTAATAAACCTACCTAAGGAGACAAAAGACCTGTATGCAGAAAACTGTAAGACACTGATGAAAGAAATTAAAGATACAAACAGATGGAGAGATATACCATGTTCTTGGATTGGAAGAATCAACATTGTGAAAATGACTATACTACCCAAAGCAATCTAATGATTCAATACAATCCCTATGAAACTACCAGTGGCATTTTTCACAGAACTAGAACAAAGTAATTTCACAATTTGTATGGAAACAGAAAAGACCCCGAATAGCCACAGCAGTCTTGAGGGAAAAAAAAGGAGCTGGAAGAATCAGGCTCCCAGACTTCAGACAATACTACAAAGCTACAGTAATAAAGACAGTATGTTACTGGCACAAAAACAGATATATAGATCAGTGGAACAGGATAGAAAGCCCAGAGATAAACCCACACACATATGTTCACCTTATCTTTGATAAAGGAGGCAAGAATATACAATAGAGAAAAAACAGCCTCTTCAATAAGTGGTGTTGGGAAAACTGGACAGCTACATGTAAAAGAATGAAGTTAGAACACTCCCTAACACCATACACAAAAATGAACTCTAAATGGATTAGAGGCCTAAATGCAAGGCCAGACACTCTAAAACTCTTAGAGGAAAACATAGGCAGAACACTCTATGACATAAATCACAGCAAGATCCTTTTTGACCCATCTCCTAGAGAAATGGAAATAAGAACAAAAATAAACAAATGGGACCTAATGAAACTTAAAACCTTTTGCACAGCAAAGGAAACTATAAACACGATGAAAAGACAACCCTCAGAATGAGAGAAAACATTTGCAAATGAATCAACGGACAAAGGATTAATCTCCAAAATAGATAAACAGTTAATGCAGCTCAATATAAAAAAAAATAAACAACCTAATTAAAAAATGGGCAGAAGACTTAAATAGACTTTTCTCCAAAGGAGACATATAGATGGCCAAGAGGCACATGATAAGCTCCTCAACATCACTAATTATTAGAGAAATGCAAATCAAAACTACAATCAAAACTCACACCTCACACCGTTAGAATGGGCACCATCAGAAAATCTACAAACGCTGGAGAGGGTATGGAGAAAACGGAACCCTCTTGCACTGTTGGTGGGAACGTAAATTGAGACAGCCACTATGGAGGACAGTATGGAGGTTCCTTAAAAAACAAAAAATAGAATTACCATATAGGATTACCCAGCAATCCCACTATTGGGCATATACCCAGAGAAAACCATAATTCAAACAGACACATGCACCCCAATGTTCATTTCAGCACTATTTACAATAGCCATGTCATGGACGCAACCTAAATGTCCATCGACAGACAAATGGATAAAGAAGATGTGGTACATATAAATGTATAATGGAATATTACTCAGCCGTAAAAAGCAATGAAATTGGGTCATTTGTAGAGATGTGGATGGACCCAGAGACTGTCATACAGAATGAAGTAAGTCAGAAAGAGAAAAACAAATATCAAATATTAATGCATATATGTGGAATATAGAAAAATGGTACAGATGAACCACTTTGCAAGGCAGAAATAGAGACACAGATGTAGAGAACAAATGTATGGACACCAAAGGGGGAAAGAAGGTGGGGATTAGTGGTGGTGGGATGAATTGGGAGATTGGGATTTACATATATACATTAATGTGTATAAAATAGATAACTAATAAGAACTTGCTGTATAAAATAAATCAATAAATTAAATAACCAGTGGTAAACAAAACAAAACAAGAAAATAATTTGCTCACACAGATGAAAGTAAACACATAAAATTATTGTTAATTTTTTTAAAAATTAACAAAAAAAATAAAACCACGAGCCATGAAATAGAGAAAGATAAAGTAGATATATAGAAAGATAGGAAAGCATGTCTTTCTTCAGGGTTCTAGTAGCTGCTCCCTTTCCTTTTCCCTTCAGCCTAGGGGTTCACAGTGGTTTATTGTTAGTTTGTCATCTGGATACTTAAGTATCCCTTTTAGTTTCCCCAAACATTATCAACTTCTTTTTAAAATAGTACTTTTATTTATAATAAAAGTTTTATTATTAAAATAAAATAAAACTCTATTAAAATTTATAATAGTACTTTTATCCTCTTGAAATCTTCCTGATTGATACAACTCTCAAATTTGTATCTCTAGCTATAACCTCTCTCACAAACTCCAGATTTGTTTACAAAACACTCACTTGTTTTTCTCTCTGAGAAGTCATTTTGAAAATACCTCAAAATCAGCATACACAAAACTGAACTTCTGAATTTCCCCCAAATACCGTCTCTGCCAGAGCCTTCCCCATGTTATTTAATGGCAACTTGATCTTGGAGTTGCTTTAGCCATTCATTATATCTTATGATCCAACAATTCCTTTATTAGATGCACACCCCTAAGAAATTCTTGCATGTGTACCCCAGGAGACATGCAAAAGAAAATTAATATCATGTCTATAATTCTTGCAAAGAAAGAACAGGCTAAGTCTCATTAAGAATAGATTGGATAGGGCTTCCCTGGTGGCGCAGTGGTTGAGAGTCCGCCTGCTGGTGCAGGGGACACGGGTTCATGCCCTGGACCGGGAAGATCCCACATGCCGCGGAGAGGCTGGGTCCACGAGCCATGGCTGCTGAGCCTGCGCATCCGGAGCCTGTGTCCGCAATGGGAGAGGCCACAACAGTGAGAGGCCCGCGTACAAAAAAAGAAAAAAAAAAGAGTAGATTGGATAAACAGTGGTTATACAGATGGAATAGTATACAGCCCTGAAAATGACTGAACCACAGCACTGCGCAGACTCATAAATGGATGTCTCAAATCAAAGATTAGGTTAAAAGAACAAGACTCAATAAAATTCAAATATTGTTTTAAAACAGTGAAAAGTAAAATATATTATTTGAGATTTCAAATCTAGGTGGTAAAACTATAAGGAAAGGCAAAAAATTACAAAACAAAAAACAAAAGTCAGGATATGTTTATCTCTGGTTAGAGAAAAAGAAAAGCATTTAAGAAAGGGGACAGCAGGGGGCTTCCCTGGTGGCGCAGTGGTTGAGAGTCTGCCTGACAATGCAGGGGACACGGGTTCGAGCCCTGGTCTGGGAGGATCCCACATGCCACGGAGCAACTGTGCCCATGAGCCACAACTACTGAGCCTGCACGTCTGGAGCCTGTGCTCTGCAACAAGAGAGGCCGCGATAGTGAGAGGCCCGCGCACTGTGATGAGGAGTGGCCCCCACTTGCCACAACTGGAGAAGGCCCTCACACAGAAACGAAGACCCAACACAGCCAAAAATAAATAAATGAATAAATAAATTTATTAAAAAAAAAAGAAAGAAAGGGGACAGTGGGTATTAAAGGTAATGGCATTGTTCTATTTCCTAAGATTGATAATTGCATTTATATTCCTTTTATTATTATATAAACATATGTATATACTATCTGCTCCCTTGCAGATAGATAATATGTTTCATAATAAAAAGGTTACACAGTACATTGTTGATGACATCTAATTTATTTCCACAATTGGATTCTACTTGTAAAAAGTAAAACATATTTTATAAAGATTCTAAGTTTTATTTGAGAGATATAATTTGAGAAATTATAAAAGAAAATACTGAAAAGAAATGTAAAATTAGAGGGGATTAACTACTGTTAATTTTAAGAGTTAAAGGACTGCTGGTCTAGCCATAGAATATGCAATTAAAAGCCACTGGAAAAGAATAGACAAGACATAAATAGACCGTTTAGCTCATAAACTGTTAAAAGTTGATAAAGACGCAAGAAAAACTGATGGGAAACTTGAATTATGTTGTAAGAACTGATTCAAAACATGGTTTAAAAATGTTCATATCATACACCAGAAAAAATTATAGGAGCATATTTAAAATTAAATTGTGTTTTAAATGCAAGGAGGTAGAAGGTGAAGCCTTATGGAAAGCATGGACATTTTGTACATTAAGGTGATAAATATTATGAAAAAAATGTAATACATGAAAATATTCTAATATTCAAATATTATAAGCTTCCCTCTGTAAAGTAACAGAAATACCAATATCAATAGAAAAATGTTCTGGGGAATTACTGGACAAATATTTTACCTTAATCTAGATGAAGAGAATTTAGAAATTCCCTTCAGAGCCTATGTGGTTAATATCAAGAGATTTTAATGTGGAAATCCAAGGAAACAACAATATATGCACAATGTAGTCAACACAACAATTTTAAGAACATAAGCAAAGGACATATCAGATACACAAAGAAACTAGAGACCAAGCATATGATAAGATGTTCAGTCTTATCAATTTTTTTAACCACCGAAAGAAATTTAAATTAGTATATAAATAAGTTGTAATGATAATAATCAGCATAGCAAAGGATCACGAAACTGGGACTTAAACAGTACTAGTGTCTGTTACATTATATTTTGGAGTTATTATTGTATCAAGTTTGATAAACATATTTCTAACTAGTGACCAAATAATACCTTACCTGGGAATATACCCCTAAAGAAATAGTAATCCAAAGTGTAGGAAAAATTTTTCAAGGATAAAGATATTAATAGCTGCACTATTAGTAACGGTATGATATTGGAATCTATCTGGATATCCAATAAGGGGAAGGTGAAGTACATTTTTTTGAAGTGATATTATTCCAGAAGCAAAATGATGGCTAAAACACTATGTAAGAAACATGAAGATGTTTATGATGTGATGTTAAGTGATTAAAGACCAGAGAGAGAGAAATGTGTTTCAGTGTTTCTGAAATGTTAACCTATAAATGATTTAAGTTTATGTCCACAAAGAAGTGAGAGTAAGGAGACAACAACCACAGTAAAAGGCTTCTGAGCATTGTAGTTATGTATTATTAACATGTGTTTGCCAGGTCAACTCCATGTCAGTAATTATAACATCACCCTCCATTTGTGTCACTAATGATGCCACACCATCTACACACCAGTAGAGGTAAGGTAAGGCTCACTCCAGAATATATCACTAGTTACCTTTGTACCATCTTAGGTGGGAAAACATTTCAAGGTTTTGTAAAGAATTCAGAACTTTAATTTACAGAAATATTTTTAAATTATATTATTTCAAAACTAAAAGGTCCTTGCCAGCTGCATTAGATATTTGCTTTAACATTTTTCCTAATTAGTTGAATTCAGTCCAAATCGAGTCATCCTGTACCTCATCCAACACTTTCTCATTAAACAAACAAACAAAAAACCAGACAAACAAACAAAAAAAAAACCCTAGAATACATGTAAAACTAGCATTATGGGGAAAATCCATTTTTTGTGATATTTAATAGGCATTTTCAAACTGTATACTTGTTTACTGTTTTTGTATTCTTACAGGACTCCCAGCTCTTTGTAAGATCAAAACCCAGCTCATCTTTACTTTAAAAATAAGCCTTCATTCATCAGAAAATAATTTATGAAACACCTACAGCATACACAGAGGATACCGTAATGAACTAAATAGACAAAGTCCCTGCCCTAATGGAACTCACATTTTAGTGGAAGTGGGAGAAATTTTTAAAGTATGCTAAAAGCTATATAAATAGCGTCAGCAATAAATGCTATGAAGAAAAATAAACAGTGTCAGAGATGGAGAAAGAGAGGCTAGTTGGGGAAGCGCTCTCTGAATTTGTTACCTACCTTTCCCAGTTGGTCCCCAACGAGGATCCTTCTGCCTGGTGTCATTGAAGCCACAAGAACACGCAGAGTCCAGTTCGGAAGCAAAGGAAAGGGTTATTCTTTGGTCAGAGAATGGCGAGGTGGTAGCTCGCATTCTAGAAACCATGCTCTCCAGGACAAAGCGTCAGTCAGCAGGGCTGCTTCATAGGCATCTCGTCAGCGGAGAGAGAGGAGCTCTGGCGGGCCTGGTGCAGGCGTGGTGCTGCTCACGCGCCAGCTCGCAGCGCCGAGCTCAGCGCCTCTGCACGCTTCCCGCCGCCGCCATCTTGAATCGAAGTGCCGGGTGCACCGCTTCTGCGCATGCCCAAGCTGAGGCGTCAGCGCAGCCGTTTTGCGGGAGGCACTCTGCTCTGAAGTGCCGCTTGCGAGCCCTCTGCAAGCGGTTCCCTGTGAGCAAGTGACGCTTACCACAAAGGAAAGAAAGAAAGGAAAAGGTTAGACTTTATTTTATTACTCAGATTCTCTTTTTATTTAACGGGAGTTGTTAATGGGCTTTGCCTGTGACAAACTGATGACACCTGAGTAGAGCCCTGAATGACGTAATGTGAGGGAAGAATATTCTAGGCAGAAGGAATAGCAAGCAGAAGAGTACCGAGATGAGAAGCAGACCAGGTTGTCTATCACAGAGCAGTGGGAGGGAGAGTAGGAAGAGAGAAGGATAGAGAGTATGTGAGGGGGATTATTGAGATATTATTACATTTAAAATTTTCTATATGAGCTCATTACTCACTAAACAGAAAAACACTAGCAAACAAACAACAACAACAAAAAACCCCAGCTCTTGTGGCTTTTTTTTTTTTTTTGGAGGGGGAGACAATTAACATATAAATAATGGCTATTTCATTCTCACCAGGCTCAAACAATCATCCCCCAAAAGGCTACGGATGTGTTGCGCTGTGCACACAGTTTGCATGCACCAGACTGTAAGGTTTTTCAGGACAAGGAGGAAAAAAATCAATGCCCCACTTTGTCATCTGATATTTCTGAAGTGAGGACATTGCCATAGCGGTTGGAGATACAAAGACACTGGTGTTAGAAAAGTCAGACACCTATTTCTAAATAAGTTAGGATTTATTTGACTGTTATTTTCATCGTAGCCACAGGCAGTCATTCACCGGAGACTTGAACCCTGCCAAACAAGCCCCTCCAGGCACTCTTGGAAAGGTTTGCATACCCCTTTCCATGCCTGGTGGGCTCAGGATGAAGCACAACCATGGGAGCTGTCGATATACATTAGATTCAGGTCTTTTATCTAAAAGTGAGACGATTCAGGGAAAGAGAGGCAGATTTTTAACATCTTATTTCTCTAATATGGGGGCGGGGGGATGGCAGGTCTACATCTGCTTCACTGAATTCCATTTAAACTAAGTGTTAAATAGTTCCAAAAGCAAAAAAACAGGAGAAAGAAAGGAAGGAAGGGAGGGAGGGAGGAAGGAAGGAAGGAAGGAAGAAAGAAAGGAAGAAAGGGGGAAAATATTCATGTTATATATGTTTGGGGACTTCATAAAATATGTGTAAATTTTAGAGCTCTGGTTTATAAATCTGCTATAAACAATGGGATAAGGGTGTTTCATTTGGGGTGTAGTATCTTCCTTCGGTCTTTACTGATGATTATGTAGTTCTTTAATTTGTCAGGATGTTAAAGGAGCACTATCTATTTTTGTTAAGTTATTTAAAACTCCTTGGGATATAGCATAATAAGTGTATCATAAAATATACTATGCAAACTGTCCATATTTCTCCATCATGAAAAAGTAACACATAATTCATGCTCAGTTCAGCTGATTTAGCAAACTTAAAATTGAAAACCACCTTTGCCTTTTTATAGCCTGATATTAGTAGCCTTCAGAGCCAGTACAACCTGCTGTGAAACTTGGGACTTACTTAAAAATTACGCCATAAGCCACATCACTGATGTAGAAAATTTACTTCTGGATAGAAAATTTTATTAAAAATTAATATGAGGACAAATCAGGATATTGCATAAATTACATTTTTATACAAATACAATTTTGTCTGCAATAAAAATTATTGTTTCAAAGACCATACAGTCCTTAATTTTGTACTAATTTGCTTCACTTTCTGCTTGTATGCTCTTAACTATTTAATAAGCCTATTTATAACCCAAACAATTTATCTTACTTCACTGCATACAGATATAAAATATCTCTGAACACAAGAGAAACCCCCAAAAGCCTATAACTATGTTGAATTAGAAACTACTTCAAGAAAGTGTGAACTCTGAAGAGATGGGAATTATTAGACTTCATATTGTTTCCCTAATAAGCTTAAACCATCCTAAAACTTTATCCATTTTATCCTCATAGATTCCTTGAGAAGGTCTGGGAAAAGGCATTATTATCTATTTGAGTAAGAAGGAAATTCAATGTGACATTTACTGGTATTTTACTTTAAATTTACTACTATTATTAGTAGAGGTTGCAATGAATTTGATATATTTCAAAATGAAAAGCATTACAATCAGTGAAGAATATTTTTACACTAGAGATCAAAATAAAACAAGGAGTTAAAATGTAAAAACTCAATGGAAAAAGCTACTTGAAAGAGGTGAGCTTATTAATTTTTTTCTTCCCACGTGCTTGGTCTGTCTTATTCTGTCTTTTATTTAAATTCAACCTGCTTTCTTGTCCTTTAAGAAAAGACCTTTAGGCTCCTTTCTTATAAAAGGTTTCAGAGAAGTTTTAAGGAGGGATTTGAGAGAGGAGATGATTTTGAATAATGGGCATGAAATAGGAGAGTGTTTTTAGAGTTAAGTATGGTGTGGAAATTTTCAGTCTTAAAAGTGGGAATAGGAAACTATATACTATATGTTTGAATCCTTTCTAACAAGGATAATAGTTTTAACTTTTTAATGTGATTTTCCTTTTTCTTCCTTCCTGGTACATGACCTTCACTCTCTTGGCCTAAGGCATCCATCTCTCTGGATTTGTATGTGAGGAAAATAGGGACACAGAGGTGCATCCAGCTTTTTAAAAGTTGAAATAGAATTAAGCAGTAAAACAGGCTGTAATCTTGAAAGACAATTTTCCAGATTTGTTTATTTCCCACTTTATCTAACAACCAAGCCTGCATGACCCATGCTCATAGAATTCTCCCACAGTGGAGGAGATATCGCTGGCCACCACTAAGGCTTAGTTGAAGTATGAGAAAAGAAGGGTAAGAAAAGAAAAGCTCATCTTTCCCAATTGTGGAGATTAGTAGGAAGCAGGAAGAGAGAAATAGGAATGCAAAGGGGCATAATTAAGGTGCACTGATGTTTTCTGCTCTGGGCTATATGAGAGTAAGAGCCAGGTTTAGGGTAGAAGGGAATCCTACACATTCACACCTCCACTTCTTATTTGAGAGTATGAGAGGAGGTCCCTTTGCAGACTATCTTAGACCAATCAAAAGTCAGTTTGGGTGGTCAGCATGGTCAAAAAAGACTGTGAAATGCTGCTTTCTGAGCCATCCTTGTTTCCAAAATTAGCCATGAGTCTGGTTGTGGAGTTTGCCAGAGAGGCTCATGGGAGTAAGAATAAGGCATCTTTATTCCCAGATTGAAGAGCTGGAACCAATGTGATCTCAGTCAAATTCTAGAGAAGTCTATTGTGTCAACAAGAACTGGTAGAGTCCAAGTCAGCCAGGAGGCCTGTTGAGCCCAAACAAGTACCAAGACGCAGGTCATAAGTTCTAGCAGCAATGCAAGTTGCCCCATCAACCAAGACATCATCTTCGAGAGAGAAGCAGGCATAGAAGCGTTTCCCTGGGAGACTGGGTATTCTTAACCAAATGAAATGATGAGTATTATTTGAAAGGGCTGTTTAAACTACTGATTAGATTTTTACTTAATTTTCTTCCCCCTTAATCAGTAGAGAGGTAAACCTTAAGAAATAGACCAGATTAGCTATAGAAAACTCAAAGGAGGCAAGCCGCTGGGCCAGCTGGGCAGGGAATGCGGGTCAGCTCTGTGGGATGAGGCTGCCGCAGCAGATTGACCCATGCTCTGCCCCTTAGCTGGGTGGGTGAGTGCCCGTGGCAAGCGCCTGTGCCCCCGGGGACAGGGATAGGGACCCCCTGAGAGGGAGGGACTACCGGAAGTGGGGCACGCGAGTAGAGAGAGAGAGAGACCCTGGGAATTGGGGACACCTGGGGAAGTGGGCAGCCTCGGAAGATTGTCAACAGGACGTGTGGTCTCTTGGGCTCCAGGAACGATGGATTTCTGACCTCTCCTTGGGGTAGGGTGGGGAGGAAGGTGATTCTCGAAAAATGATGGGCTCCAGGTGAGGAAGATTCCCAGCTTCACCCTAACAAATTGTGTTTGCACCCATCCATATGCCCACCCATCAGTTCATTCCCCAGACTGTGACTGAGTCCTGCTTGTGTTTGATACTGCCAAGACCTGGAGATTAAACAGGAAGCTCTAGGTGCAGCGTAGAGCCCAATGTGGGGCTATATACATCTTTGCTCTGCCTCACTAGGTGTGTACCTTGGGCACTTAACCTCACATCATCTGCTGGTATTTACAGAGCACTGTCATAGGCCAGGCACTGGGATAGCTGTGAATGTGGCAGGCAAGCTGTCTGCCTTCATGGAATTTACATTCTAGTGGGCAGTTTCCCCTTTTGTACAATAGGAACAGTAATAGTGCTCTCACCAAATATTGTGAAGATTAAACAAGAGATGGATGTAAACTTCTTATCAGGGTGCTTGATACATGGTAAAACGTTCAGGTACATATTAACTCTTTTCCTCATTCTGCTGTAAGTTAAACTTCATAAGGCAAAGAATTATATCGTTTATTGTCGTGTGCCCAGCTCGTGTGAGCACAGTGCCTGACATATGCCAGGTGATCAGTAATTATTTGATAAATGAATGGATGAGTGAAACTGACTGAGGAATTTGAGGTAGACACACATGACACTGGACTGCAATTTCTAAAAGAGAAATAGGAACCCAGTGCTGTGGAAAACTGGAGAGAGTCACCCTGGGGGTGTCAAGGAAGGCTTCACAGAGGAGGTGACATTGAAGCTAGGCCTGGAAGGTGATGAGTTGTCTGGTTGGGAATAAACAAAGTGAAGAAATTCCAGGCAGAGGTTTAAAAAAAAAAAAATCAGAGGAGTTAGATTATTCTGTACATTCAAATTGTGGGATGTGTGAAGATGTAGGAATAGGACTTGTTAGATTCACGTTCACATATAAATAAATTTATATTTTATAATTAATTAATATTAAATTTTCCATTTGTTTCCAACTCTTCAATATTAAAGTATTGAATATTTGATTTATTTTTCATAACATTACACTTGAATAAAGAATGGATGTCTCAAAGAAAAATGTGTATTGCTATTTCCCCAAGATATAATATAGGCCTGTCATATTTAAGGTAATCAATAAATATTTGAGTAAGGAAAGTAATAAAGTACCTAATAAGATCTTCATTCATAATAAGAGTACTGGAGGCACAGGTATTATCTGTTGACGATCTATAGCTCCATGATTTTAATTTACTTCAGTTCAATGTGTATCTGTCAATTGCTGAAAGGACCAAAAAGAACTTTGAGCTATGCTTCCTGCTGTTTAAGAGCTACAGCCTCATCAATAAGTTAAGATTCATAGCCTGGACAAAATGAAGACCCAAACTGTAATACCATCTTGAGGGTTATGAGATTCTGAGGATAGAGAACTGAAGCCTTCAGTTGATAAAAGCCTATGCTGGAAGGATCTAGAGAATGATAACCACAGTGAAGATTTCTTTAACTTAGATTTTAAAAATTGAATCATTAACAAAAGACCAAATATGGGGACCTAGAATTATGAACATGGGATTTCATCCTTAATGGTACAGGAAATAGAAAATGGGTTCTTGAATTGGGTATCCAAGTGATGAAACTCTGGTAGCAAGGATCATGTGATTCCCTTTATAGCCAAGGAAGAGCAAGTGAAAGTATTCTGAGGACTCCAAGGAATACATTTGTTCTTCCTGATAAGATGATCAAGTGTAGGTAGCACCACTCTCTCCATTTTCTTCCATCCTTGAATACAGATGGGACACCTGAAACTAAACTAGTCTTTTTGTGACCATGAGACAATAAACCAACATCCCATAGATGATGAGAAATAAAAAGATCATGAATATTAGATGACATTTTTGAGTGGCTTCACCACTGCCTACCTCCAGACTTCTTATATGAATAAAATATATCTACATATTATAGTCTCATTAATTCAGACTTCCTGTTACTTATAATGAAAAGTGTTCCTAAGTAGTAAAAGAAGAAGCAGAAGAGGATTATAGAAGTCCTGGTATTCTTTACTTACTAAGTAGCTTGGGTTTTATAATAAAGAAGAATATGATTTAAGGATTTAAAACAGGAAAGTGACTTGGTTAGAGTTCCATTTCAGAAAACTATCAATAATACTAGAAACATTGTGAAGTATGAGTGTTAGAAAATGGTAAGACCAAACTAAGGAAGAAAGAACTAAACTGTGAGAAAGAAACAATGGCTTAAAATAAGAGAGTAATATTAGAGATGAAGAGATAAAAGTCCAAAATGTCAATATGTTAAGGAACTTGTATCAACAGGATTTGATGGTAAGAGAGAAAGGAGTCTTGTATCATTTCTAAGATATTTGGAAAGAGTGGTGGCATGAATATTAGAATGAGGAACATAGGGGGAAGAACAGTTTGGAGGTTGATAAATTCACTTTTGAGATTTTGAGTTTAAGATGCTTAAGTAACATCAAAATGGCATATGGGTTTGTAGTTCAGGAGACATCTGATCTAGATAGACAAATTTGCGAACGATTAGCAGAGGTGACAGACAGTGGAATATGGAGAGCAAGAAATGTGTATTATAAATAATTCTGGGAAATACCAATATTTAAGGGAAAAAAGAGAAGAGATGCCTTTGAAGGAGACAAAGAAAGAATGGACCAAAGAGGGCAGAGAAGAACCAGGAGGGAAAGGGATCACAAATGCCAAGGGAAAAGAGACTGTGGTCAATGGGTCAAATTCTGCTGTTAAGTAAGTGTTAAATGTTAAGTAAGATAAGAACGGAGAGTTGGATTTAGCACCTCGGAGATTATAGGTGACCTTGGTGGCAGCAGTTTCAGTAGAGTGTTGGGAGGCAGAAAACAGACTGTGGTGAGTTAAGGAGTTAATTTAAAATGAGAAAAGTGTGACAGTGAAAGTAAACCATTCTCTTGCTGGGCTTGACAGAAAAGAGAAAGTAACTGGCAGAGGGTACACAATTTAGGGAGAGGTTTCAGCAAATGCATAGGTTGTAGGGGAAAAGCTATTAGAGAGGGAGAAATTAAAAATACCAGAGATAGAGTGTAATTGATACAGTAAAGCTCCTAAGAAAGGGTAGGATCTAGCATTGCTAGAGAGATTCTCTCCTGGAAGGGGAAGGCTTACCTCTCCTACTGTGTTGGTTGAGGAAATAAGTTAAGAATGGATGCATATTATTCTTAGGTTGTGGTATGACTTTATTTGAAGGGCTTTAGTTGGTGCTCAAATAAATGTGAGTTAATGAGGTTATGTGATGGAGAGGAGGCAGTTTCTACTCATCTCAAAACTGAGATGTTGAATGGCAAGGACTAAACAGTAATACAGATCTTGGGCATTTAAACTGTTCCCTTCACAGTAGTTCTTCTGGTGCCTTTTTGCATTCCCACCAGCAATAGATGTTTGGTCTACCTTCTTCATATCGTTGCTGACATGTATTTGGTGGTGTTATTATATTTATATTTTATTTTATTCATTCTTATATGTGTGGCAATATCTCATTGTGGTTTTAATTTGCATTTACCTAATAGCTAAGGATGTTGAATATCTTTTCCTGTGCTTATTTGCATCAGTCGAATATCTATTCATATAGTTTATCAATTTTCTAATTAGTTTGTTTAATATTGTTTTTGGAATTTTTTATGTATTTTAGATATAAGATTCTTGTTGGATATGAGGTTTACAAAATTTCCTCCAAGCCTATAACGGCTTTTCATCCTCTTAGCAAGGTTTTCACAAGGCAAAATTTTAAATTTTGAAAAGACCCAATTTATTAAGTCTTTCTTTTAGAGAGACTGTGCTTTTGACATCAAGTCTACTAAGATTTCATTGCCTAGCCCTAGATCCCAAAGCTTTTCTCCTATTTGTTTTCTAAAAGTTTTATGGTTTTACAGTATGTCCATGATCTGTTTTGAGTTAGTTTTTATAAGGTATGAAGCTTAGGTCAGGGCTGGTTTTTTTCCCCCTATGCACACCCAATTATTTCAGTACCATTTGTTGTAAAGGCTGACCTTCTTCCATTAAATTTGTTCTTTTGCCTCTTTGTCAAAAATCATTTGGGTATATTTGTGAGCATGTATTTTGGGTTTGCTATTCTGTTCCACTGCATAGATCTAAATGTCTCTCCGTTTCCCAATACCACATTGTCTTGATTACTGTTGCTAAGTAGTAGGCCTTAATATTGAATAAAATGAATCTTCCCACTTTATTTTTTCAAGATTATTTTAGTTATTCGAGGGTAGTGCCTTTCTGTATAAATTTTAGAATAAGCTAATCTATATCTACAAATTTTTAGTGGGTTTTGGACAGGAATTGCATTGAACCTGTACATTTGGGGAGGATTCACATCTTTACTATTTGAGTCTTCCAATCCATGAGCACAGTATATGTATCCACTATTTAGGCCTTCTTTGGGGTTTTTTCCAGTACTTTTGTGATTTTCAGCATACACATTTTATATATATTTTGTTAAATTTATGCCTAAGTATTTCATTTTGGTGAAATTTCTATAAATGACATTGTGCTTTTAATTTTGGTTTTCAAATGTACATTTTTAGTATGTAGTAATGTGATTGATTTTTGTCTGTTGTTCTTCCCTTTTGCAAACTTGCTGAACTCACTTATTTTTGTTGTTTTGTTTTATTGTTTTGTTTCTTTGGGATTTTCTAAGTAGACAATCATGTCATCTGCAAATAGAGATCATGTTATTCCTTCCTTTCCAATTTGTATATCATTTTTTCCTTTTTCTTGCCTTATTTGAGTCACTAGAACTTCCAGTAGTTTATTGAATAAGAGCGGTGACAGTGGACATCCCTGTCTTGTTCCATATCTTCCAGTGGAAGCATTCAGTCTTCCACTGCCAGCTACGTTAGCTATGTTTTGTGTAGATACTTTTTATCATGTTGTGAAAGTTCCCATCTATTCCTAGCTTGCTGAGAGTTTTTCCTCATGAATGGATATTGAATTTTTGCCAAATACTATTTCTGTGCCAATTGATGTGATCATATGATTGATTTGTGAATGTTGAACTAGCCTTACATATGTGGAATAAATCCCACTCAGTCATGATGAATAATCTTTTTATACATTGCCAGATATGATTTACTAATATCTCACTGAGAATTTTTATGTGTAAATTCGTGAGAGATATTGGTCTGTAGGGTTTTTTTGGTTTTTTGTTTTGTTTTGTTTCGTTGGTACTGTCTTTGTGTAGTTTTGGTATCAACATATTATTAGCCTCATAAAATGAGTTAGAAAGGTTTTCCTCTGCCATTTTCTGGAAAAGACTGTGTAAAATTGGTGTTAATTCTCCTTTAAATATTCAGTAAAATTCTCCAGTGAAACCACCCAGACTTGGAGATGTCTTTTTCAGGAGCTTGTAGATTATAAATACTACTTCTTTAATAGTTATAGGTCTGTTCAAGTTATCTATTTCATCTTACTTGAATTTTGGTAGTTAGTGGTTTTTATGGAATTGGTTCATTTCTTCTAAATTGTCAAACTTACAAAGCAAAGTTGTTTGTAGTATTCCATTGTTCTTCTAATGGCTTCAGGACCTGTAGTAATACCTCCTGTTTTGTTCCTGATATTAGTAATTTGGGTCTCTTCTCTTTTTAGCCTTTGTTAGTCTTCCTAAAGGTTTATCAATTTTATTGATTTTTTTTTTTTAAAAAACACAGCTTTTTTTGGGGGGGGGGGGGCGTGCAGCATGTGGGATCTTAGTTCCCTGACCAGTAATGGAACCATCCCCCCCTGCAGTGGAAACATGGAGTCTTAACCTCTGGACTGCCAGGGAAGTCCCCTGATTTTCTCTATTGTTTTCCTGTTTCAATTCCACTGATGTTTGCTCTTATCTTTTTAAAAAAATTTCTTTTTATTGAGGTAACATAGGTTTATAACATTATATAAGCTTCATGTGTAAAACTTTATACTTCTACTTTTGTATACTCTACAGTCTGCTCACCATTAAAATTCTAGTTTCCATACATCACCATACAGTTGACATCTTTTACCCATTTTGCATCCCCTCTGGCATCCCTATCCCTTCCCCTCTGGTAGCTACTACTCTGTTCCCTGTATTTACTTGTTTTTGTTTGTTTTGTTTTGTTTTTTAACTTCCTTTGAGACTTCTTTTTTGAACTATGGATTAGAGGTCCGTTGTTAAATTTCTTAATATTTGAAAGTTTTTTTGTTGTCTTTTTGTTACTGATTTCCATATGGTCAAAGAACATACTCTGTATAATTTTAACTCTCTTAAGTTTGTTGAGGATTATCTTATGGCTCAGGATTTGGTTTATCTTGGTGAATGTTCCTGTGTGCTTGAAAAACAAATTGTGTATTCTTCTGTTAGAGGCGGGATATTTTATATATACATGTGAATTAGTACTGTTATTGATTGTGGTGTTCAATTCTTTTTTACCGTTGCTGAGTTTTCCTCTAGTAGATCTATCAATTACTGAGTGGGATATTGTAGTCTCCAAGTATAATGTAGATTTGTCTATTTCTCCTTTCAGATCTATCAGTTTTTGTTTCATATGTCTTGAGACTCTATTTTTTGGATCATACACATTATATCTTCCTGGTGCATTGATCCTTCTATCATTATGTAATATTCCTTTTTTTTTCTAATGATTTTTTTCCCCTGAGGACTAATGTAACTGATATGAATATAACCACTCCTGCTTTTTTCTTAAATTTATTTTGCATGCTGTATTTATTTCAATCCTTTATTTTTAACCTGCTTATATAATTATATTTGAAGTGAGTTTCTTGTAGGCAGTATATTGCTGTATCATGGGTTATTTTTTAATCCACTCTGCAAGTCTCTGTATTATTTTTAATTCACATATTTAGACCATATACATATAAGATAATTATTGATATGTTAGCACTTAAGTCTGCTATTTTGTTATTCATTTTCTGTTTACTTCCCTTATTGTGGGTAATTTGAGCATATTTTTAATATTCCTTCTCGATTTATTTATAATGTTTTTTTGAGTATATCACTTTGTATGATCTTCTCAGTTGCTGTTCTAGATGTTGCAATATAGGTATGTCCCAGTCTACTGGAATTGATGTCTTACCACTTTAAGTGAAGTGTGATACTTTATTTTCATTTAGGTTCTTTATTCTCCTCACTTTTTAAATTTAATTAAGTATTTCTTCTACATACATTGAGCACCACATCAAGATGTTGTTAAAATTTTTGCTTCAACCATCAAATATGATTTAAGAAAATTACAAAAAGTTGGATAGACAAGGACTTAATTTCCAAAATGTACAAAAACCTCATACATCTCAGTAACAAAAAATCCAAACAACCCAATCAAAAAATGAGCAGAAGACCTAAATAGACATTTCTCCAAAGAAGACATACAGATGGCCAAAGGCACATGAAAAGTTGCTCAACATGCTAATTATTAGAAAAATGCAAATCAAAATTACAGTGAGGAACCACCTCACTGGTCAGAATGGCCATCATTAAAAAGTCTACAAGTAACAAATGCTGGAGAGGGTGTGGATAAAAGGGAACCCTCCTACACTGTAAATTAGTGCAGCCAGGAACAGTATGGAGGTTCCTCAAAAAACTAAATATAAAGTTGCCATATCATCCAGCAATCCCACTCCAGGGCATATATCTATATACAGAGAAAATTATAATTTGAAAAGATACATGCACCCCTATGTTCATAGCAGCACTATTTATAATAGCCAAGACATGGAAACAACCTAAATGTCCATCAACAGAGGAATGGGTAAAGAAGATGTGAGATATATATATATATAATGGAATATTACTCAGCCTTAAAAAAGAATGAAATAATGCCATTTGCAGCTACATGGATGGACCTAGAGATTACCATACTAAGTGAAGTGAGTCAGACAAAGACAAATGCCATATGATATCACTTATATGTGGAATCTAAAATATGAAACAAATGAACTTATCTACAAAACAGAGACAGAGTCACAAGCATAGAGAACAGACTTATGGTTGCCAGTGGGGAGGGGGAGTGGGAGAGGGTTGGATTGAGAGTTTGGGATTAGCAGATGTAAACTAGTATATATAGGATGGATAAACAACAAGGTCCTACTGTATAGCACAGGGAACTATATTCAATGTCCTGTAATAAATCATAATGGAAAAGAAAAAAAGTTGGATTTTGTACTTATTTTTACTTATTCTGATGTTCTCCTTTTCTTTTTGAAGTTCTAGATCTTTTGTTCTCATTCCTTTTTTGTTTAGAGAACTTCCTTTAGCCATCCCTTAAGGATAGTTTTTTAAAAAAACAAATTATGTCAGTTTTCCTTAACTTATTTCTCTTTCATTTCTGAAGAATATTTTTGCCACATACAGAATTCAGAGTTGGCAGTTCTTTTCCTTCAATACTTCAAGAATGTTGTGCCACTTCCTCTTTCTGGACTCCATGGTTTCAGATAATAAATCAGTGTTGTCCCATAAGTACTACATTGTTTCTCACTGGCTAATTTCATAATTTTCTTTGTCCTTAGTGTTCTAAGTTTAATTATGATGTGTATTGGCATGGATTTTTTGTGTTTATCACATTTGGGGTTTGCTAGCTACTTGTATCTGTTGTTTTGTATCGTTCACCAAATTTGGGAAACTTTCAGCCATTACTTTGAATATTTTTCAGTCCCACTCCATTGCTTCCTTCTGGGATTACAATTATACAAATGTTAGCTTTTTTGCTATATTACCCCAGGTACCTGAAACTCTATTCATTTTCAGTGTATTTTCTGTTCTTCAGATTGGGTGAATTTATTTTTCTGTCCTCAAGTTCAATGATTCTATCCTGTGTCATCTCCGTTCTACTGTTGAATAACCAGTGAGTTTTTTTTTTTCTGTTTTTATATTTTTCTGTTATATAATTTCCATTTGGTTTTTTTTATAAGTTCTATTTATTTACTCAGATTTTCTATTTTTTCACTTATTTAGAAAATTTCTAATTGCTTGTTGAAACATTTTTATTACAGCTGTTTTAAAAATCCTTAGATAATTCCAACATCTGAATAATCTTGGTGTTGGCGTCTGTTCTTAGAGCTTTTCTTGTCTGGAATTGTTGGAGGTTAAGTTGGGGGATACTGCAGCACCTTGTCCAGGATATATGGGAGGCAATATGGAAGACCAGGAAACTCATCACCATGTCACTCCTCAACTCTGAACTCAAGGTTCTTAGGCAACCTGTCTTCTTTCTTCCTTTCAGAGGCTCCCATTCCTGTTTGTTGTCTTGTCTCTAGGGCTTTTTATGTGAAAGAGTGAGGACATGGGAAGAATGGGGCTTCTCCATTTGGTGCAACTATAAGTCCTCAAGTTACTTTTTTGTAAATATAAACACTTCTTTCTAGTAAAAGAAAGAATCAGTGGTGGAAATGACTTCTAAAGTACTCATTTCGAGAAGGCTGATTAAAAATACAGGTACGCTTTCAAAGTATAGTATTCTAAATCCAGGAAATAAAGTAGCATAGTGGAGGAAAACATGTGTTTTAAGATCAAATAGGGTGAGTTTGAATGTTGTATATGTTACACTTTCTATACACACATTGTAAAAGAGTACTCAACTTGACAGTGGCTGTGAGGATGAAGTGTGTGCCGGGAACTTGCTGAGAGCTCATCAAGTGTCATTTCCCATATTTTACCAATAAAATCTCCATAATGAATGTAGTTGTATAATACATAAAACTTGTAAGGTTGAATAGATTTTATTGGTGTATTTATTTTCTTCTCAAAAAAAAAATAACAACAAGGAACCTGAAGTATAGAAGGTTTATAACGTATCTGTGGCCATTCAGCTAACTAGTGCAAGAATCTAGACCAGTGGTGATTGAGTTGTGGTTCACAGAGAGCCAGCAGTTGCATCACCTGTGAACTTGTTAAATATACAAGCTCGCAGGTCCCTCCCTGACCGCTGAAACAGAACCTCTCAGGGTGGTGCCCAGAAATTTGTTTTAACAAGCCTCCAGATGATTCTGATGCCCATTAAAGTTTGATAACTGCTGGCAAGGCACTGATCCACCTCCCGGGATCTTTCTAATACACCTTATGGGGTGCTGCCTCTTTTAACCTAGTGGATTCTCTCAGCTTATTTATGGCACTGATACTGATGTACAGAACCTCTATATCATAATGTGTTCATAACACACTGAAGAGTCTTACAGTTTGGAATTCATGTCCTCTGCCTTCTGGAGGGAAAAAAAAATCATTTCCTGGATCCCTGCTAAACTCCTTTCCCTGCCAATATAGCCAGTGTCACCCTGCAGTACTCTCATGGGGACAACACATTGTTTCTGCTGACTTTATTCAGAACATGGCAACCTACAGTTCAGCAAGCCCAGTTCATTATATGTGTTATTCTGTTTTTATAGCAACATGTGGATGCCCTTGGGGAAAGTCCTGATCATTTCAGACCAGAGCCCTTGTTTCTTTCTTTTTAAGACTTCCTTTAGCCCATAGTCAGGACATGGTACCTCTCTCTCTACACTTCTACTCCTGACTGAGAAAGTGACCAATTGTGCATGGTAACACAATTGACAGCTATAATAGGCTCAACTTGGGAGACATCTCAAAGCTCTCATCCATCCCTCCCTTGTAGTAGACACTGTCCTCTTGAGATTTCCCAAATGGCTATGACTGGCTCCCTGGAGATAATATCAGTGACCTTGGGAAGGGGACTGAAGAAAAGTACATCTACATCTCTGTTGCTGCACTTTATCAGTAATTAATGCCCAAATCTTTGTGATCTGTTATGGACATCTAAGCTTTTCCTATGTTATCTGTTCTGAGTACATAGTAAATTGATTGTTGTCAATACACACTTCTAAAAAACACTCTATATGCATAGTCCCCAAACTTATTAGTGCTTACTTATTTTAGGGCCAGGAGATCTATTTTGTGGATAGACTACTAGGTGTCATGCCTAGACAGACTCTAGCTAGCAACAGTTGTCACTTTGTGCTCTCTCTCCTTGTTTTGACAGATTAGGCAGCCAAAGATGGAAGTCTTGTAAATAACGAAAAGCTGAAATCAGCCAAGGATAGGCAGGAGTTATATAATCCACCAAAGCAGCAACAGATTAAAGTCCTTCCCCATATCTTCCTGTACATCTCAAGAAGCGAAAGGGGATGGGGTTGGTAGAACATTGAATTCCTGTTATCCTGTGAGCTTCCTCCACTTTTCTTGCAGTGCCCAACTCCTAACCTAACATTGGTCATTTAGTGTCCTAGAAACCTGGGAATTTTCCTTTGTAAATTGCTTATAGCAAGCACTTAATCTCTAAAAAGTGTTCAATATTCTATCACTGTGGGGCCAAGTGATGAAAGCAGAAATCCTTTCAATATTTATCTTTACTTGAAATGGGTGCTCTGGCCTGACAGTTGCACTCTTACAAAAATCAGCTCTTCTCTTTAGGCACGTGAAGGCATTTCTTTAATGTGTTCTTATTAGCATAGGTATTTGATAATTTCTACTTTTTGGAAGGCTGACCCCAAAACTTCTCATGCCCTTAGAGTTAATCCCAGGAATATGAATTTGGTTTATAGAAAAACAATTTTGTGTGCATTTGTGTGTGTGTATACCTATATAGAGACTGTTATTTTTGCCTGATTTCTGGGGGATTCTCTAGATTCTAGGACTATGAAATTATACCATTTATTTGAAATTCTTCAGTGTGTTCTCTGAAGGCTTTGAATTGAGACAATGGAACTTTTCTAGACCACCTTTTCCTTAAAGTTAAGTGAATATTTTGATTTATTTTATACTTCTCATTCAAAACATCACCTCATCTCATTTTTGGAGAAAGAAAATGGTACCTCTGACTTGGAATTACCTTCTAATCCTCTTTTTTTTTTTTTTTTTAACTTTAAAAATGACCATTAAACTCAAAGTTCTCAGCTCTCGGTCTGAGAGATCTACATGGTACAGCTTCAGGACAGTGGACAAAAAGCAGCAGCTGTTGTCTATGTTAGGTCTCTATCCTGCAGGCATTAGCTCACAAAAAACAAATGAGGAGAATACTAAGTTCTCTGTGCTCTATGCTGCTAACAGAGCTAGGCCAGTATTTTAAATAGGTTGGACTTCATCCTCATCAGCACAACTGTTTGCTTGCCTCTTATATCTGGCCATGCAGCAGTGTCGGTATGTACCTCACCTAGGTACTGCTACTGCCTTTCTTTAAGAAACTCCAATTTAATAGGTATTTAAGTAAAGTAAAGCTGGAATTCAGTATTCGAGCATCACTGAGCCCACCATCCAATCCAGGCAACCATGATAGATCAGATATTTGTTATTAAAAATTTTTAACACAGTGTTGGCTTGAGACCACTGAGTTCCAAACCCATTTTACCTCTGTCTTCTCACATCTGTTGTGGACTGCATGTATGTATCCCACTTATATGTTGAAACCCTACCCCCTGATGTGATGGTATTAGGAAGTGTGACCTTACAGTTGTGACTGGGATTAGAGCAGGTCATGAGGTTGGAGCACTCATGAGCGGGATTAGTGCCTTTATAAGTCAAGAAAGAGGTTCCTTCTTCTTTCTGGTCTTTGCCATGTGAGGATGTAGTGAGAAGTCAGCAGTCTGCAATCCAGAAGAGGGCTCTCACCAGAACCCAAGCATGCTGGCACCCTGATTTTGGACTTCCAGCCTCCAGAGCTATGAGGAATTTCTGTTGTTTATAAGCCACCCAGTCTATGGTATTTTTGTCACTGTAGCCTGAGCTAAGACATCCTCCTGCAGAAATCAAAGCTAAAAAGACAACTTTCCATTAATCTATTTTTAGCTGTGAGGGGTCCAAAAATGTCTTCACCTACCTTTTACAGAATCTCTATTAGTTAGGGATTTCATTTGGCTGCATATAATGAGACATCTAAACAACAGTGGCTTAAACACAATGGAAGTTTTCTTTCTTTTTTTTCACAGAACATTAACAAAAAGTTAAACTGCCTGGAAGTGGTATTGTCCTGCTCAAGATGTCAGGGTCAAGTTCTTTGATGTTCCCTTGACCTTTAATTCATGGACATTTAGAAGATGACTGCAGTCTTTCAGTTAGGAAGGAGGAATTACAAAAACTTAAAAGAGTACATGTGAATTGATTTGACCTCTGTTTTAGGGAGCTTTCCCGGAAGCACTAGCAGACATTTCATTGGCCAGAATGGTGTCACATCTGGCTGCAAGGGATGCTTCAAAATGTAGTTTTGACTAAAAATAGAGTTGCCATATGATCCAGCAATCCCACTCCAGGGCATGTACCTGGACAAAACTATAATTCAAAAAGATACATGCACCCGATGTTCATAGCAGCACTATTCACAATAGCCAAGATGTGGAAACAACCTAAGTATCCATTGACAGATAGATGAATAAACAAGATATGGTATAGGGGTGCCTTCAAGATGGCAGAGGAGTAAGATGTGGAGATCACCTTCCACCCCACAAATACATCAGAAATACATCTATACGTGGAACAACTCCTACAGAACACTTACTGAACGCTGGCAGACCTCAGACTTCCCAAAAGGCAAGAGACTCCCCACATACCTGGGTAGGGCAAAAGGGAAAAGGAAAAACAGAGACAAAAGAATAGGGAGGGGACCTGCCCCTCTGGGAGGGAGCTGTGAAGGAGGAAAAGTTTCCACACGCTAGGAAGCCCCTTCACTGGTGGGGATGGGGGATGGGTGGGGGGAGGCTTCGGAGCTATGGAGGAGAGCACAGCAACAGGGGTGCAGAGGGCAAAGAGGAAAGATTTCCGCACAGAGGATTGGTGCTGACCAGCACTCACCATCCCAAGAGGCTTGTCTGCTCAGATGCTGGGGCGGCTGGGGGCTGGGAGCTGAGGCTTGGGCTTCGGAGGTCAGATCCCAGGGAGATGACTGGGGTTGTCTGCGTCAACACAGCCTGAAGGGGGCTAGTGCACCACAGCTACCCAGGAGGGAGTCCAGGAAAAACTCTGGACCTGCCTGAGAGGCAAGAGACCATTGTTTTGGGGCGCACGAGGAGAGGGGATTCAGAGCACCACCTAAACAAGTTCCAGAGATGGGTGCAAGCTGCAGCTATCAGCGCGGACCCCAGAGGTGGGTGTGAATGCTAAGGCTTCTGCTACAGCGACCAAGAAGCCTGAGTGCAAGCACAGGTCACAATCCACACCTCCCCTCCTAGGAGCCTGTGCAGCCGGCCATTGCCAGGGTCCCGTGATCCAGAGAAAACTTCCCTGGGAGAACACACGGCATGCTTCAGGCTATTGTAACATCATATTGCCCTCTGCTGCCGCAGGCTCACCCCACATTCCGTACCCCTCCCTCGCTTCTGGCCTGAGTGAGCCAGAGCCCCCTAATCAGCTGCTACTATAACCCCATCGTGTCTCAGCAAAGAACGGACGCCCTCAGGCAACCTACACACAGAGGTGAGGCCAAATCCACAGCTGAACCCCAGGAGGTGTGCAAACAAAGAAGAGAAGGGGGAAATCTCTCCCAGCAGCCTCAGGAGCAGCAGATTAAATCTCCACAATCAACTTGATACACCTGGCATCTGTGGAATAGGCAAACAGTCATCCCAAAATTGAGGTGATGGACATTGGGAGCAACTGTAGACTTGGGGTTTGATTTCTGCATCTAATTTGTTTCTGGTTTTATGTTTATCTTAGTTTAATATTTAGAGTTTATTAACATTGGTAGATTTGTTTATTAATTTGGTTGCTCTCTTATTTTTATGTATATATATATTTTTCCTTTTTCTCTTTTTGTGAGTGTGTATTTGTATGCTTCTTTGTGTGATTTTGTCTATATAGCTTTGCTTTTGCCATTTGTCCTAGGGTACTGACTGTCCTTTTGTTTTTTGATTTTTTAGTATAGTTTTTAGTGCTCGTTATCATTGGTGGATTTCTTTTTTGGTTAGTTGTTCTCTTCTTTCTTTCTCTCTTTTTTAAATTACTTTTTAATTTTTTTATTTTTAATATTTTTTTCCATTTTAATAACTTTATTTTATTTATTTTTTCTTTGTTTCTTTGCTTCTTTCTTTCTTTTTGTCACTTCTCTTCTGAGCCATGTGGCTGACAGTGTCCTGAAGCTCTGGCCCGGTGTCAGGCCTGAGCCTCTGAGGTGGGAGAAACGACTTCAGGACATTGGTCCACCAGAGACCTCCTGGCATCATGTAATATCAAATGGTGAAAGCTCTCCCAGAGATCTCCATCTCAACGCTAATACCCAGCTCCACTCAACTACCAGCAAGCTACAGTGCTGGACACCCTATGCCAAACAACTAGGAAGACAAGAAACAAGCCCACCCATTAGCAGAGAGGCCGCCTAAAATCATAATAACTTCACAGACACCCCAAAACACACCACCGGACATGATCCTGCTCACCAGAAATACAAGATCCAGCCTCATCTACCAGAACACAGGCACCAGTCCTCTCCGCCAGGAAGGCTACACAACCCACTGAAACAACCTTATCCACTAGGACCAGACACCAAAAACAATGGGAACTATGAACCTGCAGCCTCTGAAACGGAGACCCCAAACACAGTAAGTTAAGCAAAATGAGAAGACAGAGAAATACACAGCAGATGAAGGAGCAAGGTAAAAACCCATCAGACCAAACAAATGAAGAGGAAATATGCAGTCTACCTGAAAAAGAATTCAGAGTAATGATAGTAAAGATGATAAAAAATCTTGCAAATAGAATGGAGAAAATACAAGAAACGTTTCACAAGGACCTAGAAGAACTAAAGAGCAAACAAACAATGATGAACAACACAATAAATGAAATTAAAAATTCTCTAAAAGGAATCAATAGCAGAATAACTGAGGCAGAAGAATGGAGAAGTGACCTGGAAATAACTACTGCAGAGCAGAATAAAGAAAAAAGAATGAAAAGAATTTAGGACAATCTGAGAGAACTCTGGGACAACATGAAACTCATCAACATTCGAATTATAGGGGTCCCAGAAGAAGAGAAAAAGAAAGGGACTGAGAAAATATTTGAAGAGAATATAGATGAAAACTTCCCTAATATGGGTAAGGAAATAATCAAGTCCAGGAAACACAGAGAATCCCATACAGGATAAATCCAAGGAGAAACATGCCAAGACAAATATTAACCAAGGTATCAAAAATTAAATACAGGGCTTCCCTGGTGGCGCAGTGGTTGGGAGTCCGCCTGCCGATGCAGGGGCCGTGGGTTCGTACCCCGGTCTGGGAGGATCCCGCATGCCGCGGAGCGGCTGGGCCCGTGAGCCATGGCCGCTGAGCCTGCGTGTTCGGAGCCTGTGCTCTGCAAAGGGAGAGGCCACGACGGTGAGAGGCCGGAGTACCACCAAAAAAAAAAAAAAAAAAAAAAAAAAAAATACGAAGAAAAAAAAAAGCAGCAAGGGAAAAATAACAAACAAGGGAATTCCCATAAGGTTAACAGCAGATCTTTCAGCAGAAACTCTGCAAGCCAGAAGGGAGTGGCAGCACATATTTAAAGTGATGAAAGGGAAAAACCTACAACCAAGACTACTTTACCCAGCAAGGATCTCATTCAGATTCGATGGAGAAATTAAAACCTTTACAGACAAGCAAAAGCTAAGAGAACTCAGCACCACCAAACCAGCTTTACAACAAAAGCTAAGGAACTTCCATAGGCAGGAAAAACAAGAGAAGGGAAAGACTTACAATAAAACCCAAAACAATTAAGAGAATGGTAATAAGAACACACATATCATTAACTACCTTAAATGTGAATGGATTAAATGCTCCAACCAAAAGACATAGACTGGCTAAATGGATACAAAAATAAGACCTGTACATATGCTGTCTACAAGAAACCCACTTCAGACCTAGGGACACATACAGACTGAAAGTGAGGGAATGGAGAAAGATATTCCATGCAAATGGAAATCAAAGGAAAGCTGTAGTAGCAATTCTCATATCAGACAAAATAGACTTTAAAATAAGGCTATTACAAGAGATAAAGAAGGATACTACATAATGATCACGGGATCAATCCAAGAAGAAGATATAACAATTGTAAATATTTATGCACCCAACACAGGAGCACCTCAATACATAAGGCAAATGTTAACAGCCATAAAAGGGGAGATCAACAGTAACACAATCATAGTAGGGGACTTTAACACCCAACTTTTACCAATACAGATCATCCAAAATGAAAATAAATAAGGAAACACAAGCTTTAAGTGATACATTAAACAAGATGGACTTAATTGATATTTATAGGACATTCCATCCAAAAACAGCAGGTTACACTTTCTTCTCAAGTGTTCATGGAACATTCTCCAGGATAGATCATATCTTGGGTCACAAATCAAGCCTTGGTAAATTTAAGAAAATTGAAATCATATCAAGTATCTTTTCTGACCACAACGCTATGATACTGGATGTCAATAACAGGAAAAACACTGTAAAAAATATAAACACATGGAGGCTAAACAATACACTACTAAATAACCAAGAGATCACTGATGAAATCAAAGAGGAAGTCAGAAAATACCTAGAAACAAATAACAGTGAAAACACGATGACTCAAAACCTATGGAATGCAGCAATAGCAGCTGTAAAGGGGAAGATTATAGCAATACAATCGTACCTCAAGAAACAAGAAACATCTCAAATAAACAATGTAAACTTACACCTAAATCAATTAGAGAAAGAAGAACAAAAAACCCCCAAAGTTAGCAGATTAAAAGGATCATACACCATGATCAAGTGTGGTTTATCCTAGGAATGCAAGGATTCTTCAATATATGCAAATCAATCAATGTGATATACCATATTAGCAAATTGTAGAAGAAAAACCATATGATCACCTCAATAGATGCAGAAAAAGCTTTCGACAAAATTGAACAACACTTTATGATAAAAATCCTCCAGAAAGTAGGCATAGAGGGAGCTAACCTCAACATAATAGAGGCCATATATGACAAACCCACAACCAACATTGTTCTCAATGGTGAAAAACTGAAACCATTTCCTCTACGATCAGGAACAATATAAGGTTGTCCACTCTCACCACTATTATTCAATATAGTTTTAGAAGTTTTAGCCACAGCAATCAGAGAAGAAAAATGAATAAAAAGAATCCTAATAAGAAAAGAAGAAGTAAAGCTGTCATGGTTTGCAGATGACATGTTACTATACATAGAGAATCCTAAAGATGCTACCAGAAAACTACTAGACCTAATCAATGAATTTGGTAAAGTAGCAGGATACAAAATTAAGGCACAGAAATCTCTTGCATTCATATACACTAATGATGAAAATCTGAAAGAGAAATTACAGAAACACTCCCATTTATGATTGCATCAAAAAGAATAAAAGTACCTAGGAATACACCTACCTAAGGAGATAAAAGACCTGTATGCAGAAAACTATAAGACACTGATGAAAGAAATTAAAGATGATACAAACAGATGGAGAGATATACCATGTTCTTGGATTGCAAGAATGAACTTTGTGAAAATGACTATACTACCCAAAGCAATCTTAATATTCAATTCAATAGCTATCAAACTACCAACGGCATTTTTCACAGAACTAGAACAAAAAATTTCACAATTTATATGGAAACACAAAAGACCCTGAATAGCCAAAGCAATCTTGAGAAAGAACAACAGAGCTAGAGGAATCAGGCTTCTGGACTTCAGACTATACTACAAAGCTACAGTAATCAAGACAGTATGGTGTTGGCACAAAAACAAATATAGATCAATGGAGCAGGGTAGAAAACCCAGAGATAAACCCACACACATATGGTCACCTTATCTTTGATAAAGGAGGCAAGAATATACAATGGAGAAAAGACAGCCTCCTCAATAAGTGGTGCTGGGAAAACTGGACAGCTACATGTAAAAGAATGAAATTAGAACACTCCCTAACACCATACACAAAAATAAATTCAAAATGGATTAAAGACCTAAATGTAAGGCCAGACACTATCAAACTCTTAGAGGAAAACATAGGCAGAACACTCTATGACATAAATCACAGCAAGGAGACCATAAACAAGATGAAAAGACAACCCTCAGAATGGGATAAAATATTTGCAAAAGACACAACTGACAAAAGATTAATCTCCAAAATTTTCAAGCAGCTCATGCAGCTCAATATCAATAAAACAAACAACCGAATCCAAAAATAGGCAGAAGACCTAAATAGACATTTCTCCAGAGATGATATACAGATTGCCAACAAACTCATGAAAGGATACTCAACATCACTAATCCTTAGAGAAATGCAAGTCAAAACTACAATGAGGTATCACCTCACACCGGTCAGAATGGCCATCATCAAAAAATCTACAAACAATAATTGCTGGAGAGGGTGTGGAGAAAAGGGAACCCTCTTGCACAGTTGGTGGGAATGTAAATTGATACAACCACTATGGAGAACAGTATGGAGGTTGCTTTAAAAACTAAAAATAGAACTACCGTACAACCCAGCAATCATACTACTGGGCATGTACCATGAGAAATCCATAATTCAAATAGAGTCATGTACCAAAATGTTCATTGCAGCTCTATTTACAATAGCCAGGACATGGAAGCAACCTTAGTGTCCATCAATAAATGAATGGAAAAAGAAGATGTGGCATATATATATATGATGGAATATTACTCAGCCATAAAAAGCAACAAAATTGAATTATTTGTAGTGAGGTGGATGGACCTAGAGACTCATACAGAGTGAAGTAAGTCAGAAAGAGAACAATAAATACCATATGCTAACATATATATATGGAATCAAAAAAAATTGTTCTGAACAACCTAGGGGCAGGAAAGGAATAAAGACTCAGGCATAGAGAATGGACTTGAGGACATGGGGAGGCAGGGAGTATAAGCTTGGATGAAGTGAGAGAGTGATATGGCTATATATATACACTACCAAATGTAAAATAGATAGCTAGTGGGAAGCAGCCACATAGCACAGGGAGATCAGCTCAGTGCTTTTTGTCCACCTAGATGTGGGATAGGGAGGTTTGGAGGGAGACCCAAGAGGGAGGAGATATGGGGATGTATGTATATGTATAGCTGCTTCACTTTGTTATACCACAGAAACTAACACACCATTGTAAAGCAATTATACTCCAATAAAGATGTTAAAAAAATTTTAAAAAAAGAAGATATGGTACATATATACAATGTAATACCACTCAGCCATAAAAAAGAATGAAATAATCCCATTTTCAGCAACATGGATGGGCTTAGAGATTATCATACTAAGTGCAATATGTCAGAAAGAGAAAAACAAATACTGTATGATATCACTTACGTGTGGAATCTAAAATATGATACAAATGAACATATCTACGAAACAGGAACAGACTCACAGACATAGAGAACAGACTTGTGGTTGCCAAAAGGGAGGTTGGTGGCGGAGGGATGGATTGGGAGTTTCGAGTTAGCAGATGCAAACTGTTACATATAGAATGGATAAACAACAAGGTCCTACTTTATAACACAGGAAACTATATTCAATGTCCTGTCATAAACCATAATGGAAAAGAATATAAAACAGAATGAATATATATTTGTATAACCAAATCACTTTGGTTATACAAAGTGTTTGATTGATTTGATTGATTTGATTTAATTAATTAATTTGATTAATTTCTGCAGTACAGCAGAAATTAATATAACATTTTAAATCAACTATACAATTAACAGTTTTAAATAAAAATTTAAAAACTTTTCAAAATGTAATTTTGTTAGCTGAATACATTGCCACCGCTGCAAAGTCTGGTTTGTGTTAGTAAGGAAGAAGAGAGAACTGTTATAGAATAGACAACTATCAGACCCTATCTGAGGGAAAGTGTATAACTCAGTGAGTTTTTATTCATTTATCTTTAAACTGTCTTTAATTTTATTATGAAAACGTGATTAATCTTGTTTTTAATTTACCTAAAATTGATTCTATGCATATATGACTAGTGATTATAAAGTTTTGCATGAAAGCTACCAGTTTGAGAAGCACTTTTTTATAACCCAACACTTTGAGGCCATTCATGTTGTAAAATTTTAAAAAGTGCTGATGACTATAGAGGATGCCCAGGTACTCTTGAGCAGCAGTCTGACAAGTAAGGGGCCAGAAATTCATGAAGGCATGACCCCTTCCTATCTACCAAAGTTCATGCTAGAGAGGACACCTCCATGAGTAGTCTTAGGCTCAGGAAATATGAATCTGATCCATATGAAATGTTCTACAGAGACTCAGTTTCTCTTCTAACTCATTACATCTTATAAATTGGAAAACCAAACCTAATAATTACAGATTGTCATCAATTGCAAGTCTTTAGTAGTCTTACCTGGTTTTTCTGAAGTTTTAGGTTGAAAATAAAACCAGAACTCCTTTCACTGCTCTGCTAGATGCTGCAGTTTCAAGAATATGGAACAGGAACAACATTTTGGGGTATTCCCCAACTCGTAGACTGTTTCTGTTAGTACTTATTTGTTATTAAGACCCAGGGAAGGGAGCTGGGCCATGTCACCCCAAGGAGAAAGATGACAGACAGAGCTGCTCACAGATGATGGCAGGACAAAGCACAAGATCAGCCGCTCTCCTTGCCAAAAGTGCAAGGATCAGCAGCTCTGGTGAACACGCAGACTGAATTTGAAGGGGCAGTAGAGATTCATGTTTGAAAAGGACCTAGACTTTAAACTCACTGAATTGTTACCCAATAGAGACTATTTAAAACTTTAAAATTCTGTTTGAACTGGAAAAGAGTAAGATATCATCACTTAGAAAGTTTATTTTTTCTTCTGCTTTTCAGTGAGAAGGGAACAGTTAAAGAAGATAGATCAGTTACAAAGAAATATACATAGTTTCTTTGCATATCTGAGTAGTAATGTGAGTAAATTTGCAACCTCACTACACGTCATTTTCAAAAGTTGGATGGTGAAATAGGACAGCTTAAGTAATAGCAGCAAATTCATGTTCCGTTATTCATTCAGGTAAAATTTTTTTGGCCTTATCATATTCTTTCATTGCATTAAAGTCTTGAAATAATTTCCTTTTTGTGTTTGTTGAAACATTTGGATGGAGTTTTGAATATGATCAATACTATATTAACAATTGCTTTTTTAAATTAAGGAAGAAAGAGTTGTGTTGGAAAAGAGTCAAACTCTTAGGCAAGCAAGCACTAGAACATCAAATCTAGGTGGTCCTAGCTCTTCAAAGTGATTAAATGAAAGACTGGGACTTTACCATGTGATGCTAGTTGAGTGTGTGTTCAAGCTCACTTTAAATGACAGAGCAAGTTAGTCTTCTAATAAAATTTGAATATCTTCAACTTTAGAAATCATAATATTTTGTAATATCACGTAATAATAGGTTGAGGCTTTTAAAATACTAACTGTACTGATGACATACTCTACTTGTCAAAGCTACTTGAAATAATGAAAATGGATTTTGCTAGAATAGTATAGACTCTTGATGAAACACTTATATTTTTTTAATTTGTGCTCCACTTTTACTCGTCAGCAGATTTTTCAATATGGAATAACAGTGCTTGTGTTACTACCCATGTCAGTGAACAATGGATTGACAGGTTGGACATTTGTGACTATCTTTTGATCATATTCATATTTTTCACTATTGCTTTTAACTTTGAATTAAGGCAATGATATATGTTATTGTTGGCCAATTTAACCTTTGGATAAAGCAGTACTTGAGTTTGCATTCAGGTGCAACAGTTTTATTCACATAGTGATACACTTCCTTGTTATACATAGCTGCTGTTGCCTCAGTACTGATCAAAATACCATTTTACCATTTATATAGAGCTCACAAAAAATTTAAAAAACAGCATAGATTTTCAGTGAAAAACAATAAAGATTCCTCAACCCTGGCCCTCCCATATATACACACTGTACTTATCAAGAGTGGGTCATAACCATCTGATTATAATCTGCACATTAATGGTTTCATCTACTTGTAATAAGGAAGTACAGATCTTCCTTGAATGATGATGGGGCTATGTCCTGATAACCCATCATAGGTTAAAAATAAGTCGAAAATGCATTTAGTACATCTAACTTACTGAACATCATAGCTTAGCCTAGCCTACCTTAAACCTGCTCAGAAAACTTCCATTAGCCTAGAGATGGGATAAAGCCAATTTTATAATAACGTGTTGAATATCTCATTTAATTCACTGAATACTGTACTGAAAGTGAAAAACAGAATGATTATTTGGGTACAGATGGTTGTAAGTGTATCAGTTGTTTACCATTGTGATTTTGTGGCTGACTTGCATAAAGTCAAAGAATTTAAGTCTAACCATTGTAAGTCGAGGCCCCTTTATATGGGAAAATTTTGTGATTGGATTTCTTGGAATGGACACAGAATGAGGATAATTATGTCTCATATGAAAGCTCATCGTGGAGCACTCTATATATATCAGTCAGTCTTTCTCCCCAGTTACTGTAGTGATAATTTAATGGGCTCATGAACAAAGAACCATGGTGACAGGATGGATATTATTTTTGTGCCCAATAAAATGGGCTTCCCCTCACCAATGATTAGCTAACAATGACATTAGGTGGGTACCCAGTTTACCAATATCAGGCCAATGTTAAATCTCCAATAAGATATTGTTCCCTAGGTAGACTACCTGGCCAGTGGTGGCCAATTGATTGCATCGGGTCCTGTCTATCATAGAGTGTGCAGAAATTATTCCTCATTATAGAATAGACCTTTACTATAAATACAGACTTGACTTTTCTACAAACAGAATTTTTGCCAGCACCATCATCTGTGGACATGATGATAGCCCTATCCATTAATATGGTATTCCACTCAGCATAGTTTCTGATCAAGGAATTTACTTTCATAGCAAAATAAATAAATAAATAAATAAATCAGTGAGTTACTATCTATAGGACTGACCACTTTACCATGTATTCAAAACACAGAAGCAACTGGCTTAATAAAATTGGGAAAAATTTATTGAAGAGCTCTTTATTTCAAAAAAAAATTGATAAAGCTTTAGCTAGATTTTTTAAAAAAGAGAATATTCAAATAAGTAAAATCAGAAATGAAAGAGGAAATCTTGTAAGACACCACAGAGATAAAGGATCCTAAGAGACTATTATGAACCGCAAATTGGATAACCTAGAAGAAATAAATTCCTAGAAACATACAAACAACAAGACTGAATCATGAAGAAAAAAATCTTTTGTTTTATAAATGAAGCAGAGTTGATTTAAAATATTGTGTTTGTTTCAGGTGTACAGCATAGTGATTCAGTATTTTTGCAGATAATATTCCATTATAGGTTATTACAAGACAATGGGTATAATTCCCATTGTTGCTTATCCTTGTTGCTTATCTATTCTATATATGGTAGTTTGTTAATCCCATACACCTAATTTGTCCCCCCTCCATTCCCTTTTCCCTTTTGTAACCACAAGTTTGTTTTCTATATCTGTGAGTCTGTTCTGTTTTGTATACACATTCATTTGTATTATTTTTTAGTTTCCATATAAGAATGTAAGAATGATGTCATGTAGTGTTTGTCTTTCTCTGACTTCACTGAATATAATATATTTCACTGAATATAATATTATCTAGGTCTATTCACATTGATGCAAATGGCAATATTTTATTCTTTTTTATGACTGAGTAATATTCCCTTTTCTCCACATCCTCCCAACATTTGTTATTTATAGACTTTTTGATCATAGCTAGCATGGACAGACCAATAATAAATAAGGAGAATGAATCAGGAAAAAAACCCCACAAAAACTTCCCAAGGAAAAAAAAATGTCCAGCACCAGATAGTTTCATTGATGAATTATACCACACATTTAAAGAAAAATAATGCAATCCTTCTCAAACTATTCCAAAAAAATTGAAGAGGAGTGAACACTCCTGAACTTGTTTTACAAAACCAGCATTACCATGATACTAAAGCCATACAAGGGCACTACAAGAAAAGAAAACTACAGATTAATATCCCTGATGAATATAAATGTAAAAATTGTCACCAATATATTAGCAAATTGAATTAAACAGAATATTAAAAGGATGACATACCATGATCAAATTGGATTTATCACTGGGATGCAAGGATGGTACAACATAAAAAAATCAATAAACTTGATACACCACATTAAGAGAATGGAAGACAAAAATCATGATAATCTCAATAAATGCAGAAAAAGCATTTGAAAGAATTCAATATCCATTTATGATTAAAATAATCCTCAAAAAAGTTGGTATAGAAGTTATGTACTTCAATATAATAAAAGTCATAGATGAGAAGGCCACAGTTAATATCATACTCAACAGTAAAAGGATGAAAGCTTCTCCTGTAAGATCAGAAACAAGACAGGAAGGTCCACTCTCACCACTCCTATTCAACATAGTACCCAAAGCAATCCTGTGAACAAAGAACAAGCTGGAAGTATCACAGTCCTGATTTTAAACTATTTTACAAAGCTATAGCAATCAAAACAGTATGGTACAGGCATAAAAATATAGACATAGACCAATGTAACAGAATCAAAAGCCCAGAAATAAACCCTCACATATAGGGTCAACTAATATTTGACAAGGGAGCCAAGAATACTCTGTAGGGAAAAGATGGTCTCTTCAATAAATGGTGTTCAGGAAACTGGATAATAACATGCAAAAGAATAAAATTGGACCCCTATAACCATACACAAAATTCAACTCAAAATGGATTAAAGACTTAAACGTAAGACCCAAAGCTGTAAAACTACTAAAAGAAAACATAGAGTAAAGGCTCTTTGACACTGGTGTTGGCAACAATTTTTTGAATATGACAACAAAAGCACCAGCAACAAAAGCAAAATAAACAAATGGGACTCCGTCAAACTAAAAATCTTCTGACCAGCAAAAGAAACAATCAGCAAAATGAAAAGGCAATGTATAGAATGGGAGAAAATATTTGCATACCATCTGTCTGATGAGGAGTAATATTGAAAATATATAACAAAGAAGAAAATATATAACAAACTCAATTCAACAGCAAGAAAATAATCCAATTAAAAATGGGCAGAGGACTTGGATAAACATTCTTCCATAGAAGATATACAAATGGCTAACAGGTACATGAAAAGATGCTTAATATTACTAATCATCAGGAAACTGCAAATCAAAACCATAATGAGGTATCACCTCACACCTGTTAGAATGGCTATCAAAAGACAAGTGATAACAAGAGTTGGTAAAGATGTGGAGAAAAGGGAATCCTTGTGTACTGCTGATGGGAATGTAAATTGGTACAACCATTATGGAAAACAGTATGAGTTTCCTCATACTTACATATGAGGAACTTACATATATGTAAGTTTAAGGTGTACAACATGATTTGATATATGAATATAATGTGAAATGAATACCACGAAAATGTAGGTTAACACCTATATCCCCTCATATAATTACCATTGTTTTGCATGTGGTGATAACATTTAAGATCTACTTTCTTAACAACTTTAAAATATATAATACAGTACTATTAATTATAATCACCATGCTGTACGTTAGATACCCAGAACTTATTCACCTTATAGCTAGAAGTTTGTACCATTTGATCAACATCTCCCCATTTCCCCCACTCTCAGCTCCTGGTAACCATCATTCTACTCTCTATTTCTTTTTTTTTTTTTTTTTTTTTTTGCGGTACACGGGCCTCTCACTGTTGCCTCTCCTGTTGCGGAGCACAGGCTCCGGACGCACAGGCTCAGTGGCCATGGCTCAGGGGCCCAGCCGCTCCGCAGCATGTGGGATCTTCCCAGACCGGGGCACGAACCCGTGTCCCCTGCATCAGCAGGCAGACTCAACCACTGCGCCACCAGGGAAGCCCCATATTTTTGAAATGTATATGTGAGAATGGGGAATTGGTAGCAGGATAACAGCTTTCAGATGTGGAACATGAGCTGGGACAGCTGGCTGGCAGTGAGTGGACTGATATTTAACAACTGCAAAAAGAATTATTTGGAAAGTGGTAAACTTAAAGATAATTTTAAGAAGCTTTTTATGTAATTCACTGTAGAAGACCTTTACCTCTCTGAATTAGTCGGAATTCAATCACTAAAATGGAAACACACAGTTTTTTGTTTAATCACAGATAATCTAATATAAGAAATTGGTTAATCAATTGGAGGTTAACTTATTGGTGGTTAAGTATTGGTTAGTATTGGAGTACTGGTGCTACAAAATGGAAACACAAAGCAACCCAGAGATAGTAACTACAGGAAGCAGCTGCTAACCCCAGGTTTTCCTGTTCTACAAAGAGAGGTAGTTGGGATTATCAGAACATAAAAGTCTAAGGGAGGGGCCCCAGAAAGCCAACCAGAGCTGAAACCCAGACCTCTGAGGGATGGATGCAGCTTGGGCTCACATCTTAGAATCAATGAGGTTGATTCCGAGAATGGCAGAAAAAGCTGAAGGCTGGAACAAACTGTTTATAAAATCAGGGAGAAGAGCCATTGGTGGGGTGACACTGATAGGAATAGCAAGCAAATAGGAAGGAGCAAATTCTTTCTTCCCTCTCCTATTTTTTTAGCTTCCCCCTAGTGCCCAACTATTGGCCAAACTTAACAAGGAGCCAGATGGCAAAAGAGAAATGTAATTTGCAGAGTATCAGCTCTAGCATCACAAAGCCAACCAGAGAAAATGGGCTGGAGCTGAGAGAAAATTGCTTAATCACTAACCCTCTCCCATTAAAGGACCTGGGATAATGATAAATATTTTTTTTCAAAGCTTTCTGGATTCAGATTTGTAGTTCCAAGTTGTGTTAATGATCATCAGCTCTCAAGATGGCTTAGCTATTAAAGTTTTAAGCACAGGTTAACGCCTCTATACCCTGTAACGTTTTCCAGGCCAAGACATTTTTTAAAATCCCTGAATACAGTATATTTAATATTACTATATGAATAAATGCCATTATTCCCTTCAGTGGTGTTATATAATTGCTTACCTAGAATACCATGAAATCAGACGCAATGCAGGTTTCTCCTTCTAACAGTAACCTTCTTCCTTCTCACAATGTTTGTGCTTCCCTGTAAACCAACTAGATAAAATGCAAGAGGACATGAATATGGGGGTTATAGTTGGTCCTCTTTCCCATAAATTGTCCTAGATTTCACATCCAAATGCTTAAGAAAGCCACACTTTGACCCAGAGAACTTTTTCTGTATCAGGGTTTGCCAGGGTGCCATTCAAGACATACCACTGGTTGATAGGAATATTTTAGTTAATGCCAAAATGACGCTTCAACCTCACTCATCAGATGCTGATTGGAGCCTCACAAACTCCCTGGCATGTTTTAGGGACCCTGGCTTACCTCCCTGCAGCCATTCCTTGGCCCTTTATCATCCCTCAACTCTCATTTTAGCAATGCCGCCTTCCTTTCTTTAATTCTCTCAGCTTCTCAACTTGGGCCTCAACTGCTTCTTTGTACTCCCCATTCACCCCTATTTTCCCAAACAACTACCCTGCCTAAATTTTAGTCCCTAGGTTCCCATTTTCTCAGCCCACCCCCTATTCCCATATCCATCCACACAGCTTCAAATTCCTCTCAGTTCAGAGCTCCTTCTTCAGTATTTGTGATAATATCAATAGTATCTGCGAAACTACTGACACTGTGGCTTCAGCATCTCTCTATTGATTTCAGATTCACTGTCCTCCAATTTCCCCTCTTCTTTTTCTTTTTCTTTATTCAGTTTTGCCTTCTCAACATCTTCCAGATGTTGATTGGGTAGCTGAGGTCCAGCTGCTTCTTTCCTTCCCCTTGCTCTTACCATCCTCCTCTTTTCTTGTGTACTAGGTCTTGGAACCTGGACAGCCAGCCCCAGACCACTTCTCTGGGTTCTATTTTGACATCTCAAGCCTTAGTTCAGTTCTATCATGTGGAACTGTGGTCCTTCCTGCTTTCAAACCTACATTTTGATTTTTAACTAAATTTATTTAAGAATAAAAGTGATCCTCCTTAAAGAATATTGTTAAATAAACTAGAAGTGATGGTGTATACAAGGGTTTATGTTTGGGAAATATTCTCCTGAAGGTCTTCACATGATTAAAAGGATGAGTGCATGGGCTTCTTGCTCGCCTAATGAGAAACAAGCTGTTTTCAGGGTTCTAAGTAAGGTTCCATTTGAGAAAGTAATCTGCCATGGAAAACATTATCTACAATGCAATTTGTCTGAACTTACTTCCTTGGGCAAAAGGGAGCCTGAAGTGCTAAGCCAGAGCTAGAGCCTAGAGGGTTATGTAGCAGACATTGTGAGGAGACAAGAGTTTAGTGACAAGAGTTATTGCAGAGACTGCACATACCTAGGCCATCATAGTGGAGGCAAGGATTCAAAATAGCAAAGAGAAACACATTCACAAGGCAAAAATGCTTGAACACCCAAGAATACAGATCATACCAGGAAGGCTAAGGACCATGAGAAGGGGTGTTACCTGGAGAGATGCTGTGCAGCACTGAAGGGTAATCATTACAGGTACTTTTTTAGGTTGCTGCAGTTCCAACCTTCCTGCAGTTGGAAGAATTGTTAGGAGTGTGGAGATCATACATTTGATGGTACCCAAAATAGCAATTTTAGTAATTGTCAAAAGAAACAAAGCATTTAGGAAAACCCCACTGAATATACATAGCCCTTGTCACTCATTAATGATTTACTGAATGAAAAAGCTCTTTACTGTGTTAAAGTTCCAAGGTGCTTAGCAGAAGTGGAGAAAAATGGTGAGGTAGATGGTATAATGGTAATTTATAGTATTGTGATTCATGAGCTATTGGGCATGAAGTGATTCTTCAGTAACCTACTAAAAAATGACTGAAATGCCCAGTCATTGAATAATATTATAAAGGAAGTGCTATGGAATTCAACAGCTCTCAACTGAGCTCTTGTAAAATTTCACTTCCTTCTTCCTTTTCCTCTTTCGCCTCATCCTCACCCAAAATGAGAACTCTGGAATATTCTGACTTCTTCCCTCACTCTAAGTTCACCCCCGCGTCAAGATTTTATTTCAGAGAATTTAATGCTTTCACCTTTAGGTTATTATCAAGAAATTCCTTTTCAGTATGGAGCTACCAACCCATGTTAACAATTCCCAGACCTTTAGAGTAATTATATATTTATAACTAAGTTTATCGACCACCATCTTTCTTCTCATCTTTTTCTGTTATGCAGTTTTCATTCTCGTGTTTTATTGTTTATTTGTTTTGGTTAGTGAACTTTCATCCTTATTTTCCCCGGAAAGCATACCTAACAATATATTTGGATCTCTGAATTTTTACACATATCTTTCTTTCACTATCACAGGTAATATTTTGGTTGGGTTCAGTAATTTCTCTTAGTACTAGGAGATGTTATTCCAGTATCTTCTAGCTTCCAATGTTGCAGAAGAGAAGCCTGATGCTTTTCATTTACAGATTACTTGTTATTTGCAGAATTTTTCTCTATTTCTTGGATTTTGAAATTATTTCCAGGATATGTATGTGTTTTTATTTTTCATATAATATGCCTAAAACACTGTAAGTAATCCCTTTATCCCCTGTCCTTTTACAATAATCTTCCTTTTGAAGTTCCAAATCATTAATTTGGCAATCAACCGTGATCATTCTTTCCTTAAATTTACCCAATTTACATTGGGAAATTAATAATTAATAAAAAATTACATTTTTTAGTTAGACTTGACTTTACCTAAGTGCTTTATTATTTGTTCTATTCTTATGGGCACCAATTTCTTTCTAGAAATTATTTCACTCTATGTGGACTCTAGGTACGCTGACTGACATTTTTGCTCTGGCTACTGGGCCTCCTCAGAAGGGTTGTTATTCTTTGTCGGGCTCATGTCTGATTGCTAGAATATCCTCAGTGTCAGCCATTCCACAGTGCAGAAGTTGTCACATTGTCTCCCCTTGTTTCCTGGGGATTTAAAGCCAGATGATCCCTAAGCAACTAGAGCAAGCCTCCCAATACTTACCTTCACTGGTACCTTGCTCTCTTTTTAAGCTTTCGGAGGCCAAGGAGACCAGGCATGCAGCCAGTGTCTGGTTTCCTCAGGGGTCACAAATTGTCACCAGCTATATTCTTTCCAGAATATGCTGCTTTATAATACTTGGCCATTGTATTAATTACCTATTGCTGCATTACAATGTCACCACAAACTTAGCATCTTAAAACAACACACATTTATTATCTCACAGTTTCTGTTGGGCAGGAATCCAGGCATGGTCCAGGTGGGTTCGTTGCAAGATTATAATCAAGGTTTCCACTAGTGCTGAGTTTTCATGTGGGATCAACTGGGAAAGGGTCTGCTTTTAAGCCCACTTGTTTGTTGGCAGTACACAGTTCCTCGTAGGCTGCCAGACCACAGGCCTCAGTTCCTTGCTGGCTTTTGTCTTCAAGTCTCCCTCATCTTCTTGCTGTGTGGCCCTCTCTATATGGCAACTCACAACATGGCAGAGCAGGTTGCTTCACCAAAACTAGTGAGTAAGGGAGCCTTCTCTCAAGACAAGGATTACAATCTTATATAATGTGTTCAGGTATGCATAATCAGGTACATCCTGCCATCTTTGCTATATTCTATATGGCTAGAAGCAAGTTACAGGTCTTGCCCACACTCAGGGGGAGGGAATCTCACAAGAGCATGAACACCATGTGATCATGGGAGCCACCCTAGAGTTTGTCCTCCACAGACATCATATCCTGAGAAGGGGAAAAACCACTCATTTTCCTCTGTTTGGACTACCTTGAGTTATAAGACATTTTGGGCCCTGTGTCTCATAGTGCCTACCACCATTTAAGGTAGGAGAGTTATAAAAACACAGGCATGGCTGCAAAGAGCAAGAGAGCAGCATTCAGGCAGCCATCTTCCCAGAGTTCTAGTCCTGTCATCTTTCTCCATGAAACAACTATCCTCCATCCCTGCTGCTTCCACTTTATTTTTTTATTAGGAAAAAAAGAAAAAAAAAAAGCCATCTTTTATTGTACTAATAACACTCTAAAATTTTAAAATCAGGACACGTTTTGAAAACCTGAATACGTTTTTTTCATTTCTAATACTCTTTTTTTTTAAATTGAAGTAAAGCTGATTTACAATGTTGTGTTAGTTTCGGATGTATAAGAAAGTGATTCAGCTATATATACGTGTACGTATATACATATCTATATATACATGTACTTATATATATTCTTTTTCAGATTCTTTTCCCTTATAGTTTATTACAAAATATTGAGTATAGTTCCCTGTGCTATATAGTAGGTCCTTGTAGATTATCTATTTTATGTATAGTAGTGTGTATATGTTAATCCCAAACTCCTAGTTTATCCCTCTCCCCACCTTTCCCCTTTGGTAACCATAGGTTTGTTTTCTATGTCTGTCGATCTATTTCTGTTTTGTATATAAGTTCATTTGTATCATGTTTTTAGATTCCGCATATAAGCGATATCATATGGTATTTGTCTTTCTCCGTCTGGCTTACTTCACTTAGTGTGATACTCTCTAGGTCCATACGTGTTGCTGCAAATGCTGCCTCCACATTAGATCAGTCCACAGTCAGATTTGGACTGGGTTACTAAAGCAACCTCCAAACTGACCTCCCTGCCTCTGGGCTTAAATTATTCCAGTAAATTCCCAACATTGCTCGAGCAATTTTTCTTAAATCTTTAATTTTTAAAAATTAATTTTGTCTCTTTCTCATTTAAATTCCTTAGATGGCTCCTCAGTACTTTTAAACCAATGTCCAAATTCCTTAACACTGCTCACAAAGCCATGCATGATTTTATCTTTTCAAAGTAGTCTTTCTATGCTTTCCCAATCTATATGGTCCAGTCACAGCAAGTGTCCTTCCTTCATTTCCCTGACTTTATCAATATATCACATCATCACCTTCAGACCATTATATATGCTACTCTCTCTGCCTTAGATACTTTCCTTTTGCCAAGAAACTTTCATTGATCTTTCATGTCACATTAAGCACTAATGCTTTGAGGAAATCTTCCTGACCTAGCAAGTCCAATGTGGATTCATTCTTATGTACGTCTTTGGCCTCCCATACTTCCCTTATTGTCATATGGTTAACTCTGCATGTGATAGGAGTATTTTCTATGAGGAATTAACATTTTTATTAATATTTTTATTGATATAGTAGCCTCTCCTACTAGACTATAAGTTCTATGAGAGAAGGATTCCGTTTTATTTCTCTATCAACTATTAGCTTGTATGCAAGCAACAAATACACTCAGGCTAACTTAACCAAAAAAAAAAAAAAAAAATTATCAAAAGGGCATGGATTAGCCCACAACATCAAAAGAAAAACTGAGGAACCATTTTTAAAAAAAGGTAGGTAACATGGTAGTTACAGTGAGCTAGAAAGCAGGATGAACAAATGAGTGAGACCATACTAGAAAGAAAAATCACTGCTATTTTCTGTCCTTGTAAAACTCTGCTTAAGATTCAAATTTTCATGATAGAGTCCTATTAAGCTAGTTTGGGCACATCTAAGGCTTATGGTGGGGAATGTGTAGTTTCCCAAACAAAATAGGAATGCTGCTATCAGTAAAAAGAATGGGTGCAGAATAAACAAAAACAAGAGGTCTACTGAAAGTATTCACCCACAGCAATAAATATTTGTAGAATGAGTGGACATCTGAAGTAGACTAAACTTAGTGGAGTTTGCTGCTATACCAGTTATAATAGAATACTTGGAATTGTTCAAGTTGCATTATTGAGGTATGACTGAAATGTAAAAAGTTGTACATATTTATTGTATACAACTCAATGAGTTTTGAATAAGTATACACCTGTGAAACCATCACCACCATCAAGACCATGGATATATCCATCACCTCCCAGAGTTTCTTCTTACCTCCTTTTTTATTAGTAGTGGTAGTAGTACTACTAGTAGTAGCAGTAGTAGTGCGTGTATGTGTGTTTAGAACACTTAACGTAAGATTTGCCCTCTTAGAAAATTTTAAGTATATAATACTGAATTGGTAACTATAGACACTATGCTAAGTAGAAGATCTCCAGAACTTATTTATCTTGTATAACTGAAACTTTGTACCTTTTGACCATCACCTCCCCATTTCCCCCTATCCCTAGTGCATGGCAATCACCATTCTACTCTCTGCTTCTACGAGTTTGACTATTTTAGATTCACATATTGATGAGATCATACAGTATTTATCTTTCTGTATCTGGCTTACTTCACTCAGTATAATGTCTTCCAGGTCCATTCATGTTGTCACAAATGGCAACATTTCCTTCTTTTTTAAGGCTAAATAATATTCCATACCACATTTTCTAATTCATCCATCCATTAATGGACAGTTAGGTTGTTTCCATATGTTGGTTATTGTGAATAATGCTGCAATGAACATAGGACTGAAGCTACCTTTTTGAGATCTTGATTTCAGTTTGTTTGGGTAAATACCCAGAAGTGGGATTGCTAGTTCTATTTTGAATTTTTGGGAGAACGTTGATGTTTTCCATGATGGTTTTGTCAATTTACATTCCTACCAGCAATGTACCAGCGTTCCCTTTACTCCATATTCTCACCAACATTTGTTATCTTCTTTTTTTTTTAAATAATAGCCATCCTAGTAGGTGTGAGGTAATATCTCATTGTGGTTTTAATTTGCATTTCCCTGATGATTACTGATGTTGAGCACCTTTTCAGGTACCCATTGGCCATTTTTGTCTTCTTTGAGAAATGCCTATTCAGGTACTTTACTCATTTTTTAAATTAGGTTATTTGTTTCTTGCTATTGAGTTGAAGGAGTTCCTTATAAATTTTGGATATTAACTCCTTATTAGATAGGTGGTGTGCAAATATTTTTTTCCCATTCTATAGGCTGCCTTTTCATTTTGTTGATTGTTTCTTTGGCTGTGTAGGAACATTTTAGTATGATGGAGTCCCATTTGTTTATTTTTTTATTTTGTTGCCTGTGCTTTTGGTGGCAGATCCAAAAAACAATTGCCAAGACCAGTGCCAAGGGTGTTTTCCTCTATGTTTTCTTCTAGAAGTTTTATAGTTCCAGATTTTACATTTAACTTTTTAATCGATTTTTAGTTGAATTTTCTGTATGGTGTGGTATAGGGATCCAAATTTATTCTTTTGCATGTGGATATCCAATTTTCCCAACACCATGGAGACTATCCATCCTTTCCCCATTTTGTATTCTTGGTGCCCTTGTTGAAAATTAGTTGACAGTATATGCATGGGTTTATTTCTTTGCTCTTGATTCTGTTCCATTGATCTGTGTATCTGTTTTTATGCCAGTACCATACTCTTTTGATTACTGCTGCTTTGTAATATGTTTTGCAGTCAGGAAATGTGATGCCTCCCAGTTTGTTGTTCTTGCTCAGGGTTGGCTAATAGATCTGGAAATTGAAAACAGGGTATCTTTATATAATTTATAAATTCTTAAATATGAGTCAAATTATTGTCCAAAAGGTCCATGTTTGTGAGAGGCAATATATTATAATGGTTAAGGAGTTGAACTGGAGCTAGGCTTTGAGGTTTCAAATCTTGACTTTAGCACTTCATACCTTTGTGACCTTGGGAAGTTAATGTCTTTAACTTTCAAAAGGAGATAATGATGGTACCTTCTTTCTAAGGTTGTTGTAAAGATTAAATGAGTTATTACATATGAGTGGCCTAGAACAGTCCTTGGCATATAGTAAGGGCTATATGAGTCTTATCTTCATACATCTTCATACTTACTTTTACCCGTTCATACATCAGTATACCTCTTATCTAATGTAAAGAACCCCAGAGTTATTCAAATATGCACACCTGAACAGTAACTGACTTGACTATTTGACTTAAGATTCTTTACCCAAAGACAACAAATCCAGGTAAGCAGCTCTGCTGAAAGAATTCTGCCTCAATGAAATTTATTTCTGTTTATGCTACATATTGCAATATCAAAAATTATAAACAGATTATATAGAAATAGTCAATTCCAATAAATAACCTCGGTACAGGAAAAACTGTACTTTTAAATGAAATACTGTAATAGTAGGCTTATCACTTAAAAGAAAAATATTGACACCCACTACAGACAATTTTAAAAAGGCTTTTACTTCTTTGTCTAAATGCTCAGCAGACAATAATTACCTTTATGTGATAAGCTAAGGTTAAGATGCAGTAAAAACTACTACAAAAAATAATCATTATGGAATTCTCATTCTCTTGGCAATAATATGCAAAAGCTAAATAGCATTCTACTGAGAACTTTGCAAGCATAAGAAATTGTTGTTGACTATTTCTTGATTACTTGATTTTAAGTTAATCTTAAAATTAACTTAAAACACCATGAACCCTCTAACCAGCCTTTCCAACATCCTCCCAATTCTTCATGATGGGACTCCAGGGAACTACAGGTGCTCTTCCCAATCCTGTGTCTGACTCAGCTTGGAGAAACATTTCTCCAGATGAGGATGAATCTCTTCCAGTCCAAACTGACAATGGAGACATACTTTCAGTGCTCAACCCCACTCTATTGAGCAGCGCCTGTGTCAGAGTAGTAAACCAGTTCAAATAGTGGAGTTCTTAGTGAACCTCAAGAGGTTCCTGTCTCTGAACATATTCCCTTTTGTTTAAGCCATTTGAGAGATACACACTCTTTTCTACTTAGTTCCTCCACCTCTGCCTATTTATAGACCAAGACTTCTTAGAGAAGTAAAATGTTAGAATTTCTTTCTCCCAAAAGGGGTTAATAATTCTAGTATTTGGCAGTAGTTGTCAAAGTAACCAACCAGGTGAATTAAATAATATCTTTGACACCTTTTATTTGTCCCATCTCTGATGGTACTAGAGAAAATTCTGGAAACACCAATCATTTGTCCCAATTTGACTCAGCTACCACCTTCCTTATGGGCAAAATCTTCAACTGGTATCAGCAAAATTCACGGTGGACCACCCATCAAGATCCACATAATTTCCTCAAAATCTCTTCCCAGGATGAATGAATACCCTGGAGGTAAAGCAGCCCTTCAAGGCATAAAGCCCATAGGAGAAGATTACAAGGCTCAGGTTTCATTATCTTTTGTACCAGACCCTGTAGCATTCCCATTTTATCAGTAAGAAAACCTAAGGGCTCAGTGGGGAGGTTTGTCCAGGACCTCCAAGCAATAAACAACATTGTTATCCCTCGACATTCTGTTGTTCTTAACCCTCATGTGGCACTAATATCCATTCCCACTGAAAGGAAATTCTTTACTGTATATTGATTTATGCAGTGCATTCTTTAGTATTCCAGTTGATGGAGGTAGCCAATACATTTTTGCCTTCACTTGGGAAGAAAAACAATTCACCTGGACAGTAATGCCTCAGAGAATCCTTCTTATTTCTCACAAATCCTGGAGGTTGATTTGAATGGTACGAAGTTCCCTAGGGGTTCTGCTTTGTTGTAATATGTGGATGATTTGCTTCTTTGTTCTCCTCCTCAAGCCTCCTTACTAAAGTTTTTAGCCTTAAGGGAATATAAGGTCACCAAAGAAAAATTGCAGTTTGCCCAGACCCAGGTGTGATATTTATGGCATCTGACATGAGAATAAGGACTACACCTAGATCAGATAGACTTCATGGTGTCTTAAGTTTCCCAAAATCCAAAACTAAGCACCAATTGTGAGGTTTTCTCGGACAAGTTGGTTATTGCCAGAATTGGATCCAAATTTCTCTCTCAGGGCCAAACCTCTGTATGTTTTACTAAACAATAACAAACGTGACCCAATTTTATGGGAAGAACTGGAGAACATAGCTTTCAAAGTCTTAAAGGAGAGTTTGATGACCCCTCCTTCCCTTGGGCATCCCAATTATCAGATTCCTGTTTTCCTTTTTGTATATGAAAAGGAAGAGAATGCCCTTGGGGTACACACCCCCAAACATAGGGACCAACAACAGCCCATAAGGTATTAGAGCCAGCAACTGGACCCTGTGGCACAGGGATACCTCTTGTCTTAGAGCCATTGTGTCCACTGTCCTTTGGTTAAGACCACCAAGAAAATCATTGTGGGAATCCCCTGTAGCTATTTTTGTACCTCATGCAGTAGAAACTTTCTTGAATTCTCATCACACGCACCATTCCTCAGCCAGCCGCCTCACTTCCTATGAAGTCCTTTTGTTAAATGCTTCTCACATAACTCTTTTATGTTATAATTATATTAACCCAGATACTCTTTTCCCTTCCATCAGCAGTGAAGTCCTTCAGGACGGCTTATGCTGATGGATCACCTCTTTACTCCTTGGGATGATCTACAGGAAGATCCTCTAGGTAACGTTGACTTCTCATGGTTCACTGGTCATTCTTATTTAAATGGTGACAATGGCAAATGTTTTGCTGGGTATGCTATTGCAACTCCTTTAGATTTTGGTGGGGCATCATCTTTACCTATGGTTACTTCAGCTCAACAGGAAGAATTATGTTCTCTTCCACTGATTTGTACTTTAGCCAAGGACAAAACATCCAGTATTTACACTGATAGTAGATATGCTTTCAGAGGAGTAGCTCATGATTTTGGAAAGTTGTGGAAGCAACATGGCTTCCTTACTTCCAGAGGAATAAAAAAATGTAAATGGGGCTTCCTGGTGGCGCAGTGGTTGAGAATCTGCCTGCCAATGCAGGGGACACAGGTTCGAGCCCTGGTCTGGGAAGATCCCACATGCTGCGGAGCAACTGGGCCCGTGAGCCACAACTACTGAGCCTGTGCATCTGGAGCCTGTGCTCCACAACAAGAGAGGCCGCAACAGTGAGAGGCCCGTGCACCGTGGTGAAGAGTGGCCCCCACTCGCTGCAACCAGAGAAAGCCCTCACACAGCAACGAAGACCCAATACAACCAAAAATAAATAAATAAAATTAAAAAAAATAAACAAATAAATAAATAAGCCCTGCATCTAATCCCCTCTTTACCAGCCTCTGCTCCAACAGCCTTTCTAGGGAAAAAAAAAAAAAAAAGTAAATGTCCCCATGTTTAGGAGTTATTGGATGCAATACTTTTACCTGCCACTTTAGCTATTATTAAAATTCTGAGGCTTTTTAAACTTGACTCTCTGAAAGCTAAGGGAAATCACCTTGCTGATATTTCCACAAGAAATGCTGCCTTTACAGGGACAAGAGCAGCCAAATCTCTGTCATGGTCCCAAGGGATATTTTCCCACATGATACTTAGAAAAACTGGCTAGAGAAGCCCAACAGTTGGCCTCAGAAAAGGAAAAACAAGATTTGAAATTCAACAGTTGTTTGTTTGATAAAAAGAGAAAGCTCTGGTTTGGCCCAAATAACAACCCAGTCCTAACAGAGACTCTAAAATGCCCACTCCTCACCACTGTGCCTGCGTTGAACCATTGGTCTACTGACAACAGGATAGCATTCATGAATCAGCATTGGTGGGGAAATATTAACAAGGCTACAAAAATCCTCTACGTCACTTGTTCCACTTGTCTGAAATACAACCCAAGGAAGCCTGTTCATACTGCTCTCCAACATTTTAAACTGCCTAATGGACCATCTGAGACCTGGCAAGTGGATTTCATACTATTTCCTCCATCTCATGGATATAAATATAGTTTAGTCATAGTCTGTATATTTTTACACTGTACTGAAGCCTTCACTTGCAAACAGACTACTATCTCTTCTGTGGCTAAAGTTCATTTGGAAAAAATTATACCTACCTGAGAACTGTTATCAAACTCAAACTCATGGCTATCAAGGAACCCATTGTACTGTCTAGGTACTCAAACAAGTTAGTAGTGTTTGGCTGGTTTTAGAAAATTTTCACTGTGCTTACTGCTCTTAATCCTCTGGTCTAGTCGAATGCTCTATTAAGACTCAAGTGTCATTATTATTTTCCTTTTTTAAGATTTTTTTAACATCTTAATTGGAGTATGATTGCTTGACAATGGTGTGTTAGTTTCTGCTGTATCACAAAGTGAATCAGCTATACATAAACATATATCCCCATATCTCCTCCCTCTTGCCTCTCCCTCCCACCCTCCCTATCCCACCCCTCTAGATGGACACAAAGCACCAGGCTGATCTCCCTGTGCTATGTGGCTGCTTCCTACTAGCTATATATTTTACATTTGGTAGTGTATATATGTCCATGCCACTCTCTCACTTCATCCCAGCTTCCCCTTCCCCTTCTCCGTGTCCTCAAGTGCATTCTCTATGTTTGCATCTTAATTCCTGTACTGCCCCTAGGTTCTTCAGAACCATTTTTTTTTTTTTTAGATTCCATATATATGTGATAGCATATGGTATTTGTTTTTCTCTTTCTGACTTACTTCACTCTGTAGGACAGTCTCTAGGTCCATCCACCTCACTACAAGTAACTCAATTTCGTTTCTTTTTATGGCTGAGTAATATTCCATTGTATATATGTGCCACATCTTCTTTATCAAGTGTCATTATTAATGTTCAGTTGACAACATTTGTAGAGGCCTTCCAACCGAATACCTTGGCCAAGATACTGGCATTGGTCCTTCTAAATCTTAGATCTATGCCTTTTGGAACTCATAAATTCTCACCATTTGAGATAGTCACAGGATGCCCAATGTACTTGGCTCCTCCTTCTTTTGACCCACACTGATACAATGAGAGATACTCTGATATTGCAAAGGCCTTACTGCTTTTATTAAAAATAACCATGTTTTGGTGGAGCAATCTTTATACAGTGTTCTCCTGGGAGACAAAGACCATAAGCATCACACATTGCAACCTGAGATTTCATTTGTGAGAAAAGACACCTCCAGAAGAATGCTCTTCAACCTCACTGGAAAGACCCCTGTCAGGTACTGCTAACCAACACTTTGCTGCCAAATTCCAAGGAAAAGACACTTGGATTCGTGTGACACTCCTAGAAAAGGTACTGTACCCTGACTGGAATCGCACATCATTTGGTGACCTGAAAGTAAAGATTTCCCAGAATTGAAGCAGATGATGTCTGATGAGACAGCTCTCCCAAGACTTTTGGACCAGACCTATTGGAAGTTTGTGTCAAACATTTGATGGTGACAGGATGCTTCAGATGATCTCTAATGCCTATGATATTGATAACACATGGACATTACATAAAAGTGCATGAGAGTTTCCCCTTCTTGTTAGTTGTATGTAACCTCAATAGATTAGCCAACATTTTTCCTCCAACGTGAGACATTACACTCAGGAAAGGTCCTTCCTAGCATTGAGAGCCAGAAAGCCACTGAAACTAGAAAACTTGACTCTTGATCAGCAGTGCTTTCAGAGAAAGATCTTGATCAAAAGGGGGAAATATAAAATATTGATAAACAGAAACCTCAATTAAATAGAGCTGGGAGATGGGAAGGGGGAGCTGGCACACCCAGCAATAATAGCAGGAAGAAGAAAGACTCCTCTTCTTTCCTATCAAGGACTCAGCCAATGAAAAGCCATGGAATCTTTGTTTACTATAGCCCTCCCAACTGCCTTTTCCCCTATATAAAAACATTTTCCTTCCCTTGCCATGAGGGGACTTGCACATGGCTCACCATGGTTGCAGAGCCCAGACTGAAATTCTCTTCTGACCCTAAACAAACTCAGCTTTGCTGGAGAAATATCTGGCAGTCTATTTGTTTTAGATCAACAATACCTAGGATATCCTCCCATATTTAAGATCAGTTACACATTAAGCTATATTTTCCTCCAGGTTATTAAAATTACTGTTTATCTATTACATGGAATTCTTTGTAATTCTATTACATCCCATTTCCATTGACTTGCGAAGCTACCTTTATCATTTTAAGTTCCCATATATATTTATCCCATTTCTTTTAGTATTTCATCTAATTTTTCATAGCTTCTTTTTTTTATTGTAAAGTAACAAGGTGTTTGTGGACATTTTGAAAAAATTACAGAAAAGCGTAAAAAAGAAAAGTAAAATTTCTTATACGTATTAAAATTTTGGAGAAGTTTCTTCCAGTCATATGTATATTTTTACAAAAGATGCTATAATTTTCATGAAGGAATAGCCCAAAAGATAAACTGAAGTAAGCAAAGATGGTTGCTGAACTGGCTCATAAGAGGGCTAAGTGCTCTGTAGGACAAAGCTCAGATGTAAATTTAGGTGCAAGAATCTAGAGATGGAAGCTGGTGAAGTATATAAGAGCAGAGAAGGAAACTTGTAAATCTGTGAGTATGAGAGAACAGGGAAAACCAAACCAAAAACTCCCATGGCAGCGTGCTCTAAAAGCGCTAGGAAAACATCTAGTAAAATGTTTTAAAACTGTTTGCTGAGCTATGTCTCCTATAAGATCTTCAGTAAAATTTACATTACTCACTAAGGTTTTTGTTTAACGGATTCTTCAGGGAGTGGTCTTCAAATTATTGGTTCATGTACTCTAAAATAAATTTTGAAAGAACTTGAGAACATTTTTAGTTTCACATCAGACATTTTTCATCATGTGTAAATAGTCTCAAAACATACTTCTGACTAATATCAAGTATTGACATTTTAAAATAGAAATACTACCTCGTTCACTTACAGCAGCTAATAGAATCTAAATATAAAAGCGGTTTGATACCTACAATCATCCACTAAAAAAAAAATCATGAAGATATTCTGAAGGCAATGGTAGGAAAAGGATCCAAAATATATCTCAGCATATTTTCAGACAGACCTACATTATGAGAGAATACACATTCAGGGCAGTGAAGGTTTGGATGTGAGTTCACTTAAGAATATCTATGTCCTGTTGGAGCAAGAGGCAAAGAAGAGAGGTAACACCTGAAATATAGGTATAAAGTCTGCCTTTCTTCCTTCTTTCTGTTCTTTCCTTGTTTTTCCTGCAAAAATGAGGACACACTGTATATACAGTTTTGAATCTTAGAATTTCCACACGGCATCTTTTTAGGTTAAGTAATCTTCAAAGATATTTTAATTGTTTTGCATTATTCTGTCACGATTGTACACTGTTATTTATTTATTTATCAGTTTTGAAATATTAATTTAGGAGTCGTGCAGGAATTTGGGCAGAGTTTATATTCAGATTTGGAAGTATATAATTTCCAGGTCTTGTACGGCTCTGAACTAATCTACCACTTCAAGCTGTTAAGGTTGTGGTTTCTCACCATCTGACCTGGGGTAATTGTGGAGCTTCCCCAGACCAGAAAGCCACACAGTTGGAGTTCTTGCCCATTGTAATGGTACTCTTTCTAGAATAAATATTTCTCAAGTTTCTGCCCACTGTTGGATGTTTTCTGGTGCCTTCAAATTATTGTTTTTTAGTATTTTTTGCTCATGTTTTTAAATGTTTATTTATCTGTGGAGGAATCTTCTTGACTTTTTCCTGACACTATTACAAGAAATCCTGCCCAAGTCAGTATTATTAGATTACTAAAAATCTTTGCTAATTTGATAAAGCAAAACTTACTACTTTTTAAATATTATAGTTCAGATTTTTAGTGTCATTGAGCATTTTATGTGTATTTATTGGTTACTTATATTTTACCATTTGTAAATTACCTGCTCGTTTCCTTTGCCTATTTTAAAATTATGGAGTCTTATTTTTTTTCTTATTGATTAAAAAGAGTTCTTATTATTCAAATATTATCACTCTGCCAAAATTTTTAAAAGTATATTTCCCTGTTAGTAATTTACCTTTACGTTTTGTTTATGATATGATTAACACATAAATTGGTTTTTAAAGGAGTAACATCTCTGCAAATTTGAATCTTCTTATCTAGAGGCCCAGCTTATCTTTCCACTATATGAATTGGTATATATCTATCCTGGTAATAGAGTGAATTTTAATATTGGTCTCATTTATTACATTTTTAAATATTTTCCTTTATTGATATTGCTAGGTATTTTCATTATGTCGTTTTTTATTGCAACTTCTGATTATTGTCATTTTACAGAAAATCTATACCCACCTCACCAATTTTTAATCATTTTACTAAAGTTATATTATTACCTCACTTAATTCTCAAAACAATACTATTTGTAAGTATTATTGTTATCCCCATTTTTAGATGAAGTATTTCAGCTATATGTGGGTTTTAAAATGTATGGATTATAATATAATGAATAACCATGTACTTACCATCTACTTAAGAAATAGAACATTAAAACTGTGAATCTGCTTCCTGATACCATTTGCCTCACTGCCCACGGTTAACTACTCATTTAAATTTAGTATATAGTATTCTCACGCAAGTTTATGTAGATTTATGACATGGGCCATAAAGACATACAATATTGCTTTTTCATCTTTAAATACATATATAAATAGTACCATGCCATGTATATCCATCAGTCTTTTAAATTTAATATTGTGTTTGCACATTTTTCCATGGTGAAACTTGTATCTCTATTTTATTCATTTGAGCTTCTTTATAATATTCCTTTGTATAAATATATTGCATTTTACTTATAGCCTCATGTTTATGAGCTTTTTGGTTACTATAAATCTATACTATTGCAAATATTTACGTACATTTTTGTGTCTCTGTGCATAAGTGCTGGGATTTTTCTACAACTTTACGAAAATTACTATCCAATAGTGACTAATTTACACTCCCACTAACAGTGTGTTATAGTTTCCATTTCTCTACATGTTTGCCAATCCTTGGTACTCTCAGAATTTAACTTTTGCCAACCTGATGAGTGTGAATGGATATCACACCTTTAAAATTTGTATCTTCCTGATTCTAGTGATATTGTACTTCTTTCCCAATGTATATTATATATTTTTTCATCTTTTAAAAAATCTATTAATTGTCATTGTACAGACATATATTGAGTATTAACTGTGCTGCAAACATTTCTCACATCAGTGTTGAAAAAAATCCTTGTCCCAGGATAAAAAATATAATAACAAAGTGAATTAACAAGTTAGATGAGTTCTGTTCCAGTGTGGCTGATTAAGTTTCTAACCAACAGGCCTTCCCAAAGAAAACAACTATAAACTCTGGACAATAATTGAATTAAATTACCTAAAGGCTCTGAAGAGAGAAGAAAAGCATGTAGATTCTGAAGAAGACTCAAAACATAAAATATGGACTGACATAGGATGAGTTTCCTGTTTTTATATCCTTTATCTTGAGGGCAAACAGACAGGCTGCCAGTGACTCCACATGAGGTAGGAAAAACACTGATAGAAAATTTAGGTCATTCTAGCTTGATGAACTAAGAGACAGAGTTTGGGGCATCCACAGTTGCTGTAAAGTAGAGGGGAGAATACTGGAAGGGAAAGAGCTGGAGAAAGAATGCTCAAATTTGTGGACAACTCTGCCCAAATCTCTGATCTCGGAATCATATAAGGGTAGGGCAGATTGCAAGCAGCCCAGAAAAAGGGAAAAAATTACTGAATCAAGACTTGCTGAATTAGCAAGAGTTGCTGATTCTGTGTTCGCATTTAACTAAGGATATTGCCTACTAAAACAGAAATATAAACAGAGGAATGTTCAGAGGAATATGACAAAATATAGAGCCTCCACAAAATATCATTCACAAATTACACGCTATAGTTTAAAGTCACTCAATATATGAAGAACGTATTTTCTCAAAAGAAAATACAGCCAGTGGGGTTCAGCTCAGAAATTTTCCAGATGTTTGAATTAGTAGGCAATAACTTTAAAGCAACTACTGTAACTATGTTTAATAAGGTAAAGAAAAATAAGTTTGTAGAGAAAAACTAAGAAATTTTAATAGAGAAAAAATTTTAATCTATAGAAAAAGTCTAATAGGAATCCGAGACAAAATACCTAACATCTGAAAAAAATATGAACTTGATGGTTGTAACTGCATAACGAAGAGAACAGAAGAACGAGTCTTTGAACTTGAAAATATCAACAGAAGTCATGTAGTCTAATAAACAGAAAGAAAAAAGATTGAAAAAAACTGAACAGAGCATCTGTGAAACAATGTCAGAAGTTCAAATATACATACAATTGGAGTCGAAAAGTGTAGGGAGAAGAAGAATAGAGCAGAGGAAATATTTGAATAAATAATGACTAAAAACTTCCCCAGTTTTGTGAAAGCCAGACATTTATAGTCTAGGAAGCTCAGTTAACCCAAAGCAGTATCAAAATAAATTTAAAAATTCTGAAAGCCAACAACAGAGAGAAAATCTTGAAAGCAACAAGAAAACTATGACACATTACATAGAGGGAACAACAATTTGAATGATGTCTGACTTCTCATTAGAAAATATGAAGATTGAAAGGCAATGTATTTAAATTTTTAAACACACAAAAAATGATCAATCTAGAATTTTATATCCAATGGAGAAAATTTTTCCCAGAATGAAAAAGAAATAAAAACATTTTCAAATAAAAGAAAACTACAAAAGTTTGTCACTAGCACATCTGCATTACAAGAAATGGTAAAGGAAGTTGTTCAGTAAGAACAACTTATTTTCCATTTAGTTTCTTTAAAGTTGATAAGACTGATTAAAGCAAAAGTTATAGCATTTTCTTGTGGGGATTATAATGTATGTTGATGTAATATATGTGATAATTATAACATAAAGGATTTAGGTGGTTTATAAACCTATATGATTTCAGTATGTATTCCTATATATATTTTTTGTGAAGTAACACAATATAAGTTCTAAGTAGACTGTGAAGAGATAAGAATGTATATTTTAATCCCTAGAGTAAACACTTGAAATATGCAAAGAGGCATAATTAAAATCTAATAGATCAATGAAAATAAAATTCTTAAAGATATTTCAATAATCCAGAGAAGTCAGAAATCAGTAAGAAGAGGACAAAAAACAGAGGAGACAAAGGGAAAATAAATAATAATAAAATGGTAGACCCAAATCCAACTTCATCAATAATTGCATTAAATTTTAATGGCATAAACTTTCCACTAAAAAGCAGAACTTGTCATCATGAAGGAAAAGTATGCTCCAGTTATATCTTACCTATGAAAGACATACTTTAAATATAAAGACACAGAGATTGAAAACAAATAGATGGAAAAAGGTATACCATACAAATAGGAAACACAAAAAGTCTGGAGTGGATAAATTATTAACAAATAAATTATGTACTATGTTATAAGATAATAAGTACCATGAAAATTTGTAAAAGTAGAGCAAAGCATAGGGAACAGGAGTATGCAGAGGTTATAATTTCAAATGCGTTGATCAAGGCAGACCTCATTGAAAATGTGACATTTAAACAACAGGACAAGCTCTGCATGATCAAGAAGCAAGAAGCAATCAAGCTCAGTCTCATAACCTAGTTAGAGCGCTAACACTACTGCTGCTGTTGATGGTGATGAGACAACTGACCTCCAGGTGGTTCCTCAGTTATTACATAATTAATTCTGTTCATTGTATCATTCACTCTGATCCTTGTATCATTCACATGCCATTCCCTGACTGTTCCAAAAAGCAAAGAGAAGAAACTGGGTCCATTATCTCAAGTCGTGGGCGAGAGGGACCTGGAATTATTCCACTATCAAAGAGTATAATCAATGATGAAGAGGTAATTCATCCAAAAGAAAGTCAATCTAGATGAGGTAAATAGAATGTATGCTGTTATGTTAAAAAAAAAAAAAAAAAGGTCAAAAGTTACTAGAGATTTTCTTTAAGTTTGAATTCAATTTGAGTAAAAATTTTTGAACATTTACTATATGACATGCACCTTGCTAGGGCTATGGATAACACTATGAATAAGAAAAGAACTTTCCTCAAGCACAATCATTCAAACAAGTAACTTTGATGTTTTGTGATAGATGTTATTATGAAAGTTTGTTTAAAGTGAATGAAGACAAAAATGGAATACCTGGGAAGGTAAAAGAAAACTAGAAATTAGATAAGTCATGAAGGATGAACAGGTATATGTTAGGCAGACAAAGAAGTAAAAGTGGATTGAAGGCAAATATTTGGAGGTGTGAAATGATATAGCATGTTCGGTGTATATTAAGAATCCCAAAATAGCTGTAACACAGGGTTTATAGTGCAAGAAAAGACTACACAGTTAAGATCAAGATACGTTAAAGAAGAATGTTAAAATATAAGGAATTTGGTATTGTGGAGACATATAAAGCTTTTAAGTAGGGAAGTACCATGATCAAATCTGTGTTTAAATTGTATCTCTGGAAACCGTCTAAAGGATGAGTGGGTAAAAGTACAGATACTGAAGAAAGAGAAAGCAGTACAGAGGCTTTTGTCATGGTCTAAACAAGAGGTGAGCCGCAAACTAATGGCTGAGGCTAGAATGTGTATTTGAGAATGTTTCTTAACTAGAGGTAACATGAAAATTATGAAAAAGGGAGGTACAAAAACACTATTTATGAATCAGAATGTATGAATCTGAATTTCCCATTTTGAGCAATACAAGGGGCAGTGTTGCTTTTGAGTGAATTAAGAAAGGCAAAAAAGGGGCTTCCCTGGTGGCGCAGTGGTTAGGAGTCCACCTGCCAATGCAGGGGACCGGGTTCGAGCCCTGGTCGTGGAAGATCCCACGTGCCGCGGAGCAGCTGGGCCCGTGTGCCACAACTACTGAGGATGCACTCTGGAGCCCGCAAGCCACTAGTGAAGCCTGTGTGCGTGGGGCCCGTGCTCCGCAACAAGAGAGGCCACCGCAGTGAGGGGCCCCCCTGCACCACTGCGAGGGGTGGCCCCTGCTCGCTGCAACTGGAGAAAGCATGCGCCCAGTAACGGAGACACAACTCAGCCAAAAGTAAACAAAAGAAAATAAATTTATTTTTAAAAAAAAGGAGAACAGATTTAGGTTGAGCAGGAGATAGGAATGATGAGCTTCCATTTTAGATATGCTGTATTTGAGATGAACGGAGGATAAAGAGAGAGAGAGACACATAATAGGTGATTGTTCTTGCATTCCAGAGAGAGTCCAGACAAGGGGATACAATTTTGGAGTCCTTTCCAAATGAGTACTGTTTGAAAGCATGTAAGTAGATGAGAACATCTTGTAGGAGCATAAGAAATGAGAAGGAAAGTCGACTAAGGACAAAATACTGGGGACACCAACACCTAATGGACATGAAGAAACAACAGCAAAGTAAAGAAAATTGAATCAGTAAGAGGATAACCAGGAAAAATGCAATCTACATGAAAAAATATTTTTAAATAAAGAAGGATGAAAAGAATAGAGACTCCAATGTAGGAGCAAGTACAAATGAGGATTTAACAGGGGAATATTAAATGGACAGAAACAGGCAAAACTATACTATTCAAAATACATCGTCAAAACTACCACTTAGCCATTTGGGAAAAAAAAAAAAACTGGAATTCTATCTCATGTTTATAAAAAAAATTAAGTCTAGATGGATCAAAGATTTAAATTTATAAAAATTGAAGAAATACAATTGGTTAAATGTAAAATAGGTGTATGTTTTTATAATCTTGGAGTAGATAAGACCTTTCATACAAAAACACAAAGAAAAACCAAAACCACAAGAGTAGTTAAAAAAGAAAAAGGCAAATGAGAAAAATGGTAATGCATATGAAAAAGGCCTCCCTCTCATCATAGACAAAGAGTTTCATAAATCAGTTTTGAAAAATAAAGGCAAAGATTCCAAAAGAAAAATGACCAGATGATGTCTCTGGTCTAGAACCACTGGAGGGCAAGGACAGTAGTGAGAGTGAACTGTTTGTCAAATGCTAGACTTGTCACCAGCTCTAACTTAGGCATTATTTTTAGCTTTTCTTTACCTTTCATGTGTTACAGAAAATGCCATGGGAGAGTAAGCCAAGAGAGTAAGGAACAACAAACCAGGGGCCATGAAAGAGGAGTAAGAGTTAATGGTTTTCTTTAGCAGTATTGTCTTTTTAATTACGTATCCAAATCTCCATTCCAGAATCTGGGAAGAAGGAAGGACAGTCATTGAGGCTGATCCCTATTTCTGGAAATGTAGAGAACTCATGGAAACTGGAACGATTGATGCTCAAAGACACATCAAATGGATCTAGGTATGCAATATAAAACTCTTCTGTCGAGACTTCACTGGTGGTCCAGTGGTTAAGACTTTGCCTTCCAATGCAGCGGGTGCAGGTTCAATCCCTGGTCAGGGAATTAAGATCCCACATGCCTAGCAGCCAAAAAACCCAAAATATAAAACAGAAGCAATTTTGTAACAAATTCAATAAAGACTTTAAAAAAACATGGTCCACACCAAAAAAAAATTTTAAAAAACAAACAAAAACAACTCTTCTGTTTACACCATAAAATATCTTTTAAAATCTACTAGTGCTTTTTATAGAAATTATAGCATTCTTTCTGTCTGTTCCTTGAAGAAAGGTTAGTATTGGTGAGCAGAGAAACTGCACACTAGAACAGTTATTTTCCAGGGTAATTTGGGAGATGATGCTCTTGTTGGATTTTCAAATTAGGGTGAAAAGCCTAGATATATTTTGGATTAAACTGTCATAGTCTCCCTCCATGACTGTAAACTGTTGAATAGAAATTGGCCTGGCATGGGCTACAGTGTCCCTAAGAGATCTGTTTCAGGTAGGATAGACTTTGCTATGCTAGAGCAACAAACAGACTTCAAAATCTCTGTTTATTTTTTCACTCAGGTAACAGTCCAACGCAAGTCAGGCAGCTCTCCTGAGCAGCTCCCCTCCAAGTGGGGACTCAGGAACCATGGATGCCCCTGTATTTAGGTACAGCTGAAAAAAATGTACAAGGTTAATCCTGAAGGGGAATACAGGAATAGAGAAATGTTTGTATTGTTCAGTATTGTTTTAAGGTCTGGGTCTAAAAGTGTTTAACATTATTTCTGCTTACACTCACTCCATTGACCACTAAGTCACATGGCCCCCAACATAATTTCAAGGGAAAATAACCTGTGCAATTGCCTCATGTGCCCAGGAAAACAGTGTGTTGAATATATAACACAGTCAGCCACAGTCCAGATTCTGGTCAACAAAATCTGTCTCGTTCTTCCTCTGATAAATCGAGCAAACTCACATCTGCCTCCTACCCAAGGGAAATAGTCCAATTCTCTTTCATGCACTGCATCCATCTCAGGATCCAGGACCTCTGTCCTCTCCACCAGGCCTATTTTTGGCTTCTCGTGGTCAGGTGACTTATGCACCAAAAAGACAAGTTATATACTCCCTCACCTCAACTCCAAACACAGGATATCTTCAATAAGTATTCTGAATTGGGAAGGGGAAGAGTAGAAGATACAGTCAATGTTCTTTAGTAGTTATGAAATACCACTGCACAGATATTGTGGAAGTCTCACACCCAAGGTGGAGAAAGGGTAGTGAGGAAGAGGTTGCTGGACTAGGCCTTGATTCTACTCCCTGGGAAGAATTATCTTATCATTTCTTCTCTGTGGCCTCTGGTTGTGATCCCCTGGAGCCCCTTCCTTGTCATTATTCTCCTAGGCACATCTGAAAAGAGTTTGGAGAGCATGCCATCCTTGGAGGAGGCATTCCACGGCTGCTTTTTGTATGTGGGAGCACAAAACTTGATGCTGGTATTTGAATTTAAAAATACTTTTCTCAAGAGTGCACTTTTGGTTTCCTTGACAATACAGTGCCCTCAAAAATTTTGTAGATTTCTGATCTATTTGCTTCAGCCACTTTAGGTTTGTCAGTAATCATACCCAAAGTTATTTCCTAGAAATTATATTCAAATCTATTTTACATGGCTACTTCCTCTACCCTCATGCCTTTTTCCCACTCAGCTTAATGGTGGTTGTCATTGGATTCTTTGAACAATTGGGGTCAAGCCAAATCCTACTCTGATCTTTGCCCTGAAACACGTTATTCAACTGGAAATTTTTTTTTTTTACTATGACTTGTCACTCAAAGTCTTTTTAGTTCAATCTCTATAAGCAGTTAGGTTTTCCAACCCCAAAAGACCTTGAATTTATGAACTCTTTCATTTCTGCTTGCAAGCCGACTTATTCTTCCCTGAGCTCATTTCTTCTTTGTAATATTGATACTTTGTGAACTGCAGCTAATAATAGATAACATACACTAGGGCTATGAAGCATTTCAACATCTAAATAGAAATCATTACTGGTATATAATCTTCCTTCTAAGTTAGAGTAGGCAATGATTTTTAGCAAAGATTTGCCATATTCCCAGACATAAGTGTCAGTTTCCCCATCCCCTGCCATCTACCCTAAGGGTTTATATTTTCATATTTTGTTGGAGCAGCACCCCACTTCAAGGTGACAACTTCTATATTAGTGTAAGTAATATAAGCTCCTTTAATTCCATCCCCAAACCCTCAGTGACTTAATAAAACCCTTAATAATTAATGCTTAATAAAGTAATAAAATTACTCTTTCAACATGAAAACAATCTTTTTTTCACTTCCCATTCATCTCATGTGGTCAGAAATGATCAAAACAGAGCTTGAGCTATGGTAAGTTCTCAAAAAACTAGCTACTACTATTATTGTTATTATAATACTAGTAGCCATAGAGTTACAAAAACCTAACAGAGGCAATTTTGTCAACAATAAACACAGCTGCAGGCAATATTTTGAATACAGTATTAGATGAGAGATATAGTTTTTAGTTTTCTACAGCTGCCACAATGAAGTACCATAAACTGGGTGGCTTAAACAATGAAAATTTGTTTCACAGTTCTGACGGCTAGATATCCAAGGTCAAAGTGTCAGCAGGGTTGGTGCCTTCTGACGGCTGTGAGGAAGAATCTGTTCCATGTCTCTCTGCTAGTTTCTGGTGTTTTGCTGGAAATCCTTGGCGTTATTTGACTTGTAGAAGCCTCACCGCAGTCTCTGCCTTCATCCTCACATGGTGCCCTCCCCGTGTGTGTATCCATCTCCAAATTTCCCCTTTTTAAAGGGATACCAGTCATATTGGATTAGTGCCAATCCTAATGACCTCATTTTAACTTGATTACCTCTGTAAAGATTCTATCTCCAAATAAGGTCACATTCTGAAGTATTGGAGGTTAGAATTTCAACATACAAGTTTGAAGGACGCACAACTCAACTCATAACACATAATTACCCATTAATAAGTAATATTTCCACTGAAGTATTTCTTACTTAAGTTACATATTTACATAGTGGCTAATAATTCTCACCAGTCTCTTCATGAATGAGATCTAGATATTTGTGTTAGAAATCCAATGTGCATTCTTTACTCTTTACTGGGCATAATTATGCTTAGGTTAATGTATAGCCAACTCTTGTATGGCAGTGATCTCAAGAAATCTTTCTGTTGCTTCCTATTTCCCAGAGTTCAAGATACCCTCTGTCTTCTGCATATCATAATAGATGATTAACTATGACAGAACAAGGAAAATCAGGTGGGCAGAATTACATCTTTTAAAAGGTTGACTTAAAGAAGGCTTCTTTCCATGTTATAGCTGTGTAAAAACTATGGCATCATCTAAAGTCTTCTACTGCAAAATTGTTTCACATTGTTATAAAATAAACCTTAGTAGGCTTAAATAAATATGAAAAGGATAAGAACGAGAAAAAAATCACTGAGGCATTCATTTAATTAAAATCAATATCTTCATCATTTTCTGTTTATTGATATTTTATATTGTTAGTTACTTGAATAAGGTGAACCTTCCGTATCATTTACAATGTGGTGAACCATAAACTGGTAGCTATACTAAAGAAAAATTAATGTATGTTTTAGGTCACAGAGACTGCCAAATAAAGTTATTGCAATCAGATTGTTTTATTGAAACTATACAAGTACTCACATACAGAAATAATAGTTGTCAGTAAAAGGTTGAAAGATGTGGGTTGGTTTGTTTGGGTTTTTTTGCTCTAATCTACACACTTGCTTTTGTTTACTCTTGCTAAAGTGTCATCATGAAGGAAAGTGGGGCTGGCCTGGGGCCAAACATGTGAGTAATCAAAATTTAACACAGGCTCCCTTTTGCTCAGCTCTTTGTTCTTCTCATCTTAAGACCATCTCTCTTCCCCAGAACACAGTTATTAAATATTTGTCATCTTGTTTCTAGCTGCAACTTATCTTTCTGTCTCCAGCCTTTACTAGACAGGGCAGCACATTACAAATGCTGAGGAAGTATATTTGATTTAATACATAAATGAGTGAATGAATCAATGAATGAATTGTAGGCCCAAATCCTAGTTTGTAGCCCAACCAGTACTACATTTTTAATGTTGAAAATCCAAAATTAATTTCCCTTTCCTTATTTTTTACTCCTTTTAGTGTTTCCAGTTTATCTAGTTATAAAAATGTAAAATTATTATTGCAATAATTAACATTAGAATATAAATGATATACCCTCACAAAGTTATTTGCTTTAAATTTAAATGAAACTCTATTTTTGTAGCATTTCAGCCATTGTGGTAAGAAAAAACTAGACTGTGACCAGGTCTATATTTCAGCTAGTTTTCCAAGTAGCAAAGCTAGTCCTGAGAAAGATGGTTAAGTATGTACCAGATACACAATATAAATTTATTTACTGATTGATGAGAGAAGATGAGAATTCAAACCCTGGGATGATATCTCAAATATGAATGTTTGGGTTTTGTTATATTTCATTGGAAGAAAGACTTTTACCTCATCATTACAAAATTTTAGGAAACTATTCAAGTTTCCTTGATAGTCTTGTCTAAGTAGTCCATGTAGATGAGGTTAAGTTTCGATCAAAGAAGATGATCAGTGAGAACTGTTTCTCCATTTCAGACGTCAATAGCAGACAATTTCCTGCCAGCCTGGGAAAATAGGGTAATAGGATGTTGTGTGACAATGTGACAGAGCAGATTTTTTTACAGGAAAACGGGGCTTAAAAGTTACGTCAAAAACTCTTTTAGAATGTACATAGTTGGCAAATAAAATTCAGGCTGCGCCTAAGATGGGGGAAAAGAAAGAATATACATAGTTGAAACACAAACTATTATTCATAATATCTATTTTAGTCTTTTGAAGTTCAAATTTTATATTACCAAGGGAATATGTAAATGAAATTTTACAGTCATATGTACAAAATCCCCTAGTCTGAAGTCATGTACTAAGTTTCTTTGTGATCCTAAGTATTTCAAAACTTCTTCCTGCCAAATATTCTGCATCTATTTTATGAAAAGCCTGAGGTACTATATTCTCTATATCAAATTAAAGTAGGTCTCTATTTCCCACAATTGCCAAAAACATGATAAAATTAATATTCTCTTTATTCAGACAACTGGATGGGGACTTCTCAATGAAACTAGTTCCGAAGATATGATTGTTTGAGTACTTCCTGTACGGGGTTCCTCAACATATTAGAGATGAAAGGGTAATAAGGAAAACACATTTATTTATTTATTTTATAAATTTATTTATTTGGGGGCTGCGTTGGGTTTTCGTTGCTGGGCACGGGCTTTCTCTAGTTGCGGCAAGCGGGGGCTGCTCTTCGTTGTGGTGCGTGGGCTTCGCATTGCGGTGGCTTCTCTTGTTGCAGAGCACAGGCTCTAGGTGTGCAGGCTTCAGCAGTGGTGGCTCGCGGGCTCAGTAGTTGTGGTGCACGGGTTTAGTTGCTCTGTGGTATGTGGGATCTTCCCAGACCAGGGATCGAGCCTGTGTCCCCTGCATTGGCAGTCTGATTCTTAACCACTGCACCACCAGGGAAGTCCCGAAAATACATTTAAAATTTGACAAATTGTCAACATTATCAAGAACATTTTGAAGGTCTCTTTAGGTGTGTAAGCACTACATAAATCAAATATTTAGACAAGGTTCCTACAATTTAGACATTCTCAGTCTAAGATATAGTTCTTAAAACAGACATTAAATTATAGATGCCTAGAATTTGAAACCTGAAAAAATTTTAATGATTACCAATGTGAACACTGAGGCTAAGTGATCAATAAAATTCTCCAAGTTGATGAGTCTAAACTAGAATCTTGGTTTTCTGATTATCAGTCCAGTCTGCTGTCTATTTTTTTAAGAATCCAGATTTCTTAACTGTCCACATTATTAAGGGAACTTGAATGATATAAGGAGTACTCCATCAGCTTTCTAACTAAGCAGTGCAAGAACAGAATTCCAGCTTCTCCAGTTACTGTGTGAGCTTATGAAGTACAGTTTTCCAATCTAAACCTCAGTTACTTGCTGGCAAAACTTTTATCTGTGTAGACGTACGTACATAGGACCAGAAGAGTGACCAATCAACAGAATAACCACAGCTAACACTTACTGCCACTGCAGTCTACTCATCTCTATAGGAAATGGGAGCAGCACAGGCCTGGTCTCTTGTTGGTTCCATTCAGGTACAGTCTTATAGGAAGTCAGGGTACACACCGGTGGTTTATGTGCATGAACTGGGTAGCATTAGTAACAACTGCTTTGTTATTAGGGTTTTAAAGTGTTTTACAAGGCTGAAAGCCATTACTGTAATGCAGCTCCTCAACATATATATTAAGCCAAGGAGAAGAAAGAAACTGAGAACACGTGGGGGTGAGAAATGCACATTTTGCTATCTTACATTTTTCCTGGTTGGTTTTCTTCCAAAGCCATAGCAACCCCCAGAGAGAGGATTTTGTTTGTTTGTTTTGCCTATTGAGTGTAATATTAGAGTTACTGAATTATCTTCTGTAGCAGCCAAAATTCAAAAAGGGGAGAAAACTGTTTAGAAAAACACAAGTGGAAGTATTTTAGCTAAATACACCTTTCATTTTAAAAGGTCTTAATTGTGTGTTGTCTTGTTGTTACTGATGTTGGTGTTTGAGTGAAAATGTTCATTGCAGGTCAGTAAGTTTGAGAGTTCTTTAACATTTATACACGTCTTTAAATCAGATTCAGAGTTTATAGAATTGCATTCTATCCTTACATTGGGCCTACAGGTATATATTCTTTGAGTGATACAATATTTATTTATTTTAATTGTATTTAAGCATCATTAACAAGGTCATACATTTTCCATGTCTCCACAGTTCTCACTGATCCCTGTATCTTATATCTGGATACTTCATTTTTTACATTGCCCATGGCTCCTAAAAGCATTAAAGTTCACAGTCCCCAGGTTAGGTATTACTGTTGTTATTTCCCTTTCCTCTAGAGAAGAAAATACAAGGATAGAAAAGGAGTACCTTAAAGGTAAGGAGGATGGGAAGAAGTTATTGAAATTATTTGTAGATAACTAAGCAATATCTAAAATGTGAAAAGAGGATGGAAATGGTTGAAGTATAAAGCAGAATAAGAAAATAACTTCCCTAAAATCAAGATTTCAAAAGGCAAGAAGAGCATACCTCCCTGCCTGGAAGGTCTTGTGGGTAGCAGTTAGGACTGCCTTTAGCCGTATGTAACAGAAACTCCAGTACAGTGCTTAACAAAACAGGTGTTTTCTTCCTCATACAGTAAGAATTCCAGGATACTTCAGGGTTGGTATACTGCTAAGGGAAGTCATCTGCATTGGCTCCTTCTCCTTTTTATCTACATTCCAAAGTGTGTGGATTTTGTTCTTATGATTGCAAGATGGCTCTTGTATATTCAAGCATCATGTCCCATTCCAGATATGAACTAGGGGGTGGGGCAAAAAGAAAAGATACATTCTGGCTGTTGAGCAAAAACATTTTAGGTTCTTTCAAAGCCTCCTCCAGTAGTTTTCTGCTTGCATTTTATTGGTCTGAACTGCATTACACAGCCAAATATAGCTGGAAGGTCATTTCAGAAAATTAGTACTTCTAACTGAACATCTTGAACAAGATTAGGGTACTGTTGCAGAAAAGGAAGAGGAGAAAAGATTTGGAGTAATTTGGTTGTAGCTAACAATTAAACAGCACTTTCTACATGCCAAACACTTTACATAAAATAACTCATTTAATACAACTATCCTCTGCAGTAGATACCCTTATATTTCCATTTTAAATATAAGCGAACTAAAGCACAAAGCCATTTAATAACATGCAAACATTACCTAGCTAGGAAGTGGCATAGCTCTGTACTCTGTCTCTAGACCCCATGACAATACTATGTGTATGACACCCAAAGAGGCACAAGGTTTAGAATGGTCAGGAACAAAGAGAGTGGAAGTAATGCTATTGGCTAACCTGAAAGTCTGACTATTAAACTACACCACAGGGGGACTATCCTATTCCCCATCCATATTTCCGACACCTCAGTTCATGTGACTCAAGAATGAAAGATGAAAGACTTTTCTACAACCTAGTATCAGTTAAGACACCTTCAGCTTTGAGTAACAAGAAAACAATAGAAACTGTCTTAAACTACAAGAAATCTTATTGGCTTTTATAACAGGGAATCTAGAAGCAAAGCAGATGTCCAAGCCTAGTAGGATCAGGCTTCAGCTTTATCTGAATGCTATTCTCCTCTGTGGCTTAGCTTTGTTTTAGACATAGCGTTCCTTATTGTCAAAAATGAATGACAGAAGCAAGTGATGCAATATTCTTCCTTGTCTATTTCCAAAAGGAGAGAGAGAAACAGGCTCCCAATAATTCTCTCTTAAGAGCAATAAAGGACTCTCCCAAAAGCCTCCAGCAACCCTCCCTTTTTCTAGAATTGTGCCCCTTGCCCATTCCTAAAACAATTACTAACAAGGGGGATGAGATCATATTATAAGATTAGAATTAATTAAAGATCATTCCTAGAGTAGAAAGGAAGCAAGTTTAATTGAATCAGAAGGGCTGTATGGAGGAGGAGCAGTTATCTCAATGAAACCAGGCTTCTGTTAGGGATGTTGGAGGAAAGATTACTGCTGGGTTGAAATGCATAATGTTCAATAGTATATAAGTGTAAAATTCTAGAACAGCAAGTTAATGGGAAAATAATAAAAGCATCAACAAATAAGGAATAGATAACATACGAAGTTTTCTGACTAGTATCAGATTTCCAATCAATAATATGGAATGCTAGAAGAAAATAGAGTGATACTCTCTCAAATTTATCAGGGGAAAAACATGATTTTTAAACCTAGAATTGTATTCCCAGCTAAACTATCAACTGAGGATGAGAGCAAAAGAAATACATTTTCACATACATAAAGATTCAGGAGTTTTATCTCATATGTATACATTATGAGGAGATTATTTAAGGATATGCCTCAGAAAAATGAGAGTGAAAAGAAGAGAAAAAGTATGGTATACAAATAACAGGTATCCCTGAAAGTGGGATGCAGATGCAATTGCAAATACAAGAATTGGTGCAAAGTCTGTGTCAAAGAATCAATGATACCTCTAAATTTCCTTCCACACCACACTGCCAGGTGTCAACTTCACCATACCTGGCTGAAAGCTGAGACCTACTCATTAGAGGGTAAACAAGAGAGATTTTGTATTCAGTGATATTAACTGAAGGTGAGAACACTGTATTCAAGGTAGAGATAAAATGAAAGTCTACACACTGAACAATGAGATATTAAAGCTCTTGCCTGACTAAGGATTGAAGAATTTTTCTCTGGGGGTGTTCTGTGTTGAACTTAAGAGGAAAACACTTAGAGATATAGACAGGAACCTTCATCATCAAGGTCCCTGCCCTACCACACAAAGCCTACCACTTGACATGCACTACTCAAACTCCACTCTATCCATAGACACAAACTTCCAGTAAGGTTTTTAGTGTGTCAGTAATATTAGAAACAGAAAACCAAGGATAATCAAGGATGTATGGGATAATTCTAATGCAAAAGAGAAAAAATAAAGAAGCACTGAGGAAATGGAAAATTTTCAGGGAACTAAAGAAATCTTCAAAAAAGAAAACCTATAATTACTGGCAGCAGAGAGATAAAAGAAGAAACAAGAACAGGATACTGAAAAAGAACTCTTTAGAAAACAAAAAAAAGAAGCTTAAAAAATTAAAGTATGATCACATAAATAAAAATTGCAGTGAAGATTCGGAAGACAAAGCTAAAGAAATTTTCCATAAAGTAAGAAAAGTGGCCAGAGAAAGAAGAAAGGAAAACAGTGGTATCAATTCAAGGAGGCCCAAGATAACAATAATTCCAGAGAAAGAGATAATACAAGGAAATTTATCAGAACTGATGGCAAACCACAAGTTTCTAGACTAAAATGGCTCAATAAGATGAGGCAACATATTTTCACATTATTAAATTTCAGAAGACTGAGGGTAAATAGAAGATCCTGAAAGTGTCCAGGGTGTGACTGGGGGAAGGAAGCAGACTACATTCAGTGGATAAGGAATCAGAATGGTGACTTCTCAGAACAACACTGGAAATGGAAGTCAATGAAGTACTGTGTTCAAAAATTGAGGGAGGTGAGTAACATTATCAAGATGGCTGAATAAGATATCCCTTGTGGAATCCCTCCATCAACAACAATTTGGTATCCATCACAGAAAAAAGTGCTTCTGTGGGAGCTGTGGGATCCAGCAGCACATGCCAAAGTCTCGTCCACCTGTGCATTAAGTAGTAAGAAAACAGATCTTGGTTCTGGTTGTGGATCCTGAAGTGGCCCATGAACTGGCTCTAGGACTGGCCCATGGAACAGAAGCTCTGGAGAACATTGGCTTAGACAATCACCCATGGATGAGAGAGCCTTTGTGGAAGTCCAGGAGTCCGATAGAGAAGTTCCAGCACACTGTTGGAACAAAATAGCTGAGACTGGACAAATTGAAGAGGGTGAGAGAAACAGCTTGAGTTTACCTGCATCACCCCTCCCCCTAGGTGGCCCAGTTCAGTGCCAAGAAAGCCCTTCTCAGCCTGTGATTTCTCCCATGAAGGAAAACGAGAATGTGAGTGAGTGCCCAGCTTCCGCAGCTGTGTGGGATGCTACCAAAGGCCCATTGCTCTCTCACTCCATCTGGAGTACTGAGTCATAAGCTGTAGGACTGGGAAATGGTAGGCGGCTGGGAGAACAGCAGCCAGGGCTCAAAATGCATCAGAGGAACATGGATCCCACTAAACTGCATCATGGACTCCATCAGGAGGCCCACACCATAGCTGTTGGGGTGCCTCACCCATGAATCCCCCTAACTGGCACATGGGCACCCATAGCACACTGTGCACCACACCCACACACCACCACCCTGTGACCAGCTCCCTGTAAAGCTCCTGAAGGTAGCAAGAGCAAGATTTGGCAGACAGCTAGTGAGCATGTACAGAAAGCTGAACAGAATCTGTGGGTGAGAAAGTGACCACAAACTTGAACATTTAACATTGCCTTTGGGTAAACAAAAAGGAAGCTGTCAGTAATTGGCCGGCTGTGCAGCAGGATGGAGAGAAAGCATACAAGCTTAGTAATTCTGCCACAAGAGGGAGCAAGGAGTGTAGAGAAAGCATATCTAAAGAAAACCTCAGAATCCCTAGTAGGCCTGAAAGAAGGTAATTCTTTTCCAAAGTTAGTCAGTAAAGATTGGAGAAGGTGACTAGTACTTAAAATGTGAAGTAAACAATGCAAGACTTCAAGGAGTGTGAAAAAAAATCAAGGAAACATGACACCACAAATGTATTATAATAATCTTCCAGTAATGGACCCCAAAGGCATGGAGATCTGCCAATTATCCAATAAAGAATTCAAAATAACTGTTTTAAGGAAGCTCAGTGAGCTACAAGAAAATAGAGAAACACAACTCAATAAAATCAGGAAAACAATTCGTGAACAAAATGAGAAGTTTAACAAAGAGATAGAAATCATTAAAAAGAATCAATATAAAACTATTGAGGAAAAAGAACGCAATGAATGAAATGAAGAATACAATAGAGAATATCAACAACAAAATGGATCAAGCAAAAGAAAGAATATAAGAAACAGAAGACAGACACTTTGAAATTATCCATTCAGAGAACAAAGAAAAAATAATGAAAAAGAGCAAAGAAAGTTTATGTGATCTATGGTATACCATCAAATGAACGAACTGGCAAATTATTGGAGTTCCAGAAGGAGAGGAGAGGGAGAAGGGGGCAGAAAACTAATTTTAAAAAATAATAGCTGAAAAATTTCTAAACTCTGGGGAGAGATTTGGCCATGCATGTTTTTGAAGGTCATAAGTCCCCAAACAAATTCAACTCAAAATATCTTCTCCAAGACACATTATATTAAAGCAGTAAAAAAATCAAAGATAGAGAATCTTAAATGCAGGAAAAGAAACTTATCTTACTAAGGAAACCTCATAAGTCTATCAGAGGATTTATCAGCAGAAACCTTACAGTCCAGGAGACAGTGGGATCATATATTCAAAGCACTGAGAGAAAAAACACTACCAACCAAGAATACTTTATCTGGCAGAGTTGTCCTTCAGAAATGAAGGAGAGATAAAGACATTCATAGACAAACAAAGCTAAGGAAGTTCATCATCGCTAGACTTGCCTTACAAAAAATGATGAAAGGAGTTCTCCAAGCTAAAATAAAACAACTCTACTTATTAACATGAAAACATATGAAAGTATACAACACTGGTAAAGGTAAGTATATGGGAAGATTAAAAAATGAATTCTGTAATATGATGGTGTGTTAACAACTTAGTATAAAGATTAAGGGGGAGGAATATTAAAAATAACTATAGCTACTGTAAGCTGTTAACAAATATACAACATAAAAATAGGTAAATTTTGATATCAAAAAATTAAAAAGGGGGAGTAAAAAGGCAGAGTTATTGTATGCAATCAAACTTAAGTTGCTATTAGCTAAAACACTGTTATATCTATAAGATGTTTTATGTAAACTTCATGGTAACCACAAAACAAACACCTACAGTAGACAGACAAAAGATAATGAGAAGGAAATAAAAGCATACCACTATGGATAATCATCAATTCAGAAACACAGACAAAAGGAAAGGAAGAGAGGAAGACGGAAATTATATAAAAGCCAGAAAATAATTACTAAGATGGCATTGTTAACTCTTTACTTATCAATAATTACTCTAAATGTAAGTGGATTAAATTCTTTAATCAAAAAGCATAGAGTAGTTGAATGGATTTTAAAAAATACTATATGTTCCCTACAAGAGACTCACTTCAGCTTTAAGGACACACATAGGCTCAAAGTGAAGGGATGGGGAAAGATATTCCATGCAAGTGGAACCTAAAGAGAGCAAGGGTAGCTATACTTACATAAGAAAAAATAGACTTTAAGTCAAAAACTGTAATAAGAGACAAAGAAGCTCATTATATATGATAAAGGGGTCAACACATCAAGAGGCTATAACAATCATAAATATGTATGCACCCAACATAAGTGGATCTAAACATACAAAGCAAATACAGATCTGAAGGTAGAAATAGACAACAAAAAATAATAGTAGAATATGAAGGGACATCAATATCCCACACTCAACAATGGATAGATCATCCAGACAGACAATCAATAAGGAAATGTTGCACTTGAATTATATTTTAGATGAAATGGACCTAACAGACTTATACAGAATATTGTATCCAACATTAGCAGAACAAACATTCTTCTTAAGTGCACACAAACTCTCCAGAATAGATCATATGTTAAGTCACAAAACAAGTCTCAGCAAATTTAAGAAGATTGAAATTATACCAAGTATCTCTTCTGACCACAATGTAATGAAACTAGAAATCAATAACAATAGAAGAACTGGAAAATTCACAACTATGTGGAAATTAACACTTTTCTAAACAACTCATGGGTAAAGAAAGAAATCTAAAGGAAAATTTAAAAAAAAATTTTGAAACAAACAAAAGTGGAAAATCAACATGCCAAAACTTATGGGATGCAGCAAAAGCAGTACTAAGAGGAGTGTTCATAGTGGTAAGTTCCTACATTACACAAAAGAAAGATCTCAAATAAAAAACTTAACTTTACAACTTAAAGAATTAGACAAGGAAGCATAAACTAAGCCCAAAATTAGCAGAAGAAAGGAAATAATAAGGACTAGCTAAGAAAATATGACAGAAGACTCAAAATCAGAAATGAAAGAGGACATATTACAAAAGATATCACAGAAATGCAAAAGTTCATAAGAGACTACTGTGAACAATTATATGCCATTAAACTGGATAATCTAAAAATAAAATGGATAAATCCCTAGACACATACAACCTACCAAGAATGAATCATAAAGAAATTGAAAATAGGAACAGACCAATTGCTAGTAAGGAGCTGAAGTAATCAAAAGCCTCCAAACAGGCTTCCCTGGTGGCACAGTGGTTGAGAGTCTGCCTGCTGATGCAGGGGACACGGGTTCGTGCCCTGGTCCGGGAAGATCCCACATGCCGCAGAGCTGCTGGGCCCGTGAGCCATGGCTGCTGAGCCTGCGCATCCAGAGCCTGTGCTCCACAACGGGAGAGGCCACAACAGTGAGAGGCCCGTGTACCGCAAAAAAAAAAAAAAAAAAAAAAAAAGCCCCCAAACAAAGCACAGGACAAAAAGTTTTCTCTGGTGAATTTTATCAAACATTTAAAGAACTATTGCTGGGACTTCCCTGGTGGCACAGTGGTTAAGAATACACCTGCCAATGCAGGGGACACAGGTTCAAGCCCTGGTCTGGGAATATCCCACATGCCATGGAGCAACTGAGCCTGTGCACCACAACTACTAAGCCTGAGCTCTAGAGCCCATAAGCCACAACTACAGAGCCCACATGCCACAACTACTGAAGCCCACGTGCCTAGAGTCCGTGCACTGCAACAAGAGAAGCCACTGTGATGAGAAGCCTGTGCACCACAACGAAGAGTAGTCCCTGCTGGCTGCAACTAGAGAAAGCCTGAGTGCAGCAACGGAGACCCAACACAGCCAAAAATTAATTAATTTTAAAAAATAAATGAAGAACTATTGCCAATCCTTCCTGAACTCTTCCAAAAAACTGAAGAGGAGGCTATATTTCCAAACTCATTTTAGAAGGCCAGCTCTGACACAAAGCCATATAAGGACACTATAAGAAAAGAAAGCTACAGGCCAATATTCCAAATGAATATAGGTGTAAAAATTTCCAACAATGTATTAGCAAACCAAATTCAACAACACACTAAAAGAATCATACACTGTGATCAAGTGCAATTTATTCCTAGGATTCAAGGATGGTTCAACATATACAAGGCAATAAGTGTGATTCACAGCATGAATAGAATGCAAGACAAAAATTATATGAACATCTCAATAGATGCAGAAATATCATTTGACAAAATTCAATATCCTTTCATGATAAAGACTGAATAATGTGAATATAGAAGGAACATACCTCAACATAATAAAAGCTATATATGACAAGCCCACAGATAACATCATACTCAATGGTGAGAGGTTGAAAGCTTTTCCTCTGAGGTCAGGAACAAGACAAAGGTGCCCACTGTCACCACTCCTATTCAGCATGGTATTAAAAGTCCTAGCCAAAATAATTAGGGAAATAAACAAAATAAAAGACATCCAAATCAGTAAGGAAGAGGAGTAAAATTGCCTGTTTGCAGATGATATGATATTATTTTTAGAAAAATACCAAAGGCTCCACCAAAAAACTGTTAGACCTAATAAATAAATTCAGTAAAATTTCAGTACGTAAAATTAATATACAAAAATTGGTTGTGTTTCTAAACACTAACAATGAACTATCTGAAAAAGAACATAAGAAAACATGGCCATTTACAATAGTCTCCAAAAAAAAATACTTAGGAATGAATTTAACCAAAGAAGTGAAATACCTGCACACTGAAGTGTATAAGACATTGATGAAAGAAATTGAAGATAAAAATAAATGGAAAGCTATCTCTGATTATGAATTGAAGGAATTAATATTTTTAAAATATCCATACTATTCAAAGCCATCTATAGATTCAGTGCAATCCCCCAAAATTCCAATAGCATTTTTTCACTGAAAAAGAAAAAAATAATTCTAAAATTCACATGGAACCACAAAAGATCCCAGAGTGCCAAAGTATTTCTGAGAAAGAAGAACAAAGCTGGAAGCATCACAATTCCTGATTTCAAACTATATTACAAAGGAACAAAGTAATCAAAACAACGTGGTACTGGCATAAAAATAGACACATAGACCAATAGAACAGAATCTAGAGCCCAGAAATTAATTCTCACACTTAGCTTCAACTAATATATGACAAGGAAGCCAAGAATACTCAATGGAGAAAGGATAATCTCTTCCATAAATGGTACTGGGCAGTGTACAATCACATGCAAAAGAATGAAATTGAACCCCTTTCCTACACCACTTACAAAAATTAACTTGAAATCAATTATAGATTTAATCATAAGATCTGAAACAGTGAAACTACTAGGAGAAAACGGGAAAAGCTCCTTGACATCCGTCTTGGCAATGATTGTTTGGATATGACACCAAATGCACAAGTAACAAAAGCAAAAGTAAATAAACTGGACTACGTCAAACTAAAAAGCTTCTGCACAGCAAAAGAAACAATCAGTAAACTGAAAAGGTAACCTATGGAATGGGTTAAACTATTTCCATAACACCTATCAGATAAGGGGTTAATAATTAAAATATATAAGGAACAAAACTCAATAGCAAAAAACCAAACATTCCAATAAAAAATGGGCAGAGGACCTGAAAAGACATTTTTTCAAAGAAGACATACAAATGGCCAACCAGTACTTGAAAAGATTTTAACGTCCCTCATCATCAGGAAAATGCAAATCAAAACCACAATGAAATATCACTTCACACCTGTTAGAATGGCTGTATAAAAAAAGACATGAGATTAAAAAGTGTTGGTAAAGATGTGGAAAAAAGGGGATCCTTGTACACTATTGCTGGAAATGTAAATTGGTACATCTACTATGGAAACTGTAGGGTGGTTCCTCAAAAAATTAAAAATAGAACTACCATGTAACCTAGCAATCCCACTTCTGTGTATATATCCAAAGGAAATGAAATCAAATCTTAAAGAAATATCCACATTCCCATGTTCATTTCCACACTATTCCCAGTAGCCAGGATATAAAAACAATATGTGTCTGTCTACAGATGAATGAATGAAGAATATTCATGTATGAATATTATTCAACACGAGAAAGAAGGAAATCCTTCCAGTTGAGACGACATGTATGAAACTTGAGGACATTATGTTAAGTGAAATAAGTCATACAGAAAAAATGCAAATACTGTATGATATCACTTATATGTGGAATTTTAAAAAGCTGAACTCATAGAGTAGAATGGTGTTTGCCATGGGTTGGGGAGTGGAGGAAATGAGGAGATGCTGATTCATGGGTACAAATTTCCAGTTATACAATAAATAAGTCCTGAGGATTTAATGTACAGCATGGTGACTATAGGTAACAATACTGTATAGTATTCTTGAAAGTTGCTAAAAGTAAATCTTAAATGTTCACACTCACACACACACACACACACACACACACACACACACACACACGGTAATTATGTAAGGTGATGGAGGTGTTAACTATATTGTGGTAATCATTTAACAATATATGTGTATCAAATCATCATGTTATATTCCTAAAATTATATAATGTGATATGTAAATTATATTTCAATAAAACTGGAAAAATAAAATTAAAAATTCATGGAAAATAATTTGCACCCTAGAATTCTATACCCTCTCAAGCTATATGTCATGTATGAGGGTAGAATAAAGAAAATTTTAGTTTTGCCAAAACTAAAAAAAAATTACTTTGAACATAAATTGTCTCAGGAAGCTACATGAAATTTTACTCAATAACAACAATGAAAAGAACAAGAAGGAAGGATGAAAGGAAGGAAAGAAGGAGGGAAGGAAGGAAGGGAGGGAGGGAGGAAGGGAGGGAGGGAAAGAGAAAAAAAGAAAGGGGGTAGTAAACCATGAAAGAGGAAGACACAGTATTCAGGAAATCTAGAATATAATACAGGACAAAATTAAGGGAATTCTCAGGAGATGATGAAAAGGAAGTTTTAGTCACAGAGAGAAATTAGTCTAGAACTGAGCAGGACAGAAGCTTCCAAGGACACCTGCATGGGGGGAAGAAAATGACCGCTAATTTATCTGTCTTTGAATGTACTGATGTAATAAGGTACTTGACTGTATTGCACCAGCAAATAATTGGGGATAAAATGGTGGTAGGTCATGGAAAACTGAGAAGATGACAAAGAAAGTATTAACTTCAGGAAAAACAAAGAGATCAAAAGAAAATGTAATCATCATATCCTATACAGATTAACTGTTAACAAAATATAAACTTTTGGTTTAACAAAAATTTTGAATAAAGTGTGCATTAAGGATGTATAAGGTATTATATGTTCATATTTTTATAATAGTGATATGGTCAATAATATCTAAACTAATAAAATTTTTAAAGTAGTAAAGCATGTTATTTAGAAATATGAGTTGCACATCAGGAGAATTAGCTAAAAAAGATTTGACAGTGATTATACCTTTGGGAGCAGGAATTGTCATTGGGCTGTTGAGTAGGATAATGGAGTGCTAATTTTTATTATAAGCCTTGAAAATCTATTTGACCTTTAAATCTATGTACATCTATTTGTTTAATCAAAATAAAATAGTTTTTAAAGGAGTATATTAGTCATATAGTTTAATTTTTATTATAAGATACATTTTTAAAGTGATATAATTAGCCTTTTTCAGCTTCTTTTAGATGATTTCATTATCAGTATGCCCTAGCGTGGTTATTCATAATCCTACATCTTCAGTTCACCCTAAATCCACTCCTAATGCATTATTTTAATACACTTTGACAAGTAGATAAAAGCAAAGATAACTGATTTGATTAAGTCTATACATATAGCAAGTGTTCTCAAGAAGCTGTTTAATTTCTTCTTTTGCATTTAGGAATTTATGGCAAAAGTTATAGGTTGGAAAATAAAATCTACCACAGAAGTATAAACATTATTCATGCAAATTATAACAACATTCATAAAATTTATGTGCAAGGTAATCTGTTAGATGGTTATTCAAATGTGGCAAAGTAAAGTTGAAAATAAAATCAGACATCTGGTGACAGAATATATGTAATCAGGAGGCTATAGATGTGCATGTCAATCAGTCATCATGCCCTTGAGGAACTCTGAATTTGAAAATGCTACCTTTTACTCCAAGATTTACCCCTGATTGAAGTGAATGCCCCAAGTCAGTAATTGATAACATCCTTATTTATCTATGTTAAAATTGTATATTTCCCATTTAACGTTCCTAAGAATATTCTTCGCCATTTCACAGTTGCTCTGGAAAAAAAGATCATCAAAAGTGCTTATGATGGTTATTTTGTTGTGCCAACTTGACTGGGCCACTGATTGCCCAGAGATTTGGTAAAACATTCTGGGTGTGTCTGTGAGGGTATTTTCGGATGAGATTAACATTTGAATTGGCAGACTGAGTAAAGCAGACTGCCCTCCCCAATGTGGGTGGGTCTCATCCAATCCATTGATGGCCTGCCTAGAACAAAAAGGCAGAGTGAGAATTCCCTTTCTGCATGATTGTTTGCTAGCCTGGACATCAGTCCTCTCCAGCCTTCATACTGGGACTCAGACTGGAACTTACACCATCAGCTCTCCTGGTTTTCAGGCCTTCAAATTCAGACTCTCCTGGGTCAACTGATGATCCAGGAACTTCTCAGTCTCTATTACTGTGAGTCAATTTCCTATAATCTCTCTCTCTCTCTGTATATATACTATTAGTTCTGTTTCTCTGAAGAACCCAGACTAATACAGTACTTTTATATAACTTTTCTGTAGGAAAATAGAAAATTCAGTTAAATTGATATTTCTAAGTACAGTGGTCCCCCCTTATCTGTGGAGGATATATTCCAAGACCCCCAGTGAACACCTGAAACCACAGATATTACTGAACTCTAGATATACTATGTTTTTTCCTATACATACATACCTATAATAAAATTTAATTTATAAATAAGGCACAGTAAGAGATTAACAACAATAACTAATAATAAAATAGCACAATTATAAAATACTGTAATAAAGCTATGTGAATGTGGTCTCTCTCCCTCAAAATATCTAATGTACAAATATAATGCCTTTTCCATCATAACTACTTATCCTGCACTGTGGTCATAACATTAGCAGTTTGAGGTGTGACAGAAAAACTAGCATGAATTTCTTTTTCCTTCTTCACAATTCAGGGATAGAGGATTCCTTCTTACTGTAGATCTTAGCAATCTTAGCATACAATTTTTTTTTCTTTATTGAGAACTTTCACCTTTTCACTTAACGGAAGCGCTTTAAGGCTTCTCTTTGGTACATCTGAATTCGAGCATCACTATTCTTGCACTTTGGAGCCAGTATTAACTAAAATAAGGGTGACTTGAACATAAGCACGGTGATACCACAACGTTCAATCTGATAACTAAGATGGTTACTAAGTGACTAACTGGTGGGATTCGCTGAACAAAGGGATGTTTCACATGGGGTGGGGGTGTGAGATTTCATCGTGCTACTCAGAATGGCATGCAATTTAAAACTTATGAATTTCCTTTTTTTCTGGAATTTTCCATTTAATATTTTGGGCCCAAGGCTGGCCACTGGTAACTGAAACCACAGAGAGCAAAACTGCAGATAAAGGGGGCTACTGAATAGTTAAGCTAACTGAAGTCATGGATTGCTAATTTTGTCTTTTGGCTTGAATGTAACAAGAATCAACTAATGCTTATTTAGGCCAAAAATAATTTTAAAAAGAAAGGTGGGGAGGAATTTATTTTAAGGAGACATGGTATCTCAGTGACATGAAGGGCAGAAGCCCATGAAGGGGCTAGAACAGGACATGGGATGCCATTTCATATTCCCAGCTCTACTTATCTCAGGACATTTGTTTTATTTCTTTTTCTCTCCACTGGCAAACTGTCACTGTTACTCTGTTCACATGGTGGTAACCGTGCCATAATTCCAGAGGTTTTACTTTTCATTCATTCAAGAGACTAGCCCATGTAAAGATGAAACTCTTAATACTAACTCTGGATTCCTGAGGGAGGGATTTGATTGGCCATATTTGAGTCAGGTACTCTCCTTGGTCCGTGTATCCGCCATCAGGAGCATGGAGTCACGTTGTACAAACATGGCTGCCACTTCTTGCACCTGTGCCTATGTGGATAAGGATTGGAAAGAGTAGGAGTCCCCAGATAAAACAGGATAATTCTGACCTTACGGTTCCTTTCAGTAATCATGTTAGGACCTTTGATGTGTCCAGCCCTGGGGATGTAGTTCTGAAAAAGACAGACATATTTCTTGCCCTCACAAACTATCTAGTTAGGTGTAGTAGGTCAGGGAGGGGGCTGGTGAGGATTGAATTTATATCTATTTAAACTGCCAATATAATACAATGCAATGAGTGATATTATGACGACAGAGAAGGTGTTATGGAACTGAGAAGAGATATCTCACTGAGACTTGGGAGGTCAGTGACGTCTTCCTGTGAAAAATGACATCTATACTAGGACTACAAAGGTTTATAGAGATTAGCCTGGTCAAATAGATGAAGATACAATATAATGGAAATGACCAAGACTCTAATGTTTATGTAGACACATAGGTAATATTGATGGAACCAGAAAAAGTAGTATTGGAATGTTGATGGGTGTCTTCGTTTGGATTTCCCAAAAATCAGATCCTGAGAGAAGATAAGACAGAATTAGTCCTCTAAAACAGATTCTTCCACCAAGGCTGGCCAACAGCAATATTAGGTTAGCATTCTTCCAGTGTAGCAACACCAGCCGAATAGAAGCACGCTTTCGTCAGTGGTTTTAGGATAAAGTTCCAGGGCTGACTCTCATAGAAACAATTTGAACCACTGCGCCAATCACTAGAGACAAACACGTGGAATATTCTGATTGGTCAGGGACTAGGGGATTGGGGAAGGCCACACTTGCATTACATGATCAAAGAGAAGATGTGGAGGAGAAGTTCTTCAAAAGACATCGCAGCATTAATACCAGAAGAAGAGGGATGGACGCTAGGTAGGCAAAATCAACAGATGTCTTCTAAAATGTGGGGTGTTACTCCTTCAATATTTATTTTGTACTTGGAGGTGTGTTATGCATTATACAGACTTAGCAACAAATACTTTTTTTGTAATAGAGTTCATCCTATGATTTTCCTCTATCAGAATAGTAATTTGGACATAAAGGATGATTGCAAAGAATAAAAACTTAAATCATCCACATTTTGGTTTTCAGTACATTATAAAATTCTACAGAAAGAGAATAGTCATTCTTAATGCATATTGGATTAGAGATTTTTTTTCACAGATATTTTTGAAAATCTGATGAATTGATTAATTCAATAGACCTGCCCTTTAGTAAATTGTTTGTACATGCATACTTCTGTCAAGGGGATTGACCATCTACGTGAAGACCAAGTTAAACCTCGGATCTAGATTGACTGAATGTTTTCAAAGCTCTTGGCTCCTTTGCAAGAAAGCAGACAGTCCTTTTCATAGTTGTAACCTAGGAAATGCCATTTCGATGAATTTGTTGATTTTTATTTTTAAACTGCTGAAATTATAAAGATACACAAACACTAAACACTGTATTCATATTGCATTCTTCTTCAATTCAGTGCCACAATCTTAAATTAAGGCAGATAAACTGTATTCAACTTCTGGTAAGGATACAAGGGCAAAAAATTAAGTCTTTCTGAAGCCTCTGAATATTGTTTATTCTCATAATAAAGAAGGCAGCTTGCTGCCTAATAAGATGTGGCCTGGGAGGTTGCTTTATCAATTTGTTGATCCCTTAGAGGAAAAAAAGCACATTTTAAAAGCAAATTCAAGAGTGAGACAGACCTGAATGCAATCCATTTACACTGAGAGCATGTTTCGGTACTGTGCCAAATGAAGAATTTTTGTACAGAAATTTATTCCTTCTACTTGCCTTCCCTAAAAAATATGATGTTCAAGAATTAAGTATATCTATGTCTTTAAGGAAGCACTGTAGGGTTTCCCTACCTTTTCCATAAACAATATTATAAATAACCGCAACTCTGTGAAACTGCTAAAATGCTGAACTTACAAGTTTGCCAGATAAAATACAGGATGCCCAGTTAAATCTGAATTTCAGATAAACAACAATTATTTCTTAGGATAAGTTTGTCCCAAACATTGCATGGAACATACTTATCCTAAAAAATTTATTGTTGCTTATTTGAAATTAAAATTTAACTGGGCATCCTGTATTTTAATTTGCTAAATCTGGAAACTCTATAAACTTACAAATAATATTCTTTTATTTATTTGTAAATAAACATTTGGTTTGCATATTAAAGTTGTTTTGGTACTGGTGACTCATTTTACTGTCAGAGGTATGGTTTCTAGCTAAAATGATTATTTGAGAATATATAATTATATTCTCATTGAAGGTGTAATAGAATACTCGAAGCTTTGTTTTTTTCCATAAACAGTTTCCACTCCATCCCTTTCTGCTCCTGAAGAATTTTATGAAGAAAGCTAGACTGAAGTAGATGTTTCTTTATTTCAGATTGGTTTCAAATCAATTCTTTTAGCATTTGAGGAAATGTTATTAAAAGTTGCATATTTTCTGCTTTTAAAGTAACTTACCTATGTGATTTAAAATGATTTGTCTTTGAAAAAAAGAAACTTTTCAAAATGAACCATTATGTAGAGATGAAATCAGTGAGTCTAGAAAATGAATAATTCATTTTCAAGTAAATGAGAAATTATTTTGTGCTGTTACTTATACATTTTCACATTTATAGTTAAATAGTAATTTGCGATACACAGGGTATTAGTTGTGAATTGTGGTTTTCAATATCACAGACACATTTGTTGCTGTGGTTTTGCAATATCATTCCCTGATGGTTTTCTCAATTGTGGTTTTCATAATCATTGTTTGATAGTCATGTAGCTGTGGTTTGGAGCTGCTATATCCATTTGGACAGAGATAATTGCTTATAGGTTTTGCTGTCTTTTTATTTTATAACCTTAGTGAATTAAATGAGAAAAAGAAAAATTAAACTTTAAATATCATTAATATTCTCATTAAAAATGATGAGAAAACACAAAATGTAATAATATTCCTTAGTTTAATTCATTTATATTGACCAGAATAATATATCTATTTATAAATTTAGATGAGCTATATTTATTTCTAATACTGTAATCTGGTTATCATTATCAATCTTGCCTTGAATTCTCTGACTTTTGCTCCTTTCAGCTTTTAAAGTGAATATTTAGTTGAGATTTATTTGTTTCTCTTTTGCTTTGCATATTTAACCATTTCAAATGCCAAAAGAAACATTAACTGTTACGATGTTTTAATTCCAATGGGCATTCTTTTTGGGTAACATAAAAAAGACAGCCAGTTTTATAAAAAGATGTTTAAAAACCATAATATATAATAATTCAATTCTAAGTATACCACTTTAATTGTAACGAATTGGAAATTAAGGAGGCAATAATCTGTATTTCTGTCTGCTGATTCATTCCACAACACAAACACAAATAACCCTGCTTTTCATGGTACTTACAGCTTTAATTTGTTGGTTCTTCAGGGGAGGGACTTTGTCACTTAGTGCATTTTCGACTGCAAAGAACCATGTATTCTTACAAGCTCTGTGGCAATCGTACTAATGGTAATGTAATAAAATTCACAGTTGGTCTTCAGCTCTGTATTAACATTCTCTCAGCCATACCTTTCGCAGGGCAACCCTTTACACCTTCCAGAAGATGTTCTGATGGGGTTATCAATGACACTGATTACAGTGCTTCCTTCACACTGAACAGCCTGCATTATGCTCAATCAGCCCAGGCTCTCTGCTGACCTCCAGACCCTTTTAGCGTGTGGAGTTTGGCGGGGCTCACACCCATGTTAGTCAACCAAACAAAGGGGGGCTCGATTTCAGATCAGAATGGATGACCTCACAACCTGGGGGGGGGAACGTCGGGTGCATACATGTTAACGGCAGTGGAGTTTATTAGTAAATACTGATTACATAAAGCAGCCAGTTCCACTGTCTCTTGGATAGACGCCTCCTTCAAGTCCACCTGGGAGAATATATTTAAAACTCAGTGTATATGAAGCTATGAGAAATTAAGCTAGCCTCATGCAGCTTAACTTGGCCAAAATAATAACTATGCAAATCACTTAAAAATTTGTTCTTTTGTCTTGCAGTTTCCGACATACTACGCACACAATAATTGAATAATAATGAAACTAAACTTTAAAAGCTAAAGAACCATGAAATAGTTATTGGGTCTTACCTGCTTGGGAAATTATGGCAAGATCAAATCTTTTATTAGTCGCTGGTTGCTTCCCTGTGGCGGAAGAACTAAAAGAATGAAAGATTATGGGGAGGGGGTGGGACTTTAGAACTTCCACAGACTTCCTCAAAAAGTTAGTATTCTGATTAGAGATGGTTCCTTTCCCACAAGGGTAATCACCTAGCTAATGGTCCTCCTTTCTGATGGGAGAAAAATATCTGCCTCTCTCCAAATTCGGAATTTTTACAATCTAAAATGAAAACTCGAGGTGAGAAAGAGCACTTTTAGGACGGTGTTCAGCATCCCATCCGTGCTGGCCAAGTGGGGGGATGGTCCGCGTCCGCAGCGGTCTCCTTGGAACCTTGAGAGCAATGAAATGGTCTCCTGAGAGCCTGGGCAGAGGAGAGGACTTAACTGGCCCGAAGACATACAGCTGGCATTTGTGATCAGCTGGATCTCGCAGAGAATTTTGCCAGTGGCCTAACCTTCCTGCCAAATAGCTGGAAGGGCGGGGTGGAGGCTAGGGGAGGGGGCGGCATAACTGGAAGCACAAAGTTTATGGAGTGACTGAGATTTCTTTGTGCCCCGCTGGAGAGGCGAGGCGTGAGAGAGGAGAGTTGGGGTCCATCAGAGGGGCTGTTGAAAAGAAGTTGCCGGGAAGGGGAGGAGGGGTGCTCTGGCAAAAGCCCAGAGCTGACGCGGTGACAACTGCAGAAGGTGGCCCCCCTCCAAGCCCGCCCCACGCCTCCCTCTGTCCCTCCAACCCCCCGCCGCGCTCCCCTGAACCCCACGCGACCAGGCCAGGGCCCTAGTTTGCATCCGGACTGGCTTTGGATGCAGCCAATCCTCCTTTCGCTGATGGAGTAGTCCCCCCTCCCCACAGCCCCGGCGCGCCCCTCCCTCCCTCGCCTCGCCACCTCCCGCGGCAGAGCGAGAGCTGCGCGGCCCGGAGCGGCGGCGGCGGCGGCGGCGGCGGCGGCGCTCGAGTATCTGCCCCGCGAGCCGCGGAGAGGGGAGAGCGAGAGCGCTCCTCCTCCCGCGCCTTCCGCCCCCTCTCCTCCCCTCTCCCCTCAGCTCGCTCTCCCTTCCCTCCCTCTTTCTCTTCCTTCTTTTCGTGCCCCCCTTTCCCTTTTCTCTCTCCCTGTCCATTCGTTTGAAAATTCCCATTCCCCCCCATCGCTCTCCCACTCCCCCCACCCTCCCCACTGTCACACTCTCTTTGCCCCCCTCTCTCTCCTTATTTGCCTGCTCATCTCCAAACGTGGATCCGCGGCTCCCGGAGGAGCCCAGCGCTCGGATCCCGCGCGTCCGGAGCACCTGGAGTCCGGCCGGCGGCGGCCCGAGCCTGGCCAGCGGCGGCGGCGGCGGCGGCGGCGGCGGCGGCGGCGGCGGCGGCGGGAGCCGAGGAAGCGGCAGCCCCGACCGCGGGCACCGCGGGAGCCCCAGTGGCAGCGGCCGCCGCCGAAATGTCCCGGCGAAAGCAGAGCAAACCCAGGCAGATCAAACGTAAGTTTGCACGGGGGGCCGAGAGTTGGTGGGATTATTTCTGAGGAGGGGGGCGCGCGGGGCGGGAAAAGGGAGGGAGACTCGGGGAAATCCTTTCCCGCTGCCCGGGATTTGTCAAACTTTGCCTGAGCAGCTGGAGGGACAACTAGTCGGGCACAGACACACGGACAGCCCGAGCGCCAGGCAAGACAGCGGCTGCGACGAGCAGCCCACTCCTGTTCGGCTCATCCTTCGCGCTCCGGGGTCCTTTTTAACCCGACCCCCGCGCGCAGTTAGCGCTGCTGTCTCGTGGAACCTGCCTGGGCAGCCCCACTCATTTAGGAGATTTGTTACTAGCGCGGCTGTTGTCATTGTTGTTGCGATTGACGGGCTGCTACTCTTGGGGACCACTTTTTAGCAACCGGGGGTGAGAACTTAGTTCTCCGAACAGCTGGTCGAGACCTCGGGGCGAAGGGGACAACGTCCCCAGGCGGTGGAAAATCAGTGTCTGGGTCGCGATCCCAAAGCCGAAGCGAAACAAAAAGTAGGTGTAAAAGTTCGCGCCTCTGCAGCAGGCAGCCGTGCGCCTCCGCCCTGCGGGTCTGGCCGGGGGCTCCGGGCCCGTCCGGTTCGCGTCGCCTGGGAGGTCTGCGGAGCGGGCGTGCGGTTTACCTCGGGCCCTGCAGGCGCCGGGAGTTCTCGCTGGGAGGGGCCGCCGGTCGCTTCCCAGCGCGGAAGGCGGGAGTTCAAGGCAGCCTGGGCGCCGCAGAGAGCGTGACCTGAAACCCCCGAGCCCCTGGGGGCCTGGGTGGTACTGAAAGGACACAGCGGGGCGAGAGGCACCTGCCCGAAACGCACACACCCGCAGAGCTCAACTCGGCCAACTTTTCACGTCTTGGGGAAAATCCTTCCCATGGTGTTTTGTCGCCCTGCGACACGTCTTCAACGCTTTGGCCGAAAAGGAGAAACAGCCTTATTTATTTTTTTATTTTTTGCCAGCCATGTGGTGTGTCCATTCCTTCGTGTTGTTTAAAGTCTGGCAACTAGTGTAAAACTGATTATTGTGTAATTTTAGGAAAAAGCTTTAATGACACTCCTTCCCCCTTGATTATTAACCCTACTCACCTCCTCGTGTTGAAAATTTCATTTAATGTAGTTTTAAAATAAATCATATAAATCAACGTAGCCAGTATGAAGTGGGGTCCAGGATATAAGCAGTTTGCTACATAAGTATTTTGAGCCTTGCCTCTGAGACCTGACTCAATAGCTTTTATTTCGTGGATTTCGCCTCTTATGCTTAAGTTCCTATTTACTGCAACTTGGGTTAAAGCAAGGACTGGACTTAACTTTTGGCTCAAAGCAGTTTTAATTGAGTAGAGATACCGTTCTTGAAGACTTTCACTTTTTCAGAGTGATTATTGTATGGTTTCAACTAATAGCCTTTTACCTTTTAGAACTAAATTGATCACGTCCCTGTGTGTAAATGTTGCATTTTATAGTACAAAACTGTGCTTATTATAAGATATGATTGTAAACATTATTAAAGGCAAAATGCTTTTTAGTTCACGGCTGTCGTCTAGATTGTTAATAAATAATTAATATTAATTGATTGTATGGTGCAAAGACCATCTGATTCTACTTGGAAATACTTTGTTATCTTCCCAATTAGCTACATTAAAATTTTTTTTTCTATCCTTCTATGTCCACCTCATATAATTGAAGATTAAAGCGTTGGAACTAATTGCTGATGCTACACTTGTGTTATAGGTCATAAAACATTTTAGTCTTATTTGAATGCTGTGATTTATTAACTATCAAAAATACTTAAAAGTTCTCTCATTTGAAAGTGAACAAGTATTATATTTATATTTGTTGACAGTGATCGTTGCCTGCTGATATATGCATTCATATGTGGTATTAATATACATGCAGTTTAGACTTTTGGTGGATTCAAGTTGGGGTCACAGTGATAATCTATGCAAATGTGGACACACTTCTCCCCTTGCACTGTTAAGGAAAATGAAAAATTAGAGCTCTTTGAATTGTTATATAGAGCAGTGCTATCTAATAGCTGTTTTTTTTTTTGGGGGGGGGGTGGATACTAGTTTGACCAGCTGTAAAGTCACTTTGTTTGTAACCTATTGGCATTTGCCTCCTTTTGCCTGTCCAGGAGGAGGAGGCAGTTTTGCAGGTGGAGAAGTTTGTCTCGGTACTCAAAGTCATTACCATGATAGGTCTCTCCCTCCAATTTTAGTAGTGTATAAGAAGTGTAGCATTTTTTTAAACGATTACAAACAACAGTGTTGCTTTTGATATTCTGGATCAAATAGAAGTTTGGAAAATATCAGAAAGAGATGCATTTTGAAACAGTAACGTTTCATGTAACTAATGAAACTGCATTTTAAACTTGGAAACGTTCAGAATTTGAAAATAAAGCTTTGGCATCGCTGATAAAACATACCCAATTTAGAGCAACTATGACAAGCAAAAGTCAGCTTATACCAGAAACTCTGAAGACAGTCAATTTAAAGGACAAAAAGGTTGTTGGGCACAGTTTTTTTTTTTCTTTTACTGCGTACAGTTCCCTGCTATCTAAAATTGTGATTTATACAGTATTTTAATATTTTGCTTATTCTATCCCCTTGGGTGCTCTCTGGGCAGCGATAAAAAGGCAACGCTGAAAGAGCACCATTAATTTGCTATGATGACTGGCCAGATAAGAGGAGATAATGGGAAAGATAAGCAGAGAAGATATACCATCAGAAACCCGATTATTACCATTAAAATTCCAGCCCAGCAATCTGCAGAAGCCTGATAATTCCTTCTCCGTTTCCACCACTTTGGATGATAAGGCAAAAAATAGTCACTCAGTGCTCCTTGATTAGACTGCCTGGATTTCCTGATAATACAGTGATAAATTATGTATTTTGCCCCCATGTTTTGTCCCAAAATTCAGATTTTTTTTTTTCCTATTCCAAGACTATATTTTCTGCCCTCCCCTCAGAAGCTTTCTCTCCTGAGCTATTATTGTAATCCTGGTTTGATAAAAAGCCCTGATAGGACGGGAGGTGTTTGGTGTGGGAGCCATATCATGCTATCTGCCCATCTCCTCGCACAGCTGCTCGCTGTTGTTGTTTTTAGCCTTATCACCTCCTGCCAATATGCCAATAAATTGCCCAGATTGTTCTCCATTCTGGGGCTGCACTGCAAAATTTATGACAGAAATGATGATTTTTTTTTCTTTTACCAATGTATCTCTTTATGATTAGTAACTGTGTTGTGTGTGCAGTTTACTGTCATTTTCTTCTTAAAGCTGTTGTCTCTAGTAATGTGTTTACTGCCCTATCTGTCCCCAACTTCATTCACACTTAAGTGTATTGGCTATGGGTTCAGGAAAAAATTTTTTTTTCTTTTTTTTGTGCAAATGCCAGCTAGTAGTTAATGTAGACATCGAAAGGGAGGAAAGAAACTCAAGTACTTTATTTTCATCTAACATTAAGAAAAGGCACTCTTCTTGATACCATTCAAGAACAGTTTTCCTAAAACTTTTAGATTGCTTGATGTTTTCAAACATGTAGAACAGAAATGTTCGGTCTAGATCATGTGCCAAATAATTTGTGGTGAAGGAAAAAGAAAGGGTGAATTAAGAGGCAGAATTTTTTTTTAAGTGAAGTAGATATTGGGAATGAATACATACACCTTGAAAGTAAAATGTCCCCTGTTAAGAATAATCTCGTTAGCAGTTCTGTACTGGGGCTTTTGCAGAAGGTGGAATCCTTTCATAGTGAATAAATTACCTTTTTGTTATTTGAGATGATCTAATAAATTCAGGCTGTATGAGTCCCTGACTTGCACAGTAGAATTTTAATGTTTTATGCTATTTTTTTAAAAAAGTACATAATATTAAATGTTTTACTTATAAAACGATTGTTTTACATGAGAACATTGCATATTAAATTTATTTAATATTTGCAAATGTGAAAATCTCTAAGTGGATCATCTTTAGAACCTTAAAATTACGTTACACAAAGAAGTGGTTGTGGTTATTTTTCATTGTTCTAGTGTAGGATTTTTTTTTTTTTTTAGTGTTTCTGGTATTAATGTTCAATCCATAATTTGGGGGTTAATTAACTACCGTATTATCATTAATATTATTATTTTTTAAAAGGGGTTTGGGTATGCTATGCACATTTGAAATACATTGATCACTCTTATACTCAGGATGTTTTCTTTTCACCTGCCAAATATTAAGACAGATCTTTGCTTTGAAGCATATTACTCATTTCTTTGGATTTTAAAAATAATTAACTATAACATTTAAAAAATAAGCCATTCTCTTTGGCTTATGGTATGTCTCATGTTAGGGATTTTATTTTCTATGTTTTTGACTGAGTAACATTTCAGAAAGCCTGTTTTTACACTGGCCATGAAATAAAGGAAAATACATTATGTATAATAGTTGTTTTATCAATAAAATAGAAAGATTGGTACCCAATGTAAGGTAAAAAATTAATTTCTTTATTTACAAATTTGAAATATATCAATACATAGAATTTTTCTGAAAAATCTAAGAATAAATATTTAGTAGATTTTTTAAAAATAGGAAAATTTAAAAATGGCTAATATATGAATCCTAGTTTTTAAGAGTTATTATCATGAAGTCAGGTTTTTTTTTTTAAGTTCAGTGGAGTCAACAATGCAAATATAAATGAGGTAGCATTTTCATCCCTAGTTGCTATAAAAGAGTTTAGGGTTAAAACTTGGTGATATGTCTTGTAATTAAAAGAGCAGCTCTTATGTTTTCCACTTCTGGTAACTTTCTAAAGTGGTTCATTTGTAAAATTATGCAGTAAGAAAAATTATGAGGTTTAATATTATATATCTCAATATTTTTTAAATGGACAAAGAAGTTTGAACTCTTCTATAAATTATAGGTAGAAACGTTAAGAATAATATAATTGTATTGGTTCATTTACAAGGAGTGTAAGCATCTCTTTGAATTGCACATAAGATATCAGTGTTCACTTTAGACATTGCAAGGTACCAATAAGTCTTTGTAAATTAAAATTTTATTTCCTGAGCTATTTAAATATAGACATAGAAAATATGTGACTTGTCCTATATTGTTTAAGTTGGTACTGTTAAGTTTTGCAAGACAGTAGTGCAGTTAAACAATTTGTTTCTGATTTTTACATTCTGCTAATTTAAAATCTATTATATACTTAAGGGTTAATGCAAAGATTTACACATCAGTTTGTTTCTGGTTAATTGTGGGGATAAGTTAAAATATTCAATGATTATGTCAGCTGTCTAGCTCATATGTATGTATGTTTTGCCTGTTTGGTAGTGTAAATTAAGTTAACTTTGTGTGTTACAGTTAAGGTAACTCATTTCTCCCGTTCATGAGCTCTTGAAGGCCTCCCTCATCCATGTTATTTCTGCTGTTTGAGGACTATTTAAGGACTAAATTAACTCTTCCTCCACATGATAAAAACAAAGAAATGAAACTAGTTAGCCCATTTTGCTGATAGTTCTTATCTCTGGAAAAAGTTTTGAGAGAATGAGATTGAAGCTAATGTGTTTGCTAAAATGACATATCTGGAATTAGATGTATGGATTTCTAATACTGATATTTTTGCTCTTCCCCATAAACAAGGCAAATCAAGAATGGACTTACTGGCATTTTAATCACATCCCCTTTTCAATATGTAACTTTTGCTAAAAAGGTATTAAATGAATAAAGTAATCTTATATACTCTACATTCTGTGATTAATTTTTATGTTCAAAGAAAATGCCTTCTCAAATGAACTTTCCTTCAAAAGAATGTATATTCAGGTTTTCATAAGGTGACACTTTAGAGCAGGTTTTTGATGTTTGGCTAAATTGTGTGGAAAATCTAAAATTAGGTTTATCTGGGAATAAAAAATTTTTCAAGAATACTTTTTTGAATGCAATCTTTGTTCACTAGAAAATGTGAGTGAATACATTAACTTTGGAGCTCTCATTCTCCAAATCATATTCCCTTGGAGTTTTTGTTACTTTCCCAATTCCGAAGGATTAGTAGGACATTTCAGAAGAGCACTGCAGGTATTTTTGAAACCCTGTCTGATTCAGCGCCTGCCACTGTGTAAAATTATCAGTTCATTCCCTCACCAAATGAACAGCAGCGAAAGTCTGTTACTTCAGTCCCAGAGAATGTGTTTCCACCATAGATAAAGGGGTAAGTATGTATCATTCAATAGGTTACATTTTTAAAAACTGAAATGCAATTAAATTAATAAGCTCAGACATCGCAATATTTGGCATTCTAGAAAGAACTATCTCTTTAAAGGTATTAGCATAAAGATAGCACATTTGTTTATTATGCTTCCAAATCAGCTCCTAGTATCTCTGCCACAGGTAACAATTGACTTTTCAGGCTTCAAGTTAATAGCCTTGTCTCTTGCTTGTAGGGATCAATATTAGTATTAATTAATCACCATTATCAGCACTAGGATCTGGTTCTATTTGTTGTTACATCAGCAAAATATCAATATAGAAAGTGGACTCTCTGATCGTCATGGCAACTTCATCTCTTGGGTCAAAGAAAGTTTATCTTATCTGTGCATAGAGAGTGGCAAACTGTTTAGGGATCTAGTTTGAACTCTAAGAACATTGATTTAGTTTTTGCGAATAGAGGCTGAATTCCAATCACAAGGGATAGGTAAGATTTAAATATTAATGCCGAGAGGCTTGTCTGAGAGGGTGTCATACCATTACTGTCAGACTGTCTTTTTGAGAGGACAAAAAGAGAAGAATTGTCTAGTCAGGATTATTTAAAGCCTTAGTAATTTGTGCTTTTGACAAATACTCCTAAAAATGAATATATGATAATTACTGGGTAGAACTGGTTTTGGTCAAGATTTCCGGTGTTAAAATAAGAAGCTCTTATTTTTTCTCTTTCATCCCTTCTTTCCTGGTCCATTATAATAATGTATCCACTATTTTTAAAGTACTTTTGAGGACCAGTTTTGCCTCACGATGGGTGCAGGATAACCAGTCCCATGTCTGAGGCCAGAGAGTTTTGCTATGAAAGGTCCATGGAAGAAGTGGCGTGGACACTTTTATTTTAGTGTTAACAAATATTCATTGCTAATAAAGGAAATCCTAGTGTAGTAAGTAAATAAAGGAAATCCTAATGTAGTAAGCTGAAAGGATAGATGTCTTCAAAGGATGTTTGCAAAGATAATAAAAGGTCCTAAGTTGCAAAAGCCAGGAAACAAAAGACATGCTATTTTGTTGATATTTCTAAGAGACAGTGATCACTTAAAATAAACATTTTTTTTTCTAAATCAGATCCTTGGAAATTCATCTTATTCTTTTAAAAAATTATGCTAAAGAGTAAAAACTGGATTTAGAAATGGTGCCTGAAATGCTGTACTTTACTGTTAGGCTTGTGGGCACTAAATAAACTTAAATAAGTTTGTATATGGGGAAACTGTATATGTATCTCATGATTTTGGAGATTTTAAAAATGAATGTTGAGTGCCTGATGGCTATAACCAATGCCATATAATTGCTTATTCATTCCAGGCATTGTCCATGTAATAGCTGAAAGTCAGCTCTTTATATAGTCTGCAAGGCAGTGCCATTTAATATTTAATATTCTGGTAATATCCCCATGAGTGTAAAAAAATAAAGGGAATATGTTTATAAGAGGCACTAGTGTAATATTTAGTATTAAATAGACCTTCATTTCATCTGGGCATCTGCCACTGACTGTTGCCCCTTTGAATTGTTAGAAGTTGTTGAATGGTATTAGTCTGATGTTTCTTATACATGATTTGACTTTTGATAATGTTAGATGTATCTTAACCAACTACCACAGATATATATAAAATAGCTTATATATAGGCTACCACAAACATATATAATTTTAATAGCCCACATAAAAGCTGTAACACCTAGCTTTTGTGCAGCCTATTTTAAAAGCTATTTTAAACCTTAAAATGCATCTAAAATTATCTCTAAACGGACATTTATTGAAGATATATTTAACATTATTTTTTAGTTGATTCCCTTCTTAGAGAAATCCTTTTGAAGATATGAATTACTCTAATCTACATTTGTAGGACTTTGGTGAACATCTCTTGTTGAGACAGTAGAAGAGAATTTTCAACAAGTTGACATCTATATAATATTGCATATGGAAGATTTCTTGTGTGAGTTATTTGACATAGGTTTTTCAGCCACAATCTCTAAAATTATTTTATTTATTTCAAAATTTGGAAATATCTTTAAACTTGAGTAGGGTGAAGAATTAATTACAAAACTGAGACAAATATTTGTCCTCTATTACCTATTAATGTGGAACTTTTAATTTTCTTATTAGTTGTTCGTTTGGGATATGAATAATAGTGTACTCTTTAAGAAAGACTTGCTTTGTTGTGGTATATTCTGAAATTGTTGTGAGCCTGCAATAAACTGGAAGTTAGAAGATTAAAAATAGTTAATTGACAGATATTCAAGTTCAGGTGAGGGCCAGATTCCTCTAAATGTGTGCCAAAAAAATAGCTGAAAATCTTATACTACTAAGTGGCTTTAAAGATAATAAAAAATAATAATGATAGTAATAATAATTGAATACACTAAACATTGTCCATTTCCCTCTTGCTTACTACATTTAAATTCCCTAATTTAGAAGAAAGGTTTTAAAGATTATCAGGTAATTCAATTAAAAGTTCTGATTATTTAAAATTAAATGATACAAATTTGTGTTATCATTAATTTTAGTAAGAATTCTTGCTTACTGTGTCTACTGAGAAGTTCAAAGGCTTTAAAAAAATTTTTTTTAAATAAAACGCTTTGAATTCAGTGGGAATCTTTTGAAATGCTGTACAAATTATTCTTGTACTTTCTCATTTGTTGTGTACAAATTATTTTCATGGTGTGCATTTTCATCCATGTCAAAATATTATCACTGTAATACATTGTGATGTTCATAGCCCATACTTTTATGATTAAGGTATGTATTTATGTGAATAAGTTTTGTGGATAAATTTTATGCTGCTTTCAAAATATAGTTCAGTGAAGATTTTAATGAGAGCTGGATGGGATATTGACAACATTGCCTTTAATGAAAATCCTATATTCATCATAAAAGTTGTTCTTTTGATTTTAAGGAAAATCTTAAAAATTAATTACTCCTTGAAGAAAAAAGAAGACTAAGTTAAGCAAGTGGATACTTATGCTAACATAGAGTATTTATATCCACAAAATATGTCTATATTTCACTCTTCTCACTTTTGTGTAAAAATTATGTAAAAGATATTTTCTTTGAATTAAAAAATTTGTAACTCATAATCTATGTCATAGTTGATTCCTTACCCAACTAGTTTATGTGTACGAGTGCATTTTTTATATCATTAGAGCAGTGGGACAGCTAATGTAGATTTGCCAACAGCATGGACAGTCTAAACATTTTTTTCCTCTAAGACTCCAGTCAATAGGAATAGATAAAAAGGCTTTTAATTTTCTGACTTATTTTTATTTATTTGGGATAAAACTATCTGAATTTGTATTCTGCACATTTATCAATTTGGTCTTCTTTCTTTTCTTGAAGTGACATCCTGAAATTCTCATTTTGTTAGCCTTTCTGCCCACATTGTCATGAAAACAGTGACATTTCCCTGTGATGTTTGACTTGTACCTAAGTACTTTTATAGATTTTTGATTTATTGGGCCTCCCACAGCCAAGAACAGAGTCAGTGGGCAGGAGAGACTGACCAGCATGGGGCCTGTGCAGAACTGAAATATTCAAGAGTTCATTTGCAAATATATTAGGTAGCTGCTAAAAATATCACCCCACTTCTTAACGATGTGCATGTTGGACAAACCGGCACATATTTTGTCATCAAGTTGCTTAAGCTTCTGAAGTCAGGGCTACAACTGGGTCAGATGATAAGATGAGCACAACAGAGAAACGAAGAGAGCGTCTGATAAAACCTGATTGATTGATGTCTGGCTTCCCCACCATCACAGGCAGTTGACAGTTAGTTTGGGATCAGATGATTTGGCTTTTGCGATAGAAGATGGGGCTGGGTAGGCAAGCCTGAAGGACAAAAAGGTCAGTTTCTGTGTAGTGTCAAGTGATGTCGAGCTCCCACAAGGTGGGACATTGTTAATATTTCATTCTTTCTTTTTAGGTCTAGGCCCTAATATTTGATAGTCACTTAAAGGCATGAAGATTCAGTCTACAAACAGAAATCTGTGACTACCTTCCTGTTCTTTTAATCTAATGTTTTTACATGCTTTATGTCACAAGGGCAAGGGCATATTTTTTTTAATAATTACGTGATATTTTATGTGATACTTTGCAATATATAATGACTTTTGCGTATTTCATTTTATTATGATCTTGTAAAGCAAAAATAATCATGACACATAAATTGGCTAAATTTAATATTAGAAAATACTTTTTATGGAGAAATATAGATTTACTGAGGGGAAGTTACAATGTAAATTAATCTAGAGTTATCAGCTCCAGGTGTTTGGGTATCATAGATTATGCGAAGCTTAGGTGAAAAATATTCTATTACACGGTTTAGACATGTCAGAGTTTGGGAAAACCTTTCTAGGCACAATGGGAGAACTTTATATTTTGTACAGGTCTGTGGTTAGTGGATGATTGTGGCTGTAGTTTGCTGAACTTTACTCTTGCTGGTGATAGGATTATTATAATGTTTCTTTGTATTTTAATCATGGAAAATCCCAAATTCTTGACATATTAAAATCACCTAAAATATATGTTAGCCAGTTTATATGCTACTACAGAACAACACTGTAGATCGCTTTTGAGTTTGAACATAATTAATAGTAGATATTGATTATATCTACTATTAGGTAAATTAGATAAATTATGTCTACTATTAGAAGAAACAAGGAAGGGAAGAAAGAAAAAGGAAAGAAAGAAAACCAAAATAGCTAGTTTCAGAATAAAATGTTTTCCAGTGTTAGCCATGAAAATTAGTAAAACCGTTATAGTATTGGAATTTGGACAGCTTGGATTTGAATTTAGATTTAGGGCAGTTTGATTCTCTCTAGAAATCCTTTAGGATGTATCGCTTTTCTCTGAGTTTTAAGGGTCAGATCTCCAAAGGACAGTTGGGTCTCAGCTAATACTGTAGGCTTAATACCAACAGGATGAATTCTGCAAGGTGCTGTATTACTGATAGTATAAGTGGAATACTGTATGAAAGCACATGCGCCAAAACCTGAAGTGGTACTCAGAATGAGTGATCAGGGAATGGGGGCTAATGGCCATTTCAGTCGTGATTAGTAATACTGCCAAGAAAGGTGCCATAAGAAAATGACCTAGTCTCTTCTACATACATTTATATGGAACAAAGAGACCTATCTATCGATCTGTCTACCTCTCTCTCTCTCTCTCTCTCCCTATCGTCTCAGGAATAACGAGGAATCATTTAGGTGTGGTTACAAAAACTTTTTCAGAAAAGATGTTTCAGGCAAAAGAAGCACTTTAGTGATTCTGTTCTGATGGTCACATTGCTGATGGATGTTATTTACTGGTGGTAGCTAATAATGGTCAATACTTTTTGTTACATCAGGGAAATGAGAACACAAGTGGATTTCCCTAGCACAGTTGCTGTATAAGTCTGTGATACATTTCTCAGTTATTGAGTAAAAATGATGTTTCGTTTCAAGGTGGTATAACAGTTGTAAAATGAAAATTACTTTGATAAGTATTTAGAGGTGCTTTTTTTTTTTTTTTGCGTATCCATGAGCAGCTGTCTAAAGTTTTTTTATTTTACTTTATTTTAATAAATTTATTTATTTATTTTTGGCTGTGTCGGGTCTTCATTTCTGTGCCAGGGCTTTCTCCAGTTGCGGCGAGCGGGGCCACTCTTCATCGCGGTGCGCGGGGCTATCACTGTCGTGGCCTCTCCCGTTGCGGAGCACAGGCTCCAGATGCGCAGGCTCAGTAGTTGTGGCTCACGGGCTTAGTGGCTCCGCGGCATGTGGGATCTTCCCAGACCAGGGCTCAAACCCGTGTGCCCTGCATTGGCAGGCAGATTCCCAACCACTGCGCCACCAGGGAAGCCCTCTAAAGTTTATTAATTTGCTTTTCTGTGCGCGTTCACACACACAGTATCATAGATTATCTAATACTGCCTTCTGAACCCTTTTATTCCCTTAGCATTTTTTGTCTGTTTGTTTCTGTTATTCCATGTTTTTTTTTTAACATCTTTATTGGAGTATAATTGCTTTACAATGGTGTGTTAATTTCTGCTGTATCACAAAGTGAATCAACTATACATAAACATGTATCCCCATATCTCCTCCTTCTTACATCTCCCTCCCACCCTCCCTATCCCACCGACCTGATCTTCCTGTGCTATGTGGCTGCTTCCCACTAGCTATCTACTTTACATTTGGTAGTGTATATATGTCCATGCCACTCTCTCACTTCGTCCCAGCTTCCCCTTCCCCTTCCCCGTGTCCTCAAGTCCATTCTCTACATCTGCGTCTTTATTCCTGTCCTGCCTCTAGGTTCTTCAGAACCTTTTTTTTTTTAGATTCCATATATATGTGTTAGAATACAGTATTCGTTTTTCTCTTTCTGGCTTACTTCACTCTGTATGACAGTCTCTAGGTCCATCCAACTCACCACAAATAACTCAATTTCGTTTCTTTCTATGGCTGAGTAATATTCTGTTGTATATGTGTGCCACATCTTCTTTATCCATTCATCTGTCGATGGACACTTAGATTGCTTCCATGTCCTGGCTATTGTAAATAGTGCTGCAGTGAACATTGTGGTACATGTCTCTTTTTGAATTATAGTTTTCTCGGGGTATATGCCCGGTAGTGGGATTGCTGGGTCATATGGTAGTTCTATTTTTAGTTTTTTAAGGAACCTCCATACTGTTCTCCATAGTGACTGTATCAATTTACATTCCCACCAGCAGTGCAAGAGGGTTTCCTTTTCTCCACACCCTCTCCAGCAATTATTGTTTGTAGATTTTTTGATGATGGCCATTCTGACCGGTGTGAGGTGATACCTCATTGTAGTTTTCATTTGCATTTTTCTAATGATTAGCGATGTTGAGAATCCTTTCATGTGTTTGTGGGCAATCTGTATATCTTCTTTGGAGAAATGTCTATTTAGGTCTTCTGCCCATTTTTGGACTGGGTTGTTTGTTTTTTTGCTATTGAGCTGCATGAGCTGCTTGTAAATTTTGCAGAATAATCCTTTGTCAGTTGCTTCATTTGCAAATATTTTCTCCCATTCTGAGGGTTGTATGGTTTCTTTTGTTGTGCAAAAGCTTTGAAGTTTCATTAGGTCCCATTTGTTTATTTTTGTTTTTATTTCCATTTCTCTAGGAGGTGGGTCAAAAAGGATCTTGCTGTGATGTATGTCATAGAGTGTTCTGCCTATGTTTTCCTCCAAGAGTTTTACAGTGTCTGGCCTTACATTTAGGTCTTTGATTCATTTTGAGCTTATTTTTGTGTATGGTGTTAGGGAAATTAGAACACTCCATGAGGTTTTCAACTGCATCCCTTTTTTGCATATGGGTAAGCTGCATCAGATAAATATCTAATTATTCATTGAGGAAAATTAGAATTGACAAATGAAAAACTGCCACATCATAAAAATAATTAAGATCAGCAGTTCCTATGAATGGAAAGGAGCAATCAGCTATTTGGTCAGCTAGACCGCAATTTCTTGATTAGTTCTACGGTTTCGGAACTCTCACTTAAGGAAGAATATGAGTTTGAGATTCAGTGTCTGGACTGATTAGTCTGACATTCACTTTTATGTTTTTTCATCCTTGGTTTGTAAGTTTACATTTTGAAAAAAGATGAACAAAAGGGTTCAGGTGTGGGATGTTACTAAGAAAGACTTTTAGGGATTTGTTTTCTCTAAACTGATTATCACCGGTGTTCTTTATACTGAGAAATAATCTCTTAGGTATTACCAGAGGTGAAACAAATGTTGAATGCACATTGTTCTTATTAACCCAAGAAGGAAAAATTAATTATTATATTATTGAATCAAGAACTTTTAGCCTGGGATCCATAAACTTTGAAGAGTTTGAGACTATCCAGACATTTTATACAAAATTTTCTGTATTTAAGAATTTTTCTGGGAAGAGGTTTTTATGAGACACTCAATGGGCTTCACAGCCCCACGAAAACTTTAAGACCACTCGAAAGAATTTCTGTGTAGGTGGCTATATGATCACTTGTTACATTGCAAAATAGCCGTATAAAAGGGGAACAGTTTCATTTTTATTTGCCAAAAGATTCTTTCAAAATCATAAAATCAAATCCTATCACCTTGCTGTTGTAAGTCCTCCAGTGGATGTCCTTTTCAAATGACATCTGAGTTTTTAACAATCATTGCTTACTGCATCCTCTGTGATCTATTTGTTGCCTTCTTGTCTGACCTGATCACCAAGTATACCATGATCATGTGCCACTTCTCTTCCCAATTCCTACCCTGACTGGCCCCTATAAACCACCTACATTCACTACATTTTATCTTTACTGGTCTTCATTTTGTTCCTTGAACATGCCAAGCTACTTCTGTCTCTGAAATGCCATTTCCCTAGATTTCCATATGGCTGTCTTCTTCTTATCATTCACTTTTCACTTCACATGTCAACTGTTAAGAAAGGCCTTCCTTAGCCCGCATTTAGAATTTTCTGTCCCCATACAGAAAATGCCTCAGTTTGCTCTCTAGCCTGTTACCTTATTTTATTTTCATTACACTGATATTTATCTGAAATTATCTTCTTTTTTTATCTGTTAGTATGTGTACTTCTTTATTAGATGACTTCTCACTAGAATCTAAGATTGATGGGCAGGACCTGGTCTTGTTCACTTCTGTACCTCCAATTGCTAGAAGAGTACCTGGAATGTAGCAACACTCAGAGAATATTAGCTGAATGAATGAACAATTTTTAAAAACTCAGCAACATTTCCTGTGGTTTATCTTTTAATAAAAGTGATTTTGAGGTTTTCCACCCGAAAGAAAAAGAGTTACTCACATGCCTTATATTTAAATTAAATTAACTCCCATTTCTTCATTCAACAGTCATTAAACAAAGTATCAATTGTGTGTAACGTGCTAAACCATAGGGAGGAGAAAATACAAAAATCAACAAACTATGGTCTCTCCTGTCAAGTAGCACATTAGATAGTGAAGGAGAAAGGCATGATTACTGTACACTATGATATGTTCTTGATAGATGGAACTAGAAAGTGACGCCTCTGTGACTCAGGGTAAGCCTCTAGGATGAGACCTTACTTAAGCTGGGTCTTGAAGGAGGAGCTGAAGATCCAGTCAGGACAAGAGGGAATTGTATACCAACAGAATCAACAGCTTGGCCAAGAGCAGAAAGGCATTAAGAACATAACATTTTCAAGGTCCAGTGAATAGTTGTGAGCAAAGATGAAAAATACATAGAAAACAGTGACAGAGAATGCAGCTTGAACTTGACTTGGGACCAGAGTTTTAAAGGACTTTGTGTGCTGTGTTAAAGAACTTGAACTTATTTTTTAGGTAGTTGATGGTCAATGCAGATTTTGAAAACTAGAGCCCGATTAGCGGATTTTGAATGTATTTGGTAATTACCAATTTGGTATAAGAGAGGACAAGAAAACCGTGAGCTGACAGTGGGTTCTAGTCAACTTTAATTTTGTTAAATTTAACAATTATTGATATCTTGAATTTAACCTTAGACCTCTGTGCTACCGTCCAACTTTTAGATGTTGATTTAATAACAGCATTGTAGCGGATGGCTAAAACAGTCACTGAGGACATTCAGTAGTTTACTATGAATATTTTATTGAGTGAGACAACGCATGCGAAAATAAACGAACAGAGCAATATCTTTTTAATTGAATCTGTTTGTGCTTAACTCACGAGATTGTCTTCGAGGGTAGTTTTGCATTCATTCATATGCATTAGCCTAATTTTATAACTGAATATCGAGAAGGAGAAATTTTCAATAGCAAGTGGGCAGACCAGTTGTAACTGGGATTGCCAATTGCTGCAACCTCTTTGAAAGACAATTTGTCAGTTTATAGCTATTAAAATTGCACGTATACTCTTTGACCTAGCAATTCCGCATATCCCATAGAAACCTTCATATGTGTGCTCTTACAGCATGGTTTGTAATAGCAAATAATTAGAAATTACCTAAATGTCCATTAATAGGGGATGGGTTAAATAAAGTTGTGGAGCAATCCCCAGTGTCATTCATGTGTTATAAAGGATAAGACAGATGTGTCCATGCTGCTATGATAATATCTGAAAGACTTATAAAGTGAAAAAAATATTTCAGTATGGCATCTCTCTACTTGTATTTTAAGAAATGAAAGAACGAATAGATACATGTATATGTATATATTTTCATGAAAAGTGTCTGAAAATGTGCAAGAAATTATTAATGATGCTTTTCTCTGGGAATTAGGACTGGAAATTTGGAGGAAGACATAGATTCCCTTATTGTCATACCATTACCATTACTGCTACTAATAAATTCTGTTGTGAAGGGGAGGTGTGTGAGGGGTAGGAAATAGTCAAGTACATATTGCCAATATAATTAAGTTTTAAATTGCTTATCTTCCCCTCAGTTGTGTAGTTGGGAGGATAGAAATATGGTTGGGGGTTGGGAAGAAAGGATAGAAGATGGAAAAATATTTAATAAAATATTCCAATATCTGTCCAATTCAGACATTACTGCGAGGGAGAAGAGCTATAATGATAATTTTTTCTATAGTCCTTATTAACCTTAATATGAGAATATACCAAAAGTGAGCACTCAAGTGAAGATTAAGCTCTGTTTTACTTTGTAGAAGGAAAAAGCACAGAGAAAAGGAATTTAATACATTGCCTTTTACAATACAGCATTCCTCTATTCTCAGCATTGGTCATGGCTGTGTTATTAACCTCAGGTATAGTGTATGATAGTTTGGTTTTTGATAAAAGATCTATCCTTTAAAATGTGATGTACTATTATAGGCCCTGTTCTACAAAAAGAAGTTTATCCCCATGATGTTGTTTTTCTGAGTTCCGAAATTTTGTCCTGCTCTGCCTGAAACAGTTCATCTTGAACCCATATCCAGTGTTTTACTTTCTGAGTGATTTTAAGATGCCTGTTCTTTTTCTTCACATTATTATATGCAGACATATTTATAAATTGGTTCTGTGCCAAATATGTTGCTCTTTTTTGCACCTTCCTAATGATTTTGTTTCCTTGAAAATCTTCCAAACTATCTCATATGTTCTTGTGGGAGCAGCAGCAACAGTAGAAGCAGGAGATGGACCGGAGCATGGTATAAGCTACAGCTAGAGTTTCTCTGGGATTTAAGAAGGACACCCTGAGAAAGCATGAAGGTCTTGAATCATAAATGCCACCATAAATTTCCTCTGCTAATTATTACAGAGTGGAAAAGGAAATGACCTATGTTACTTTTTTGTCAAATAATTTTAAAGAAGTGGGCATAAAGTTGGTATAGAAGTAACTTACGGAGTTGAGGCAAATTATAACCTGGAAACAAATGACATGTTTGTTACTCTCATTTGAAGGAACCTAAACCTAATACATCTTGCTAAGTCTGTTTTTACCTGGTAGACTGTTCTAAAAATTTCAGCCTTGTTAGAACATGTGACCAAAAGGACAGTTTCATTCAGTTCATTCTCATGGATTCTGAAAAACCCAGGTGGGGTTGAAGTTTTTATTGGATTTTAGATTCTCATTTTGGACAGAGGTGCTACCCAGGTGCATGGTCGAATGTAGGTAAATTCATCTCATGAGTGGCATTATGCAATGACTTTGTGTAAACAGAGAACTAGGTGAATGAAAAAAAACATTGATTTGGCTTCTTGAGGTATGTCTTGCCGTTAAGAAGTCTGTTCTTTTTTTAATTAAAGTATAGTTGATTTACAATATTATATTACTTTCAGCTGTACAAGATAGTGATTCAATATTTTTATAGATTACACTCCATCTAAAGTTATTATAAGATATTGGCTATATTCCCTGCGTTGTACAATACATCCTTGTATCTTAATTATTTTATACACAGTAGTTTGTACCTCTTCTTAATCCTCTACCCCTCTCTTGCCTCTTGCCCCATCCCTGTCCCCACTGGTACACTAGTTTGTTCTGAGTTTGTTTCTGTTTTGTTGTAAGAATTCTATCCTTAAAGACCCAGAGAAGTAAAGGAAAGCATCAGCGGAAAACACACCCGAAGTGGATCCTGCTTCCATGTGGCCTGCTGATATCCCAGCCATCAAGTGTTGAAAAGCCACAAGTGGTTTTCATGAGGATAAAGTTAGTGGTTAGCACTAAAAATAGACTCAGAGCAAGGCCTAGTAGAATAAATGATTGAAGTTGATCTGTTAAAACTACCTTTGTCCAGAAGGCTCTACAACATTTCTAGGACGACTGGTTTCTGGGGTGAAGAGTCATCAGAATTATTGACGTTACTAGGATCCTTTTTCAGAATTGGGTGACCTGTTACATGCCTCGTATCTTGATCAAAGGTGGTGCTGCCTCTTCTTAGCCACTCTGCGGGAAGATGTTAGCCCAGAGGACTGAATAATCTAGGAAATAACTTTGTAAGCTATCTACTTGAAAATGAGCGTGTTGGTAAACTTATATATTAACTTGAAGACACAAAGTTCATTGGCTGGCTATGGGATGACACTTGAGTGGATATGCAGCGCAAAGCCACATATTAACCTTTTTATTTAGAAAGGGATTGAGTCAGTCACCCTTTAGAGAGAGGGCATGGGTGGTATTCTCTTTCAGAAATTTGGAGTCTTACATCGGGCTTCTGATTCCAGCTCAGCCACCTTATTGTTTTATGTCCTTCAGCGAGTTATTGGGTTGGCCAAAGAGTTCGTTCAGGTTTTTCTGTAAGATGTTATGAAAAGCCGAATGAACTTTTTGGCCAACCCACTACTTAATCTGTGACTCAGTTTCCTCCATTTGTTAAAAAGAAGTTATTAAAGAAACCTAAACAAGGGCTATTATGAGGATTAAATGGATTAATACATGCAAAGAGCTTAGACCAGTACTAGGCATGCGCTAGTAAAACATCTTTATTATTGGCATTTTTGAGGTCAAATCCATAAAAATAAATTGTCCTCTTGTAGTGATAAATATCCCCAGGTATTCAAAATATAAGTTTAATGTGTTTGGTTTGCATATTTTAATAGACAAATATTTAAATGAATTATTTTTAAAAAAATACTTTTCCTAGTTGGAGTAAAAAGGTAGAACTTGTTGAATATTCTGAATAATTAAAGCTTTTCTCCCAGACAACCCTGAAGTCACTTTTTAAGTAACGTGTACTTTATTCCCAAGGAAGAAAATATTTTAAGATTAATTGGGAAATGCTTCATAAAATATATTGATAGTGAATATAGTATATTCACCACACATAGAAACTGGTAAATATTTTTAAAATTTATGACATCTGTTACAGATCATTTTGTCTAATTTTTTGGTATTAAATAACCTGGGGTGCCTTGGGTATAATAATCATTACCATAAAATGTAAGTAAGGGTTTTTTTTCCTTCCCCCCAGACAGTTCTGGAGTTAACACATAAAATTCATTTAGAAAGCTTCTGAGTGGAGTACCCGAAAAGGTCACTGAAGAAACCAGTTAGTTAAAATGCATTCGGATGACCCGAACACATAGTTGTTGTGTCTCTAAATCCCAGACATACTTTATTAGGACAATCCAGCTGGTTTGCTATTTCTATCTCCTCATTATCAACACGTTATGGTATGGCCTCTTCCCCCCTCTTCCAATGCCAAGAATTTGGCAGGGACACCATGTTAGCACGTCAGAGTCTGGGGGGTGGGGAAAGACAGCAGCTTCACACTGCTGCAGGGGTAGGAAAATTTGTTGTCTAAACATTTTGCCACTGGGTTAAGATTGATAATGGACATTTTTAATCTCCTTACTTGAAGAATTTGAGGAAATAAATTTCATGAGCTTCTAGATAAACTTTTAAGAAAAATTATGTTTATTCTAGTTTACACTTCCATATATATATATATATATATATATATATTTAGTATGTGTATATATATTCCATATATATATATGGAATTTGTAAATCTCTAAGCTTCAAACTCTTTGCTTTTCTCCCTTTTCCTGATCATCCTAATATTATAGAAGCTCAAGAAGGGAAAGAGAGGAGTTGTCCTTAGGTCTTATTTCATAGTTTCCATGATCAAAAACAACTAAACTGAATATCATGTAATATTTTATTATCACGTGAGTGACTCTATTAAGTGGACTGAGTATATCCTTTCAAATATATCAGAGCATAAAGAAAGCAGACATGGAAACGTATGTTTGGTTATTGTTCACGGTTTTGTTTAAAAATAGTAAAATGAAAAATGATTGGATTAAGGAGTCCCTTGACAGTTTCACAGGATTTCAGATTTTGTGAGCTAGTTAAGCTCTTTGAAATTTATCTTATGCCTTACACAGAAATATGGATTCTCAAATTTATTATGGTTATACCAATGATCTTGTGTTTATGTATATAATTTTGTGTGTAACACATTCACTTCTCACAGACCTTCTTTTCCATAGGCAACTCCCTTCCAGTTGTCCTGTTGACATTCATTGGGACAACTTCATGAAATATTTTCCGTGCTTTGATAGAGTGTTTTAAAAATCATCTCAAAATTATTTATTTCCTTTTTAAAAACCATAAATTATGCTTTCAGAGCAACCTAAAGGTATTTTCCATGATATTCCACATTATCCTAAAATACTAGGTTTTAATAAAGGGTCCCCTTACATGTGCATAGTGGTATAGCAAGTAAGCTATGACCCTTCCCTTCATATAGGAAGAAACTATAGAAGGATATGTCTCATTCACGTATATATTATTTATATATTTTAAAACTCCTTTTCTTTACTTGGTTCTTGGATATATCCCATACATAACTCAGACACCTCAGTGATAGCAAGTAAAAAGTTATCAGTAACAGTAGAAACTCAGTAATTTAGAAACTGATACCGAGAGATATTTTTTAACAATGTTCTCTTCCTATTAGCGAAACATATTACTCTGATGCTTATTTAATCTTTGTTAGCTTATTTTGTATAGTAATGGATTTTCATGTTTTAAAAAATTTAAGTAAAATAATAATAAGGTGGGACTTCAGTAATCTGAGATAGGAGTAAAGTCATAAGTGAAAGAATAACTACCCTAGAGCTTTGATTAAAGAGAAAAACATGTAACCTTTTATATCATTCACTAGTCCAGATTTGTGCCATCAGTATAGAAGTGGGTAAAAGACTCAACTTTATTCTGAAACCTTGATTACCCGAAGTTTTCATTACCCCAAGAGAAATAGAAGAGTTGTCTGTATGAATTTGCATGCATCTTATTTTATGGTTGCAGTAATACTGACTATATGCGTAGGACATTGAGATTTTACTGTGGGTAGAAAAAGAAGAATGCAAATTGAAAGAGAAATGGTTTTTTTTTTTTTTTTCACAAATTAAAGAAACAAATTGTTCCCCTGGGTGTTTCCTTAATTGATGAAGAGCAAATAAGCAGGGTACAGTTAACTAGACAAGCAGAGAGGGGCAGGCATATCTCTCAGGATTGAGGTTAGAACCTCAGGCTTTCGAAGTGTGAGGGATTTGTAAATGAAGCTACTTTGTTACTGTCAGAATTAATATGTGGATAAAAATCTATGTTTTCAAAGTTCTTACAGCATTTTTTTGTATTTCCCCTTTATTTTTAAAAGAAGTTTTATGTTATTTTATGTATTTTTGTATTAACATTCTACACTTATGACATTTCTGCCCCCTCACTACCGACACCAAACAATAGAACTGCTTCAATTAAGAAACAGAACATCAGCCCCTGGCATCTTATTCTGTTGTTCCATCTTTTTTGCTAGGGAGAATTCATTTGTTTCTTAATTAAGAAAAACACCAATAGCATGAAAAATCTGCTTATGGTACCTGAATGGTAATTAGGCAAAAGGTAAAAAAGAAACATGCACATACATTCCAATGGCAGCCAAAATGAACTTGAGCTGATAAAAATGAACCAAACTACCCTTGCATAAATGGAGGCTGAGAGAAGTGTACAGTCATTATGGCTAAGACAATATGCAAACTATCTTCAAAGAAATCAAATTGCTAGAGTGTTTTCATTTGCATGTATTAACTATTAACATAATGAGGAGAAGTGACATTGGACCCGGATTGTGTGTCTGTTCGGATTGATAACTCTACTGCATCTGCAAACAGACGCCCCAAAATCGTGCTAGTAGTTAGATCAGAGTTGAACTCTGCAGTGTGGGCTAAAATGAAATCTAGGGCTTGGTGAACCTGCTGAGTTACTGAATGGTTGACATCTCTCTCTCTTACATTCTGTCATTCTCACCCCCCCTTCCTCTCCTTCTCCCCCTCTTTCTCTTTCTCTCTCTCCAGCTCTCCTCTCTTCCCCCCCACCTCGCTCTCTTTATGTTTTAAAAGCAATAATAATATTTCAGTGCAAATTCTCATTTGAAACTTCTTGGTTTTCCCCAGGGCAACTTTTATGGTATGAGAACTGATGCTATAAAGGAGATACTTAAAAAATCGTAGGATTAAGATCCATTACAGGATTTGAAATTTTAGGGTTTTTTGTTTATTTATTCCCAGCAAATATAAATCTAGGAATGAAGGAAACTGACATTTATTGAGCTCCTCTTGCGTACCATGCACTGAACAAAGTGGTTTTTTTCTTAGAAAAATGGAAAGCATCCTTGAGAAGGATGAAGGAGACATGGCACTGGGAGACATCCCTAGCCTTTTAGATAACGATGAGTACAGTCACTGAACCTCCAGGTCTTAGTTCATTCTCATCTGCAAAATGGAGTGATGTTTCCTAAACGTCTAAAAACCTTTGAGGCCAATAGCTAATTTCAGTGTTTTAAAAACCCAAGAGATATTGGAAGATCATCACTCCTAAACCTGCCCAGAGCAACTAAAATTCTTTATTTCCTTATAAGCTATGGATTTATCTCACAGTAGGTTGATGTTCACTAATCTGTGTTGATGAAAAACCCTGATGACTGTATAAATCTTTGACTAATTTTAAGAAGATAAAGCTGAAACACATTTCTTGACTTTAGGATTCATATTTTGTTGTTCCTAAAATCAGAGTATAGCTTGATTTAAAATCAATAAATCCATTTAATATTGCAATAGTTTTTCTCTCTTGAAAAACTTACTGATGTTGTGTCTTACAAACAATGGAGACGGCTAATGAAGAAATTTTGTATTATTTTTTCCCTACAATCCTGTTTATTCTGTTTCACAAATATGCATTGTGATCTTTGAGTCCTCTTGGTACTGTTCAGTCGTGCCCTAGGAAGGTAAGTTCTCTGCTCTTCTAGAGTTTACATTCTAGAGGTGGGCAATGGGCAATAAAAACAGTAACTCAGTGAATGTACAACCTGATGTCTGGTAGGGTAATTGTTATGAAGAAAACCAAATAGGGTAACGTGACAAAGAGTGACTGCTGGGGTCCTTGAATTATCTGTTGGATAAAAATTTCTTAAACTTGATGCTGTTGATGAGGAGCAGTGAAATGAATATCTTTTCTTATAAAATTATTGGCAACCACTCTCAAGGGTGAAGAGGCACATGTCTCTCAGAGACTGTGATCCACCCATTCCTCAACAGCCCAGCTGAAAGATGTTATCTGTTTGAACATGTGGAGACTGGGAAAAAATGTTGGGGACTGTTAGACTTTATTGAACAAATTGGTTGAGGAAATGTGTCAGAGATGGAGTTAGGTTCTAGGGATAATATAGTTACTAAAGCAGACATAGAACCCACCCTCATGAGGTTTTCATTCTAGGAGAGAAACATGATTCTACCTAAAATAATGGTAATTGCTCTCAGGAAACTCAATCCAATGCCTTATGATTTTTCAGACCTGTTATTTATTTACATGGTTTTTGCATGCATATTTTTCAACAAATGGGGGATAAAGTAATCACAGTAATAATTGCATTATTCTGTCAATATTCTGGGATATAGTTTCTGTTATAAAATATTATTTATAAATATATATAACATCAATATAATTGATATGTCCTCATTGTATATATATATATATATATATATATATATACACTTTTTTTTCCTTTGAATGGATATTTGCAATTGATTAGTTTACGTGGTAACTCTTGAAAATTTTGTTATTGATCATTATCACTGCTGTTGCAGTAGCAGCTATGACATTTTTAGGTTTGAAGTCATGTTAATTCCACTTTAAGTCCAATTTAATTCCATTTTGCATAACATGCATCACTGCTTAATATAAGTGGACATGTGTGACCTCAGAACCCTGTAGAGCTTCTAGGGACCATGAGGCACTGGGAACATTCTGAGAGATTATAATTTTGTACTGCAGGCAAAATATTCATTAGGCTTTTAGGGGAAGGATTTCTTCACTGGTTGTTCATCTGGAGATAGCTCAGTGAAATGACCCAGTGTCAGTAAACGTAAGCCTCTACTCAGGGAGACCAGAGGGGGGAAAAGAAAACTCCAACGAACTCTGGATGCATAAAGGGCTTTTCTGCTTTTGAAGATTTCCAATAAATGTCTTCTCAGGTAGGAATGGATGAGATGACAGTATTCTTTGAGACATCTTCACACTTAATAATATCTTAGTGCTCCGTTTTCATGAATATGGAGATTATAAAGAAATCTGTTTCACATTTAAGTGATAAGTTAACCTTTCTGCCACATGTTGGTTATAATATCAGAATCTCCTTTGAAAAAGTCAAGTTGATGATCTATGCTGAATCATTCATTCAGATTCAGCCTAAGGGGGTTAAGAGGTGAGAATAGGTGTTGTCATATTCTCTCAGAAATTACCTAAGAATTAGGAAGCGCAGTTGCTCCAGGAGAACTCTGGAAGAATCTGTCCCTAGAAGGAAGCACAAAACTGAGTACAGCTCTGTACTTTGAAAATAAGAAAAAGGCTCAAAGCAGAACTCAAGACACATGTGTGGGGCTTCCCTGGTGGCGCAGTGGTTGAGAGTCTGCCTGCCGGCAGGGGACACGGGTTCGTGCCCCGGTCCGCGAGGATTCCACAGGCCGCGGAGCGGCTGGGCCCGTGAGCCATGGCCGCTGGGCCTGCGTGTCCGGAGCCTGTGCTCCGCAACGGGAGAGGCCACAACAGTGAGAGGCCGCCGTACCACGAAAAAAAAAAAAGACACATGCGTGAAACATTTAGATACTGATGTTAATATTTTCACTTCTGCTTTGCTTTTTTACCTAAAGAAAATAAGCAGAATAGGAGATTCATCGGGAAAAGCCTGAAGGAACCCTTAGAGGGGAATGTAAGTTCTTAACTTAAATTTACTTGAGACTAACAACAAAAAACCCTAAAACAAACCAAAAAAAAAAAAGAGAACGATTTGCTTTTTCTTTTTCAATTGCAATTATGTTGATTCTGTTTGAAAGAGAAACAAGCAATTTCAGAATCATTGTTGTAAACTATATTTATTTTTCTGGATATGAAAACTACAACACGTGGATAATGTATCTCTTAGGTTTCTTAGTAATCTCTGCTAATGCCTCTCACATCTAAACTGCTGGGCCTGGTACGCACCAATAAAAATATACCAGTGATTTTCTGGAGGTAGACCCAACTGCTGAAGGCAGAGAGGGACACAATGCACGCCTGAAAATCGAGTTATTTTCGCTTAAATAGGTTTTACTATATCTCTTAATGAGAAACATTCATTAATAGCATCCAGTTTCACAACTCTGTGCAGGCTGGGATGGTGTCCTAAAACCGTTGGTGACATTTAATGACATCCTGAATTTTGGTTAAAAAAAAGTCAACTGTGTGTAAGTACAGTACATGAAGAATGAACCTTATATGCTGCTAAAATGAAAACTTCATAGGTGTTTCAGTTAATTGTGAGTCTTCAATGGGAGTTGTAGTCCAGAACGATTCTGTGGTGTTAGGCAATTAACAGGGAGCCCTGCTGTGCTTTGTCCTGGCCAGTTACATCTTGGGTATTATATTCAATGTCCATGTCCTCCTTAAAACTTATGTCTGGGGGTTGTTAACAATCAAGCAATAGCTGAAGGAACTGGAGATGTTTAATAGGAAAAGAAAATTATAGGTTTCATATGAGAGCTATATTCAGATATGAGGAATTCATATAGAAAAGGAATTCACTTTCTTTGTAGCTTAGAAGAAATAGTTTCAAAGAGCATTCTGGGTCTGCATTCTACATACTGAAGGTGGATTTGGGCTTAGCCTCAGTAGAGCAATTAGAGCTTTTCCAAATGGAATGGCCTTCATTGTCAGGCAGAGACCTGCCTGTCTCTGGAAAAAAGCAAGTAAAGGTTTACCTGGATAATCACTTGCTAGATTTATTATTTGATAGGTCCTTGGAAGGCAGGGGGTGATAGGGATTATGGAGTCAAGGGGCAAAATGGGAATGGATTCCTTGGTGATTTCATATTCTAGATGGGCATTAGAATGTTTTGAGTCTCTTGGGTCAACTCTAGAAGGACTTAATTGGTACCTATCAAGTGTTTCTCATCATTGTTATTGTATCTGTAACAATCTACTCCCCTGGAAGCTAAATGCGCTCAAGTGGCAGGACTCTCACTAGCTGAGGCCCTTTCTAAGGCCTTGGGAGGGGCTCAAGCGGTGGGATCAGGTGGTCTAATACTTTTATAACATTTTCAAAATTAAGATGTTTTAGCCACAGTTAAGACTGCTAATTCTTTCTTTCTTGACTTTCCTTCTGCCGCACTTCGGAATGGCTACAGGCATTATTGGGATCTTGGTAAGGGGGAATTGAGCTGAAAAAATAATTGTCCTATTTTTAACATTTGCAATTTGCTGAGGTTTCTCTTTCTAAATAAATATTTACTTGCATACATACTTTGTAGCATAATTTTGTATTCTCTTACAGAGGCCTCCCAATTTATAAGCTTCAGATCCTGCAATTCCTGGATCTGTTTCTCTTTGCCCTGTTTATATGTGTCACGGCTCTAGGTGCCACAAATAGTAAGATGCATACGTCATTATCCTTTATATCACGTTATGCACAATGGTAGTGTGGGAATCTGATCAATTTTATTATGGGCTCAACTATCTCCTTGAAGAAATGATTAATACTGGTATCCAATACAGTATTTTTACAACTTTACATGCATGGACATTTTTATTATGGGATATGAAATGATTAATTTAAAAACAATGAGAAAGACCAACAGTGACCGTAATCTACCCAATCGAAGAAAATCATCTTATTGTATTGTAATCTAATTTATGTGTATATTATTCCCATGGCAAAGGTAAAAGCATGTTATTGTATATATCTTGCTGATTAGGAAACTAATGTATGTATGAAGATTTCAAAACATTTTTGTGCTTTGGGATGAAATCACTTTGACATCAAATCAAGTGAAGCCAGCTAACAAATTTTGAGGATCTTTAAGAATTTTTTCTCTATCTGAATAATAATAGGTTACCAAACATGCCTTCAGACAACCTGGAGCTTTTTCTATATCTTTAGAAACAGATCAGTGCTCTGTATCTTTTTGCCAAAGTTCAATTTTATTCTTTTTTCCATCTTTTGGAAGGCAGTCATGTAGAGCATGATTCTGTGCTGGCATCTTCAGTTTATTGGGGTTCTTTTTAAAAAGGTTCTATGATTTTGAAGACAACATAGTCAGGAGATAACACAGTCATAGTGCCATGACTGTGAATTCCATATACGGTAGCATCATTTCTTCCATCCAGGGAAGCTCATGCTTTCCGAAGGGTATAGAAGTTCCTCCAAGTGCATGGCTAGCTAGCAGGTGATCTTTTCATATCTCCTGCCGAGCAGATTGGCTCAAGGGGAAAAATGCTGTCCAGCTTGTCCAAACACAACTGGTGTGCAAAAAAATATCAGATCAAATATCGTTCCCTTCATGTGCGATCTTTGTTGAGATTGGTGTAATAGAGAAATGGGAAATTCAGATGTTCTGTTACAACATTGTGGGTAATTCCAGAATGAATTGTATTTTTAAGCACATAGACATGTTTTTAACTCTGAAATGGGATTTGGTGACTCCATCATTTCCTAGAATGTGCTATTACCTTTCTCCACTTCTTTTTAAAAGTCAATTTTATTACACATATGTACAATATTTCTAAATATTCTGTTTCCTCTGATTTTAGTGTTTATTTTTTTCAGCAAATATTTGCTGAGCAACTGCAATGTACTTGAAATTGACAAGTATTTGAATGATTTCTCTTGAACTTAAAAAAAAAGAAAAACTGACATTAAATACTGTTATGGTATAGATATTCTAGTAGAGGAGTGGATAGATTTGATTCTTGGCATGCTTGCTTTAAGTGTTATGCATGGTATTAAACTTAATAGGACGGGAATACACTAAACGTTTCCTTCATTCCTCTGGAAATCCGTGATACACATTTATGTTAAATATATATATGTACATTACATCTTACTTCTGGAGGAAGGAGGAAAACTTTTGAGAACCCTCCTATGTATTATTAGGGACTCTGCCAGGCATTTTATATACATTTAATTTAATTTGTTTACATTATTTATTTGAGTTATCCTATTTTATATAGGATAGGTAAAATTAACCCCATTTTGGAGACATTCTTCTAGGTGACACTGCAGTTGACAGTGTTTGAACCAGGTTTAAGGGGCTCCTTTCACAACCGTGTTTTGTCAGTGGAAATGATTCTGCAAGATGGAGATATTCAGTAATGAATATGACACAAGAAAACTTCTGGAGGTGATGGTTATATCTGTTTCTTTGATTGTGGTGATGGTTTCCACAGGTGTATGTGTATGTCCAAACTCATCAAATTGTATGCATTGAATGTGTGTAGTTTTTATGTCAGTTATACATCAGTAAAATTGTTTAAAATATGTGCACAGGCATGACAGGACATACTTTATTAAAAATCAGAAAAAAATAAATAAGTGAAACTTGTTAAAAACAAAGGTGTGGTCCTATAGGTGAAGATGCCTACTAATGGATCTCAGACATAAACACTGAGTAAATTCTAGTCAGTTTTGAAACGTGGTTCCTATCCTCATGTGGCTTATAGTTTAAGGAAACCAGTTGCAACTATACATGTAATAGAGAATGAAAGTCAGCAGAGGAGTGTCATGCAACTTTAAACAAAGAGCTATGGGGAGTGGATCTGGGGTCTTTTTGTTCACTTATTTGAGAAAGGATGTTATTGAAAACTTTAGACAATTTAAATAATATAAAATCCCCTGGAAACCCTTAGGCGTCAGACAGAAAAACTTATTGAAAGCTCTTTATATACCCTTTTAAGAAAGTATTCAATCTAATATAATTATTCTTTTAACATTAAAAATCCAATTTACTGATCATGAATCAAAAGCCTATATGGAACTTAAAACTTCTAGTCATTGATATTAATAAAAACCTCATTTTCTCATAGCTTGTGAGATTTAGCTTAGAGTTGGTAGAGTCTCACTAAGTTATTTTAACACATTATTATTATTATATAGAGTTAATAAAATACATCCATAAACCTTACTGTGAAAAGTAAATGCATATTCAATATGAGTTGTGTGAAAACTCAGACAAGGACTCAGTTTCTTCTATCTCCAAGAGGTTATATTTCAAATATGATGACTGAAGTTTCTAACATTTAGTGGTTATATAGCAAGTACGGCCGAGAGAGAGAACGGCTTAGCAAACCAGCAGTGACACAACCAACCCCAAAGGTGGCACGTGGCATACCTTTACTTCATTCAGAGCCGTGGCATATGTCAGAGTTTTTTGCCCTGTCGCTCAGTTAGTTTGAGCAATTTCCATTCCATTATGCTCTCTTACAGTTTCTGTTTTATCCCCCTTCTGGCTTATTCAAGTGTTTAAATTTCAAATTAGTAGCCTGTCTTTATCATTCATATTGGGATTGGGGAAACATATTACAGCCGTCGGACATGTTTACCATATTAAAAATAATAACAAAGAAAACAAAAATGATTAAAAAAAAAAAATACTAAGGGTTATGTTTAAGACACAGGCTACCCCGATAAATTACTTCAATGCAGTATTATTGAACTCCTTTTCTATAATACCCTTATCAAACTTGAGAACATTGAGAAGGGGTGTGTGTTGTGTGTGTGTGTGTGTGTGAGTGATATTTAAAATGTGGGGACAGGATCAACTGGCAGAAGTAAGTCCTAGAAGTTCTTTCTTTTTTAATACATTTTATTACTTTTGTATGACTCTCACAGGTCACATCATAGTATGCATAGACAGATAAATAATCATGTAGTAAGGAACAAGGGAATAGTAACAACAAAAAGCAGTATTATTTATAATTATATAATGCTGAATATTGTATGTTACATTTTTATATATTATTTTTAACAAAGTCATTTGTATAAGAAGCCAAGATTTATAATCTACCATCTTATGATTTGAAATGCTTTTCCAGGAATTTAAGGGAGGGGGTTCTATGTTATCTCAGTAGAGTCTCATCAAGTTACAAACCTCAGATCTCATCATGACTCATTGAGGTCAAAATGCTGATGTGTTTCTCTATGGCTTTTTGTATAAGTAAAGTGAAATGAAAAATTGAGGGTATTGTTTATATTATTTAGTTTTACAAATACTTTATTGTGTCTGTAGAACAAATGTTTCTTATTCCAGCTAAGAAAAAAAGTATGCGAATGGTTAATGCATGCTGTGACCATGTGAAACTCAGGGATTGGAATTTACGATTGATAGTGTTTGCATTTCAACTTCCGTTCATTTCTTTTTGAGGACTAGGTAATGGGGGGGTACACAACAGTAAGCCAATAAAGGTACTGGTAGACACTCTACTTATTAGATAATCCATTTAAGAATAGGAAGTCAGCATCCCCTTTTGTAATTATGTAAAAAGATGATTGGGATTTGGAATTTCATTTATAAGTTTGAAATCTGGAATTGGTTGATTTTATTTGCAAACGATTATGAGGTTGAACAGCACACACTCTACTTGGATCCTGTGTAGTGAATTCTCATATGATCAGCATAGATAATAGACTATTTCCTTTCCTACTTAAAAAGCATTTTCAAAAGGTTTGTAAATATTTGTTTCTCAGGAATCCATTTATCTTCTTCCTCAGTTCCAAAAGAACTATTATGGGGTTACAGAAAAAGATGATAAATGAGCCCAAGGAGCCTGGGTTTAAATTGTCCCACTCTAAGGTTGTACTATTATTTAGTAGACATGCAAAGTCTTTGTAGGCATTAGAATTAACTGATTAGGTACTGAATTTTTTAATGCCAGAATTTTGAAATGAGAATAAGTCAGTCATGGAGCTATTCTGCCTTTTATTTATCCGTAGTTAGATCCATATGAAAATGCAGTGTAACACGGAAGAAAAATAGTGGAAGACATTCCTTTTCAAAGGAATGGCCTGGACTTCAGCCGCTCAATTCCCTTTCAATTCTGAGGGCCCGGGGAATGTGGTCTGTAATCGTATACAAACCTTGTAACAAAGAAAGTGACAATAAAACCCATCTGCTCTTAGTTATTCTTGTGCACAATACAAGGTAAAACCTGGAATGAACCATGGGGTCTTTTGATTAATTGAACTTAACTGATGGTTCTCCAGAAACTCTGTTTTATTACCACCTTTACTGAAATTCTCAATTGAAGTTTATGTTCACTTTAAGTGAACATAATGAAACGTATGATAATATAAGACGTTATAGAAATTCTGCATCATCATTCTAAATGATAAAGCTCATTACATACATTGTATAACTCCAGAGATGTAGATACAGAAGATGAAGAAGTCTGTATTTGATGCATACTGACCTCAATTTCTTACAAAAACAATATAAACAGAAAATATACCTGACTACCCTATTACATTGATTATTTTTGTTTTCTGTATATTTACATATGTAATCATAGTATAGATATAATTTTATTGTGCTTGTAAGAAGAAATATTTTCCATACTTCTAGATGGTTTTATTGATTTTAATTTTGCATTTCTGCCCTGTAGTCTCTTAGCTGACTTGCTACAATTTATCTAAACATTCTATTTTAAAGCATTTGGCTAGTATCCAATTTTTATAACTAACACTGGAAGGACTAAATTAATGCATAGAGTCATTTACTTCTTTTAGGTTTTTCTGGAAGGATAAATTTCAAGCAGTAAGATTAGTGTATTAAAGGATATATAGTACTTTTTAGGAGGTTAGAGTGCAGAAGGAAAGGATAAAGAAAAACACTTTTTTATGCTTTGGTATTAGAGTTTTAGAGTTCCTACATCCTTAGAAATTCTAGAACTCATTGACTCTGGAATATCAACGTCCGTTTTTAGGCAGGGAGTGGTATCATCAAACATAATTTGTACAGAGGCTGAAGGCAGGCAGCCCACCTGAGAGTCTGTTAAAGCGATTCAGGTGTGCAATAATGATTTCCTGGGCCGGGGTGGGTTTGAAAATGTAAAGGAACATGGGAACCTACTCCTCATCGTGTATTTATTCTGGGTGCTCTGGGAACAGAAGGAGACAGAAGGTTCCACTCTAAAGTTTATGAAATACTTGAGTAGTAAAGTTATTCAGAGAAGAAATATTAGATAAATAAAAGGATAGAGTACTGTAGATTGATTTAAGTTAGATAGGAAGGCTTTTGTATTGACTGAATCTTAAGCTGAAAGTTTAAGGAAATGGAAGATTATTGGTAAGAAGGAGGGAAAGATGGCTCTCAAGGTAGGGGAAGAGCAAAGAAAAAATTAGGCAAATTCTATTTATTTTGGGGCACTGAGCAAATGAATAAATTCTCCCCTTAGTGCCTATTTTAGCCCATTAGGATTTGCTTTATTCATTCATTCATCTATTTATTATTGATTTTTGGAGGATACAAATTTAAGTCATACTTTCTCTGATATAAAAATTACTATATTCCATCTTATTTCAAAGTTGTGAAATGAACATCAAATCTAACTAGAATATTTAGGTACGAATTCAATTTTGTACTTAAAAGATTCTGACTCAGAATCCTTTCATTGGGATCCGGGCTGCTGTGAAATAGTGCCCACTGTCTCTACATATCTAATGATTAAATTTGGTTTACAGATCATGTTGTTGATTAGAAGTGTAAATAATGAAATCTAGAATATTTAATAGGGAATAAATATTTCTTTATTCCCCAAATCAAATATTAATCTTCTTTAAAATGTATGTTCAGATTATTGCTGTGAAAAAGATGGGGAACCATTTTTCCCTTTAGATAAAGTGGTCCAATTTTTATATAAAAGCAAAACTTACAATATTTAATTAATGGAGAAATTATTTAACCCAAATGATTGCAATTTCCCTAGGACCCAGCAGCCTCACCAGCCTTTGGGGAGCTTGTTAGAAATGCAAATTCCTGAACTCAACTCCAGACCTACTGATTCAGAACCTTGATTGGTGGATTTTAACAAGTCCTCCAGGTTGTTCTTACCTACACTGAAGTGAGTAAGCTGCTAATTTAGAGGACTTTTTATACTAAACTTAATTATAGCTAACTGGTGCCTAATCTAAACTTTAGGCTTCTCACGTTTGGGACCGAGCCTTGGGTACAACATGGATAGTGTTGTGTTGATCTTGCACGCTGCTGGATGGTAAATGTTCCTTCATAAAATAGCATTTTAATTTTGTGCCCATAGGAGAAGCTTAGTTTAACAGCTTTTAAATTCCTAACTAAAATATGCTCGCTTCGTTCATTATATGCTTTAAAATGTGTTTTTTCTATACAGTAACAATCTCAATTATAACTTACATAATTACTAGGACGTAGTTTTTTTTTTAAACCCCTTCAGTGAATTTCATTAGAGATAATTAATGGCATTTATGATATTGGCAACATGTAAGCCCACACCATTTCAGCGCTAAGGAAGGGCATGACTTTAATTTGTAAACAAGTCTAGGCAGTGCGCATTTTTTTGCATTTTGTTTTTCACTTCTTTTGATGTGACTTTAAAAAAACATCCAAAGTTCCCATTTTATCATCTTTCTTTTCCCTCATATACTGGTTATGTTAATATACTTGAGCAGATGACAATAAAAGTCAGGATTTGGCTTTCTAGTTATCTTTTCTCAGTCTCCATAAATATTGCCATAAAAAGGGGAGCTCAAATTGCGGTTAAGGTTTAATCTTGCACTGCTATAGAATACCTTTTTGCTTATTGGAAAAATCTTTAAATGTTAATATTTAAACCTTATCTGTCTGCCTACCTACCTACCTACCTACCTACCTACCTACGTACCTACCTGATTATCTATATCCGTCAGTTACAGTTAGGGGAACTCATACAGATTATTTCACTCTGGAGAACAGCATTAGTGTTGTTCAAATTTCGTTTCAAATTGGGAACAAATGTATTTACCTGGGGAAGATAAGTAGTATTAGTCGGGTTCTTGGTTTGAGTCACACTACTACCTAAGCAAACATGTAAATCTTCAAACATTATGGTCAATAATCTTTCACCTTCGTAACTTGGTCTTTTTCAAACAATTTCCTTGGACTGTCAAAATTCTGCTTTCCAGAAGGCTTTTCTAATTCTTCTGAAGTGACTCCTTCCTGTACTGTCATACTGCACAGTGTGCGTGTCTTTCTCTCACCATAAGTCCCCTCTGGGCTCTGTTCAGATGTCACCTTACTAGAGAGGCCTCCCTGACCACCCCATATAGGATAGTGTCTCCTTCCTTTGTCAGTGGCTGTCATCTTACCCTGATTTATTTTTCTCCAAAGCACTTATCATCACCTGAACTATGTACTCCATGCACGCAAGGACTTTGTTGTTGTTGTTGGATTGTTTTAAACAATCTATACGCAAGAACCAGGAATTATCTAGCGTTAATCTTCTTTCTCCCTCTTCTGAAGTGTAAGTTCCATTAGAGCTGGGACTCTTGCCGATTTTATTTCTTGCGATGCCTCCAGAGCGTAGTACGGTGCCAAGCAATGGTAACCAACCAACAATAGTTGGTGGATGGGTAAATATGTCAGTGGACAGTAGCAGAAACAGCGGGTTTTGCGGGTTAGTGCATTTGTGTTACTCATTTGCTACTTACTAGTCTTCATATTAAAGTCATATCAGAACTCCTATGTTAGCTGTCTTCATATTGCCCTTCAGGTGTTTATTTAAATTTTTTTTAAAGGACTAGAGTTTCTACTAAATGTTAAATTCTGAAAAATTGTTTGTTTTCAGTTTCTAGTATGTTTCATTTGAATTTTTAATACATTTTAAAGCCAGTAAACTGTGACTTAATTATACAGGTATCATAACATTTGGTTGTGACAGTAGTCTGATGAGTATAACTGCCCACTTCCTGGACCATAATTGTCCAGGAAGTACCAGTAGTGGTACTTTAAGTAAACAAGTCTAAAAAAGTAAACCTCAGTGGAGAGCTGTCATGATAGGCTGGTCCAAATGCAGCAAACCACTTACGGATGCTAACTTTTTTACAGGAAGAAATGTGATTAAGATATGTTAAATGGAAATCTATACAAAACCAGTGAAATTGTTAAAATATTCAAGTATGCCATATTGTAACAAGAAAACACTGCAATGCACTGAAATCAGCAGTAGAACAGCTGTGTTTTAAAGGACAGTACTTTGAATGTCACTTGACAATTTGCTTTCAATTAGAAGTAATTTACAGGAAGATGCCCACAAGCTAATCTTTACAGGATAATTAAGTTCCATTTTCTTTACTTTTAATTAAAAAGCAGAAAAGATTTAGCTGATCCATAAAAAATGTTCTGTTTAAACATTCATCAGACTTCACACTCTTTTTTTGTTATTTGTTGTAGCAGATGTTATCAAAAGTGCAGTCTGCTCTGTTTTAAACCCTGAGTATTTGGAAAATGAAACATGAGTTGCAGTAGGCATGTACTGGTGAGGTATGATCATTTAACATCTGTATGTTCAAAGAGGAGAAAACAAATACTGCTGTTCCATTCCTTAATTGTGTTCCGTCTGATGCATTTAATTGTACAACAGAACCACATACATTAAAATGAGAAGCAGTGCAACTTTTGAATTTTAAACATTATACTTAAAAAAACCTTTAAGTGTTTTAAAGTGTCTGTAGATTCAAATGTAACATGTTATTTTATTGTGATTTTAATGGTATAAAACGACACTGTATTTTAACATGAGAGTTTACTCATTGAAAAGATGGGAGATTTAAGGTGACATTCTAAAGTCATTTAAAACTTTATTTCTTGTATTAACATAGTGTTCAGCATCATTGCTGTTTTCATGCGACAAAATAAAATATGTTGATGTTTGGAGCTTTGGTTCTATAAATCACTATTGGTCAGTGACATATATATGCACATATGTATGTGTATATATATATTATTTTTGAACTGATGAGAACTGAATAGTTGGATTTGTCATGCTTACTCTTGTATCATACTATATCTTGTATCATACGATGCTAAGGAGTTCTGCACCGAAAATTCTCCGGTCAAGGATTCTTTAATCCAGTATTTTGGTATTTGTTTTCCTATTCTTTTTTTGACTGTTTAATCGATCTGTTCATGTTGGTAATACTTTTGTCTTTTTTGAATCTAGAAGATTTTTGTAACTTGAAAAAAATTTGGGACACTATAGATCAGTATACATAAAACTTTTATAGTAATAATTTCACTCACTATGACTTTTGTCAAACAAGCTTGATTTTCAATTTTCTGGTCAGTGAGTACCTAAAATTTAAAGATGCTATTAAAGTTACCTATTTTTACTTACTTTTACTTTCTCATTTTATTTCTCTCTGTTTGAAGGAAAACTAGAAATAGCAAGAGAGCTTGCTTACAAGCCCATTTATTTATTTGCTTTTACCATTTAGATTTATATATATAGGAAATATGCCCAAAGTCACTCTGACCAATACAGTTTAGGAAACTGCAAAATAAAATAAAGAAATGCAATTTATTTCAGCATATGTTATAAATTTCAGGTAGGAGCTTAATTATAATAATCACAATGCATTCATTTGAATGGAGTATGTGTTTGAACATGTAAATGTCATCAGGTTCTGTAATGAACTGGCAAAAATGTGTGCTTCTCTTATTGAAAGGATAACACTGGGAAAAGATTAAGTATGCCCTGTCTCCCTCCCTCTCTCTTTTCTTTTTGGTAACCAACACCTGGTTTGATTACATCTTTTTGAACTATAAAAGCTATACTATAAACTCCTTACATGGAAGTTTTTATGAAAGGGAACTGTGACAAACTGTGCTTAAACTTTCCACTTTCAGAAGGATTCCACCTTTTTTCTGTCATCCTGTAATTCAGACTTTCCTTAGTAAAGAATGAAGCAGTTTTGTTATTGTTCGAGAGAAAGCAGTGATTTCCCTTTGGTGCTTGGTTTTCAAGTTTATGACTGCTTTAGAAGAACAGGACAGAGTCTTATGTATTCATGGTGCTCTGAGGAGTTATCAGCTGACCTTAGGTGTGTTTGCCTCGTTCATTGCACCTAAGGCATTGGCTTGTACATGATTGGTCCTCATTAAATATTTATTAAATGACTGAGTGGTCAACAGTAAAATGTAGACACAGCTCATTGTATTCCTTGTACACTTTTAGTGGATTCCTTCTCATTCCTTACTTTTTCTTTTTTGTAAGATCAAAAGGATCTGTGATCTAAGAACGTATAAGCGATTATGTTGCTTTTCACCTCCTCCAGGCCTGCACTTCTTATAAAGGTAGGTGCTGTGAATATAGAAACTATACATATAAACCAACATATCAGATAAATATATATATATATATTATATATATATATATATATACACACACACACACACATACACACATACATATGTATATATACATGCACAAGCACGCACGGAAATACCTTCCTAATTTCAGATAAAAAAGATGGATTTTTTTTCTTGTCCAAATTTAGTTATTTTCCTTGGCAGTTGTTATCTTATGATCCCTCCCACAAACACACAGTTGATTACTGTAATGCTTTTAGCTTCCATTACTTTACCCAAGACGTTTATATTTCTTGCCTGCATTTTCTAGAAATGGGTCTTGACTTTGCCTCTGTGTCTCCTTGTTACCACTTCACCCTTCTCCACACTCAAGTCTACTAGCTTGATCTTCCAAAAAGAATTTTCAACATGTTGTAATTGCTTAAAATCTTCTATGGCTCCCTATTACCTACTTCATTAAGTACAACTTCTTCTGCCTTGGTTTTAGGACTTCACATAATTTGTATTACTTTCCCTTTCTCAAATTATTTCTCCTATTCTCCAGCTCATACAGAGCCTCTGCTTCAGTGAGGCAGTAGGGCTCCTCCTGCACCCCTCCCCCAACACACACACATTCACTTCAAGTCCCTGCTTCTTGCTTTTGCTCTAGAATGCCCTGCCTTCTCCCCTCCATCATCTAAATCTTTCTCATTGAAAAGGTGCATCCTCCAAGAAGCTTTCCAGTATTCTTCTAATCCATACTAATTACTCCTTTTTATATTTCTATTGCAATAATAGTGTCAGGCATTTTAAAACTTGTTTTCTATATTATATATATAAATATATATATTTATTTATGTTAGCTTTGTTTCCCTGTGAAGAGTGCAAGCATTTTAAGGACAGAAAAAGAAATAGTTCTTAGGTCTCTTCTGCTTTTTTGTAAACCTTAAGTTTCATAGCATGGTGGTAAGCAGGTGGTAAGCATTTATTTCATGTTTTGTTTGACTTTTAAAAACAGACTATACATTAGAAATTCATAACTAGCTATATAAACATATTGGGGGAAATATTGAATAATATTTTCTCATATATTTTGAACAAGCTTTTTTTCAAAGGCTTGGAAATTAGGTTTTATATTTGTTTCTAGAAAGATATTTTGCCACTTTGGAAAAAATATATTCTTTAAGAAAATAATTACCACTAGCCCGAAGATAGGCATAAATCATCAGGTTTTAAGAACTATCATTTTAGTTCTCAATAACTCATTTTGGAGCTAGTACGTTAGTGAAAGGAAGGACGTGTAAGTCATCTCTCTCCTTAACCATAGAGTGGCGGTGCCACCCTGCCACTGCCTCTTACTGGGTTCATCAGCGCCTTTACATATTTGTAATTACCCTTCCATAAATAGTTTGCAACTTGACCATACCATTTTACCACTCTATTAGAATGAGGCACAAGGTCCGAGTTAAAAGCAAAATCCTTAATGAATTTAACAAAATTAAGCAAAGAGCTTTAGGTTATAGGAGCAGAGTTAATGGATTCAGCTGTTCTTTACTCTCACTTCAACCAACAAATTCTGCGCTCATTTTCCAGATGTGAACCTCATTCAGTTAAAATGGAGTAAAATTAATTTTGTGAAACTGTTATATCACCCATGGAGATAATTGGCAATAACCTAGTGTGTCACAAAACTCGAGCTAGAAAATCAGCATTTATGGGGTTGGTTTTAGTAACTATGTTGGGAAAGGATTTCAAGATTCATGTTTAATGCGTATTTCTCAACTTTTGCTAGGGTTCTTTCATGTGACTTAGCTATGACCGGAATTGGATTGTGATGGGGTCCTAGAATGCAGAGGGGACCAATCCCAGAATCAGTGACAGTGCATGACAGTTTCTCAAAATGTGGTTGGGGGCTTCCCTGGCGGCACAGTGGTTGAGAATCTGCCTGCTAATGCAGGGGACACGGGTTCGAGCCCTGGTTTGGGAAGATCCCACATGCCGCAGAGCAACTAGGCCCGTGAGCCACAAGTACTGAGCCTGCGCGTCTGGAGCCTGTGCTCCACAGCGAGAGAGTCCACAATAGTGAGAGGCCCGCACACCGCGACGAAGAGTGGCCCCTGCTTGCCACAACTAGAGAAAGCCCTTGCACAGAAACGAAGACCCAACACAGCCAAAAGTAAATTAATTAATTAATTAATTTTTTAAAAAAATGTGGTTGGTCCATGGACCAAAGCCATCAGCAAATACCCAGAAGATGCTTAACAAAACAAATTTGTGGGCTCCACCCCAGACGACCAACACAGAATCTCTGTGGATGGAGCCCAGGAATCTGCAGAGTAACGAGCTCTCCAGTTATTGATACTTGCTCAAGTGTAAGAGTTAATGGTCTGTGGAACCCCAGAGGTCAGCTCATACATTATCAGACAAACCCATCCTCCATATTTCAATTGAACAATCTATATCTAGTGATTTTTCATCTCTTATTCATCAACATAAAATGCAGACAATTTGAATCAAGTTTTTTTTTTCTAATATTGGTCATTTCACAATTTTCATCTGTATTCTGAAAGGTATTCTGAATTGATTCATCTGAACTGATTAAAATGTAAACTACAGAGCTAGATCACTGTGATAAACTGTGGAAATTTCACAGTCTTTTCTAAGAACAAATGTGTGTTTTGTTTATCTTTGTGTCCTTCCAGCCTAGCAGAGAATGAAAGCAACTGAAAACGACCTTATTCTGGCCCAATTTTGCCACTTAGGTTTGTTCCATTTTGGCATATGGCCTTGTTCTTTCAACATACAGGAAACTATCTGCAGAATGAGTCAGATTTCAGATTCTTTGAACAACTTGATCAGATGGATATTTTCCTGAAGGACAGAGGTTGTTGATCTCCATTACAATTAATTAACTGTTTTTACATATTTAGATGTTAAACAAGTGACATGGAGTTCTATATTAGTTATAACACAGGACTTTTAAAATAACTTGAACATTTCTTGAAATCTTTGTTTTCACAGTGTGCATCATATATATGCTAGTCTGATATTGATCTGTCTAGCAATATCACATAAATAATGTCATTAATTAATGTCATTTAAAAATATAGATTACATCAACTTTTACACTTACATAAACCCTTTTTGAAAAATGAACTCTCATAGTAGTGCTTTATAGAAATTACAGGTTTATAATAGATTCTGTATGTGTGAATGTGTATGTGTTCATGATATTCTTAGACATCCTACAGTATATTGTAGAGGGTATAAAGATCATTTTTGGCATTGTCAATTTGGTATAACTTAGATATGAGACACAATTACAACTTGCAAGGCATTGAGAAGTAAAATCATACTGGATATGAGCTGTTAAGTATTTATTTAGGTAGAGGTAGAATTTACCCTGCCAGAATTTTTTCTCTATCTCCTTAAGTTGTATAATATTATGAGGTGACCATAATTATACTGGATCTGGGCTGCCTGATCCTGATACTGGTGCTGTCTGTATTTTACATCTAACTGATTGTATTGAATTTGTGTTATGTCTGCTACATACTGAAAAGTTATAATGCCCTAGAGGGTTATTACTATTAGTGATGCTGAGATACTGTGAGGATAGTAGGCTCTCCTCTTCATTTAGAAGGACTAAGATTTTAGCATGCTTCCTTTCTTGCTACATTTTGTTTATTATGTTCATTTATTTTAATTTTATTGACACTATTTAAATACCTATCCATACCTTCATCCTCTTGGAGGATGAAGAAGGCGTACTACGTAAGTGAGGCACAGTTCCCTTCCTCAAGATGGCATTCCCCGTGAGTGACTAGATGGCAGTGTGCCCAAATATGGAAGTAGCAGTCTTAACTAACCCATTTGTAACTTTGGCATTTTTGTGCCATTTGGTTTAACTTTGATAAATTTTATTGCTTGATTCCCAGAATTTTGCTGCAGAGTTCCCTGGGTTGGAAGTGGGGAGGGTAACCCCTAGATGGGAAGTCACAAATAAAAGTTTTGTTTTCCTTTGTTTTCTTCTGGTTTAACTGTTGATTTTATTATCTAATGATATTTCCCAAGGCAGCCAGTTCTTTTTTTTTTTTTTTAATTTTATTTTTTGGCCACGCGGCATGTGTGATCTTAGTTCCCTGACCAGGGATCAAACCCATGCCCCCTGCATTGGAAGCACAGAGTCTTAGCCACCCGACCACCAGGGAAGTCCCAAGGCAGCCCGTTCTGTTTACAGCTTCGGAGGGTGCTGAGACACCTATCACAGGAGAAAGTACTCTTGGCCAATTTTTTTTTCTTTGCTTGTTTACTTTGTCAAGGGATTTATGAAAGTGCTCCAGGATGAATGTGTATCTCCAATCACATTTATGTGGTTCTTTGAAAATCAGGCTTCTTGAATATTTCATGTTTACTAAAATACTTCTTAGTATGTCTTTTAGGGTTTTAGGTCCTTGATGAAATTTTAAATTATGTTGTGTTTATTTCATCTGTGACACTAGTGGTGTCTTAAGTATTTTTTTCTTTATCTCTTTGGCTTACTAACTATATAGAAAACATTTTAATTTGCCTGGTATGGGTGGCCATACAATCAAATGTGCATTTTAAAAGATCATTTGATACAGTGGCTCTAAGCTGGAAGCATTGCCAAATTATATGGTATAAAAATATTTGTGTAACATGTCTTCTTTGAATTTTATTTTTTCAGTGAAGGAAGGAATGAAGAAAATGAATATTTATTGGGTGCTCTTTCTGTACCGAGTATTATGCTATATGCTTTAATTCAGATGATCTCATATTGTCCTTATAATGACACTTCAAGTTAAGCTCTGAGAAATTAAGAACATGTGTGAGATTCAGACCCAGCACTGCCTAACTCCCAAAGCAACAGTGTTTCTACCACGACATGTGGCCTCTTGCATGAGGCCATGGGCTAACATTTTGTGGAAGGTGCAGTAATCAGTGACATCTAGTTCCTGCTTCTGAGACACTAACAAAGGGGTGGGAGAGACAGATAGCTTTAGTAAAAACAAGACGTGGAATCCTAAGGAGCTGTGTGGGCCGTGTGCTCTGAGTGTACAGGAGAGAAGAAGACCCATTGCCTAAGGTCAATTTTTCCCTCCTCTTATTTTCTCAAAATTGTTTTAAATAACGGATGAATAGGTATTGCTCGGTGTGTGGTTTACAGCTTATCTTGTCCGCTTGCATTTTTCTTGAAAACTGAGTTAAAATATTTTCTTTTTCAGAAAAAAAAAAAAGAGGATGTGTAGTGGGCAAGAGATAGGCGTAGTCAGCACCAATTCTAGACACTGGTTTTAGCTTCAATCCAGAATTCTGACTCTAGATGGAGATTTTTATTTGTATGCCGTTTTTTTCCAAATTTGGGGACACTTAAAATGCATTTTTTCCCTATATATATATGTATGAGCTCATATATGGAGCTCATATATGAGCTGCATTTTACTAAGACAATCTTTACGGTATTAGTAGTATACAAGCAGTGTTCCCCACATTGAAGACTCATCTGGAGCTTTCCTACTAGAGGGTTGAATAGATGGTTGCTAGATAAAGGCATCCATAAAATAATAATTGAGTGTATTTATAAAAAATAGCTTTTCATTTTGGTTTGTAACATATACTTGTGAATTTTTATAATGTTATGACATATTGTCTAGATTGGTTGATTGGGGGAGGGGAAAACAAATGTAATTCAGACAAGCAATAATTACTAGGTCAAGAAATAGGGCAATTAAAAATGATTCATGGCAAGTAGGAGTGAGACGTTTATATTCTGAAAATTAATTATGGGACTTTATTTAAATTATAATCAGGAAGAAAAGTTCAGGGAAAAGGGAGGTTCAGGGAAATTTTATATGTACTCGTCTTGAGCACAAATTAGTAAAGATCTTAGATTCAACTAATGTGTCAGAGTCCGTTAAAGAGATTGGAAAACCCTACTTCATTGTGACTAAACTGCCTGAAATTTTAACCTCCAAACTTATATGTAATTGTGATATATGTAATTTAATATAGAGATTGTGTCTGTTTTGATAAATCTACGTATATATCTATGATGCGAGATATAAAAGAGGTGGATACTTGATTTTTACAGGGCTGACAAAGATGTGTTCTGTTGGCCAAAACAAATGGGAGAGCTCTTATAAAATCCTCAAATCTCTAAATTATAAAAAAGAAATTCTTCTATGACATTTAGACGGCAACTCTCTCCAGCTGGGCAATCCACTTAATGTACGCATCGTACATCCTTAAAAGCTAGCTTTTAACTCTAAAGCTCCGAAGTTTCACAGCCGTGGTCTTTGGCCTTCTACGGCTCTGATCATCACTGTCCTCTGAACTCCCATTTAGTTTTTCCCTTTTTATTCTTTGGCTCACTCTTCTTTCCCCTCACTTCCCCATTAAACTTTTCAGGCCTGGGCCGTCCTATCTCAACTTGCTCTCAGCTTTCCAAACATATTTAGGACTCACCCAGATGAGCCCAGCCTAGTTCATGAGTGCTGGTATAAGGAAGGCCTTGGCCTGTCCCTTCCAATTTGTTAGCTATCAGGGCATTTGGCATGTCTTCAGTGTGAGCTTTGGTAAACTCATGGGACAAAGCTAATACGTGAGATTTTTTTTTTTTTTTTTTTAATTATTGGCTGCGTTGGGTCTTCGTTGTGGTGTGCAGGCTTCTCATCGTGGTGGCTTCTCTTCTTGCGGAGCACGGGCTCTAGGCACGCGGGCTTCAGTAGTTGCAGCACAAGGGCTCAGTAGTTGTGGCTCACGGGCTTAGTTGTTCCGCGGCATGTGGGATCTTCCCGGACCAGGGATCAAACCCGTGTCCCCTGCATTGGCAGGTGGATTCTTAACCACTGAGCCACCAGGGAAGTCCCAAATATATGATAATTTTAGATTCAGTGATAGATAAGAAGGATATCGTTGACCTTGCAAGTCTATTCTTCTCATGGCTAATATTAAAAATCTCATTTGAATTTTGGAATGACAGTATAAAAGCAGAGTTTCAGATCTGAAGACTAGAAATCCTAGACTTAAATTGCTCAGAACATGTTTGCTAGAACCAGTTAAAACTCCTTCCAGTAGATGATGAACCTCTCTCTTAGGGTAGCACCTGTATAAGAAATGGAGCAAATTCCACGATCAGATATTTAATTTCACTGTTTAAAGTTGATGATGTCTGTAGAAGTGACCAGTGTAGGTAATGGAGTTTGGGGTTAAAAAGGATTCTCTTTGCCATAAAAAGCATTTTCAGCTATTTATCCAGTATGATCAACAAGCAGCAGTTAGCTTCAGGTTTTTTGTTTATTTAACAAAATGTAGTAGTGGAGGTCTCCAAATCAAACCATACCGGTTAAAAGAGGATAAAAATGATTTCTCTTTTAGTCCGTTCTGAATGGCCTCCTGAGGAGAAAGACTGATGAAGTCAGCATGAAACACCTGACTCAGCTGCATAGGTTCCGGCCTCTCGGTGTATAGCAAGTTGGAGACTCCTCAGTTTCATTTGGGAACTTGTAAATGTAGATGCTTTTCCAGGGAACAACTTAATTTAATTCCTCCCTCCATTTAGTTTTCCATGCTGTTCAGAATCTTCAGAGTTTTTTTTGTAAAGATTGATGATTTCTAATACCCCAGTGATCATTTCAGCTTCTGTTAAAGCTCTGGTGTAAGACTGGCCCCGTCTTTATATATTTGTTGTTTAGTTAACTCACTCCTGCCGATGGATTAGTGGTTAAAACCAAGTGTCTTGTTTGATAGCCTGTTTGATACTGGAATATCTCAAAACAGATGATCGTGGTAACTCTGCAGAATGACGTAATGACTTGTGAAAACACTGAATTGATGTCAGTTGCCTTTTAATTGTGTGTGGAAGTTATGGCACGTTACATAATTCAGTCCACAGGCAAGCTCTGCAATATTGAATTCCCCCTCAGACTCTGCATCCCTAATCGAGGGTAGTTTTCTTGTTAGGCAGTGAGAGATCTAGGAGTAAAGGTTTCTAGATACTTACTAGACTCACCGGAGAGGCATCTTTTAACATAAGCATTTGTTTAGTTCCCACAAATGGTGTTAATTCTTTATTAAAGAGATATCATGAAGAGATATTAAATCTCGACATGGAAAATAAGTTGGATAGATGTATCATACTGAGGATATTTTTATATTAAATTTCTATAAGTTAGGAAAGTTGGATAAACATACAATACGACTTTTTTAAGGACATGAGAGATAATTGCTGTGGTACTTATAATTAATGCTATCTAAATTAATCTCAGGCCTTGTGATTTTTACCTGCTGGTCATATACGCTTATCACTTTGAGCCTCATTAGAGTAACGTAGGTGTCATAGGAATTGAAAAGTTCAACTGAAATATTCATGCTTGACTCTAAGTACTGGATATTTCTACAAAGCAAATGGGAAGAGCACTGTTTTTCTCTTTATTTTATTCCTGAGTTTTTTCATTATGAAACTGCATACTCCGTTAAGAATATGGCAACTCTCTTCCTCCCCAATTCTTTTTCTCTCAACTTCCTTTATTAAAATGACTGTATTTTGCCCTATCTAGAAGAATGTGGAATGTATAACTCCTCTTTCCCTTGTTCTAGTTTTTACTACTACTGTTGATAAATTTCAAGATGGGAAAGCGAAGAGTAGGTTTGGCTGAAATTAGAACTAGTGGGGGCAAGGCTTGATTTGAGCTCTGGTGAAGAAAGAAAACATTTCTATAGAAAGGAAGTGCACTGGGGGAACGTGGGTCACAGCTCTGGATTCTGGAAGAGGAATTGGCAACAGGTAACTCTCATTGCCCACAATTCTGGGAATGGGCTTCCTTTAGCCTTAGCTGGATGGGCCCTCTCCATCAATAGAGATGAAAAACTTAGAATGTACTTGCCGGATGAACATATCATGTCTAATTTCAGCGTGTCGAATTTAAGTATCATTAGTAGGTCAGTCAAGAGGATATCAATGACTGAAATGGAGATCCCAGGGGCCCTTAAAGTGAAGAGAGTGATCACCACAGTGAAAGGAAGCTGAATACAAGTGTCCGGTGCAGCGCTGTATGGGCATAGCCCATCAAAGTGTCTGGTGTATAATAGCTGCTCGACAAAAATATATCTCAGCATCGTCTAGGACTGGTCACTTCTGTTATCTTTGTTCAGCCTGAGACAATGTGTAGCTTTGACCTAGGAACTTTTTGAGGTTCATGTCTGAGTCCCAGTGGTTCTGTTTCATTTGATTTACAAAGTACTTTTCAACATTAACTTTGTAATGAAGGAGCTTTATTCCCAGAAGATGTTTTAGCCAGGGGTATACATGTCATGATTTATGACTGGAGCAAATAATGAAATATATAAAACCACACATGATGGGGCCCATTAAGTTATTTCTAGATAACTTTGCTCCTAAGTTAAACTGGCTATGTTTTTCTATGTCTATGCCTGATAAGCAGTTTTATCTCAACATCAGGTTTTCACAAGATTAATAATCCCTCTTTGTAAAGAGGATCTGTTTTAAAAATTGAAGACAATTATCCTGACATGAATTATAGAAACATGTGCTAAATAATATTATGCTTTCATGTATTAAAAACATAACTGATATTCTAAGTATACTTTTGATTGAGTATCTTACAGAAATGGGAGGTTGTACTCAGTAAGAAAAGAAGTGGTGGTCTAAAAAGATTTTTTTTCTTTAGCTTGAGTAATATTATGGTCTCAGAGCTTTAACCTGAATTATTAGCACATACAAATCCATCTTCTTAATTAAACGGGGTCTTTGGCTATTGAACACCAGCGTATGGACAGAGTTAGTTACTAGATGTTATTATGAGGCTGGCCTGGCCGCATAATCCATTAGAGGTAGGATTCAGTTATATGGGTAGCAGCAAAGTGATTTTTATGGTTGTAAGAATCTTTCTTTGTTCTGTCAGTATCAATTATTTCAGTCCTAATAAAAAGCTAAAAAGAGGGTCAAGTTTATGATCTATGCTTTGGATGGATAATTTGTAACATTTCTATCCAATAAGCCAAGAGTTTCATTTTTCTTTCTGAAAAGGACCTGTGCTATATAGTTTGTCTAAACCACCTCAGTATGTGGGTATGAGGAGGGTGAGAGTGATGTGACAGGACTATGGTAGAAAACTTCACTGAAAGGCATGAACAGACATTAATAAATAATCATTTAGCATAGTGTGTATATGTGCATTTATGATAGTAATAGTGAATATTTGCTTTGGGAGTTTTATTCAATTATGTTGAAAATTTTGGAGAAATATTTGAGAGGAATATGTTAAAGTGTCTGGTAACAATGAGAGGAAATCTAGGTAATGCTTCAAAGTCTTGGTCCACTGTTCAGATGAAGCACCAGTGAACTACTGAAAAACTACTCACTGAAATGAGGGTGCAAAGTAAATTAAGTGCAAAACTGGCATAGCATAATGGGGGGAGTAAAAGAACTTGTTTCATAACGTTAAACAACATCGTAAGAGGATAACAAGGGAGAGTGCATGCAAATTTCATGACACATAGTACTTAATAAATGAAATGCTCGTTTTTCTTTCCAGTGGATAGACATTTTAATAGGGGAGTAAATATCAGTTAAGAATATGGATGGATTGTCTATAATAATTCTTTTATATCCAAATTGTGACTTGACGAATTTCCATCTTGGAAGAGGTCAAGCAGTGTTTAATCATCCTTCAGCGATATTATAAAGGGAAAAGCATTGAATGGGGGGTTGGGCTACATGACCCTTTTGCATCATTTTTTAGATATTATGTTCAAAGTGCAGGGACTCCATCTTAGTGATTTGTGTTATACTGTATACAACACAGCTCTGTGGAAACCTGAGAAAGGAAGGAGCTATTCCAGCAGGAGGGTCTTCAACAGACTCTGATTGGTGGAATTAATAACACTAAACCAAGAGCAAGTTCACCACATTCGCTCTTTTGATCATAACGCCTATTGAGGGTTGGCTCTGTGCCAGGCACGTTGCAAGGTTTTTATGTGAATTGTTTTAACCTATAGAGTGTGATCTCCATTTTACAGATGAGAAAACTAAGGCAGAGAAAGGTAAAGTGATTTACTCAAGGTCACAAAGCTGGTGGAAGTACAGATCTGGGATTTGAGCCCAAGTTGTCTAACACTAAGCTGGAGCTCCTCATTACATTTCAGTACATGTGTTGCACTGTGTGTACACACAAGAGCAGTTGTCTTGGTGCATCCTTATGATGGAGTTTTGAGGATGCCCTAACTCTGTACTTGTGGGCCTTTAATGTATTGCGTACTACTGACGCTGTGATGCTAAATTAGACATGTGTTTTGTAGGTCTTGAATCCCGGGAATTCAAGATATTACGTAGAGATTCCTGAAACTCCAGAAACGTTACACCTCTATTTCATACCATTGCTTCTGTGTGTGTGTGTGTGTGTGTGTGTGTGTGCGCGCGTCTGTGTGCGAGTCCATGTCCACAAACGATAATGTTGCTAAGATATATGTGGAGCTAGTCAAATAAGACTTATAGCAAGGAAAAGGAGATAGGAAATCAAGTAGTGTTCTCTCTGTCATGTATGTCCAAAAGAGATGAATTTTTTAGGGATTGGTACATTCTGATAATGGACATCTAGATGGCTAAATGATATACAACCACATACTTAGCTTTCCTGGGTTGTAATGTGCTTTTCCAGTAGTAATGAAGGATGGAGCTAATTATACAGCTCACATCCAAGATCTGAAAGAGATTTTAAGAAGAGTTTGTAAATCTTACAGGAAGGCAACCAGATCAAAAGTTATGTGGATAAGTACGGGTTACAGAAGTCATCTAAGAGCATAGATTCTTCAGAGTAATCCAAAGGTCATAAAGGAAAAGAGACCAAGATTTAGACTCCTCAGATAGTTATACAAATTCAAATTCAGGAAATCTGTAAATGAGCAGGAGTGTTAAATTATTGGGTTATGGCTAGAGGTATGAAACTAACATATAGATTATTTGCATACGTTGTGAGAGAAAGAAAGGTGATGCTGTCTTACATAAGAATAGAATATGATAGCTGGATTAGATTGTTAACTGGAGAAAAAACGTGCTATAAAGGACACTATTAGGAGAATTGGCAAATTTTTGAATATAGACTGTACATTACATAGTTGTGTCTATCAACATTAATTATCCCTAATTAGTGAGATGTCCGATCACTACATAAGAATGTCCTTGTTTTTAGATCATACATACTGAATACTTAGGATAAAGGGCCATAATGCTTACAACTTACCTTCAAATGTTTCAACAAAATGATAATAGTGATATTATTAATACCTAGAAAGAGACATAAAGCAAATGTGGCAAAATGTTAGCAATCTGTAATTCTAGGTGAAAGATAGATACGTGTTTACTCTGGTAATATGGTAACTTTTGAAGATTTAAAATATACCAAATAAAAAGTAGAAAAATAGATGGTTCTGACTGATAAATATAATAACAGTGGTCGTAGTAGTAGTAGCAATAAACGTGTACTGAGCTTTCTAGGTAGATAAAAGTATGACATGCAAAAGCACCCAAAGGTCAGAATAACTGTGATGGATACACTAGAATAGAATGTTCACTATAGTGTTCTAAGGTTAATTAAATATGTCTGTATTCGTATATGCTAATAGTGGCAGAAAGCTTTTCTCAAACATTTTCTTGAAGGATAGTGAACTTTGCAAATTACCAGACATATTCCTGAGCTATGTTAGAGATAATATTGTGATGTAGAAAGAAGGGAAATTAAGTAGGAAAGGAAAGCTCTTCTAAATTGTATCCATTAGGAGTGTGACATACTAAGAATTATAACTGGAAGGAAGGAAAGGTTGATGATGATCAGAGTAGAGTGTAATTTAAAACATTTTGTAAATAAAGAAAATGTAGAGAAAATGGGAGAAAAATGTTCTAGGTAACCTATTTCTAGGTTCTAGGAATAATATTCAAAATCCATAGATCATCTGCCACTTCATGTGCATAAAGCCACTGCATGCTCTGACCAACGTGGTTTTAGACCTCATATTCCTTACCTTTAAGCCTTTGGGAAGCAAGAAGTCCATTACTATTCTTGTTGGCCAGAACTACTCTTGTTGGCAGATTGCCTTGGTCTTCTTTGCTCACTATATGCTTCTTGTGGGTCTTTTTCTTACTTGCTCAAGATGAAAGCAAAAGATCTTCAAAGAGGGCTTCCCTGGTGGCACAGTGGTTGAGAGTCCGCCTGCCGATGCAGGGGATGTGGGTTCGTGCCCCGGTCCGGGAGGATCCCACATGCCTCGGAGCGGCTGGGCCCGTGAGCCATGGCCACTGAGCCTGTGCGTCCGGAGCCTGTGCTCCGCAGCGGGAGAGGCCGCAACAGTGAGAGGCCTGTGTACCGAAAAAAAAAAAAAAAAAAGATCTTCAAAGGGTCAAAAGAACCCATATTTCCATTTTTACTTCCTCAATTAAGCCAGTCATTCATTCATGTGAATATTCATTTATATTTTCACAAGATTCTTTCTCATCAAGAACCCCTGGAAATCATTTTGGGGTTTTATTTTGCTGACCTTGTAGTCTAAGCCCATTTATTATTACCTTTCTTCAGTTTTATTTTCCTTTCTCTCTGTTCCTAAACCTCCATTTAAATACCAAGACATTTTTCCCCTTCAATCTTATGACATCTCTTAAAGGGATCTGACAAAGAGTAGTCTGGATCTCCTAGGGCAGTGGCTTTGTGCCAGTGCCATGTTTATTACATGCTAGTTAGGCAGAGAAAAAGAAATCTCAAATGGACGAATACAGTGATTTAAGAATATAAATAAAGAGCGCTAAGAAACAGAAGGTAGGTTATTTGACAAAAAAAATTGCCTAGGAGTTAGTACCTAATTATGTGCTCAGGTCAGAGGAAAGCAACAATTACAACAAAACAAAACAAATGAGATAAAGAAAGAATAAAGAAAAATGAAAACTACATATGTTTTTTCTTTTGAATACATTAAAACCACGAAAATGATAAAGGAGAACATTGTCCCTTTATAAGATGGGAAAGGAAAGCTCCTAACTGATGACATACAAAAGGCAGAGACTTTTAATAAGCATTTTCTTTCCCTCTGTCTTCATACAAAAAGGTCATCTTTGATTGAATCATTCAAATAGCCAACACCTGGGCTGGGAGGGCTTAAAGTCATAATAAAAGAAGAAATGAACTAGAGATTGTGTAAAAAAAATAAAAGGTCGTTCAAATGCTGGGGTTGGCAAACTTTAATATATAAAAGGGGTATTCTTTTCCTTTATTGGGGCTTTCAGTTCGTATGATACATATAATCTCTTTCAGTTAAATAACAAACAGCTATTAAATAACAACTAGTTTTATATGTGCAGAGCCTAGGAAATCAGACATGGAATATGACATGGCCCCAACTCTCAAGAAATCCACACACAATAATCTAGTCTTGGTGAGACTTTCTAATAGAGAAAATGGCATAATGTGATTTATTTATAAAATTATTCATGAAAGATGCACTTCTTGCTAAATAAAGTCTTCATGAGTTAAGATGCATATCAATGGGTTTTAAGCAGCCTTGGGACATTTTATCAAGTTACTTAAGTATAAGTTTTAAACTGGGATTTTTTTTTTTTAAATGAAAGAGTAAGATGATGATGTCATGGGGAGACAAAAAAGGTTTGGTCAAGTGGACAGGCACAGTCCAGGAAGTAGTGGCATGAGATGGGAAACCACCCAGAGTGGTGACTAGTTAATGACTGAATCAGAGTCCAAAATGACCACCTGGATTTGCCAATATTATTCCTTATAGAGTAGTTCAAGTTTATGGGACTAAAGTCAACATTTTATTTGCTTTAGAACTTCTTTCTTAGGTAGAATGAGGGCTCTGTCCCTAGTCTACTATCCAGGGACTTTGTGCCAGAACCCAGGCTATGACTCTTTTGTGATTTTGTTCCTGGTGTATGTAGCGCAATTTGATTTTAAGTATTCAGATAAAGTGTCCCATGCTATCTTTGTTAGTATTTTGTAGCAATGAATTTTGAGATACCATAATATTTTGTTATTATTATTTGATATTTTTCCAAAGGACCTAAAATCCTTGCATTTTTCTCCATTCCATGGCAACCTGGATAGGAAAACTTGACCTACATCTGAATTTTAGGATTTATCACACTTCAGAAAGGAAAAGAATTTGCTAGAGAGAAATCTAACAGGGGCCTCATTAATGGAGAAAGCCTGGGTAATACTGACTAGTTCTGTAGGGTGAGTTGGTAAGAGAAGAGAAGAGAGTCAAGAGGAGTAAAGAGTAGCCTGGGGGTTTCCCTGGTGGCGCAGTGGTTGAGAGTCTGCCTGCCGATTCAGGGGACGCGGGTTCGTGCCCCGGTCCGGGAAGATCCCACATGCCGCAGAGCAGCTGGGCCCATGAGACATGGCCGCTGGGCCTGCGCATCCGGACCCTGTGCTCCACAACGGGAGAGGCCACAGCAGTGAGAGGCCCGCGTACCACAAAAAAAAAAAAAAAAAGAGTAGCCTGGAGCCTCCTACCTGCAGGAAAGAGATTCATAAGCGAAGGGAAAGATAGAAAAAGGGAGGGGAATGGCAGAGGGAGGTGGGGGCTACTGTAGGTACAACCTCTGGTCTTTTACCAGTGCAGAGGCAAAGAAGGAAGAAGCCAAAGAGAGAATCACCCTTCTCCATGTGACCTTCGAATAACCAGTGATTCTACCCATTGGTAAATATAGCAGAATCAGTGTCCTGAAATAGAGCCAAGCAGATTTGTTCAGTAAATATAGCAGAATCAGTGTCCTGAAATATAGCCAAGCAGATTTGTTCAGTACTAAAGATTGAAGTTTGTAAAGGGACAAATAAAGCCTTGATATGCTGATTAGATATTATAAGCTTAAGTATTTTTTATTATAGCATTTACTAGTCTCTTTAATGTGAACAAAAGTAGAAACCGGAAGAAAGTTGGCCCATAATCATAGGCCTAGATAACTTTTGAGGGTCAACTATTCTATTCTTTTCTGGAGTCTGCTCCATCTTGTCCAAGACTTTGCTCCTGTAGTTTTTCTGTTCTTTCCTCTATAACGTTTTTCTATAGATAAAAATTTATTCCAATATGAATAAAAATAAGTTTTATCACCATCTATCACAAAATCTTTCCTTGACTCCGTATACCACTCCACTTCTCTATAGCCTGTTTACAGCAAAATGTCTTGAAATTGTCTGTAGTCTTGTTTCCATTCTTGCATCTCCTTTTTGCTACTCGACTTCATCCCACTTAGGATCCCTTTCCCCAGCACTTAACTCCCTGCTATTAAAATTACCAGTGACTTCCATGAAATCCAATCTAATCTTCACATCTTTTTATTTATTTATTTAGTTAGTTAGTTAGTTATGGCTGCATCAGGTCTTAGTTGTAGCACGCGGGATCTTTCGTTGTGGCGTGCGGGCTCCTCTCTAGTTGTGGCGCGTGGGCTCAGTAGTTGCCACGAATGGTCTTAGTTGCCCCGCAGCACGTGGGATCTTAGTTCTCCAACCAGGGATCGAACCTGCATCCCCTGCATTGGAAGGTGGATTCTTAACCGCTGGACCACCAGGGAAGTCCCTTCACATCTTCATTTAACTCTTAGCATCATTCAACAACATGGACTACTCCCTCTGCCTTGAAGCACTTTCTGCCCTTGACTTTGGGAACACCATACTCTTCTGGTTTTCTTAAGAACCTATGTGATTTGGCTGCTTCTTCTTACTTCCTTGATTAATTTCTCCTCTGTTCAATATCTAAGCATTGGGCTTCTCAAAGACTCTCTCCTGTACCATCTTCTCTTGGAAGGCTATGCTCTCTCTCCAGGCGATGACCTTTTAGTCCTATAGCTTTAAATATCATTTTTATATGAAAGTTTCTTAAGCCTTTATTTCCAGATCTGACTTCTTCCTGGAAACTCACTCATATTTCCAACTCCCTACTTAAAAGCTTCTCATGGATATCTAATCAATATCTCAGATTTAATGTGTCCTAAGAGCAGCTCTTTATCATTTGCCACCAAAATCTGTACCTACCCAATTGTTCCATCTTAATCGATTTCACCAACACACTCATTGGTTTAAGTAATAAAGCCAGGAGTTAGCATTTATTGTTTCTCTTCCCACATCCTCTTATATCCAATCCACTAATCCATAATAAGTTCTGCAAACCGTGCCTCTAAAATACTTTCTGAGTATATCCATTTCTCTCCACCTTAGTCCAAGTCATCATCCTCTCTTGCCTAGATTATTGGTGCCTAACAGGATCTCTCTGAATTTCACTTTTACTTCCCTAAAAATCCATTCTATGTATAGCACCTAGAGTAATCTTTTAAAACATAATTCATGTCATATCACTCAACCTGTTTAAAATTTGCCAATTGCTTCCCATTGCAATTAGAACAAAATCTACACACTTGGCCGTGGGTTTTGAAGGCCTCATCCTGAACCACTCTCTCCTCATTTCTGCATCCAGCAGTGCTGCTATTTCTCCAGCATGCCACATTCATGCCCATGGTAGGGCTATGCTCTCTGCCTTGAACACTCTTCCCCTCAGATCATTGTATGGTTGTTCCTTCTTATCGTTTAGATCCCATCTGAAATGTCACCCCTTCAAAGAGGGCTTCCCTGATTTCCCAGATCAATAAACACCCTGTCACATTTGCCCATTGCCCAATTTTGGTTATCTTCCTAGCACTTATAACATTATTGTTTATCAGTATAATTTCATTTGTTTGTCTATGTAGTTTATTCATTTGTTGCTTGGTTTATTTTCTGTGCTCAATTTCACCTCCTACTAGAGTATAAACCAAAGGAAAGAAGGGACTTTGTCAGTCCTAAAAGAGTCCTAAAAACAGTACCTGATACATAATAGGTATGCTAGAGACATCTGTTGAATAGAAAAATGAATGAATGGATGAATAGATATATAGATAACTTTGAAATCAGTTCTTAGGTACACTGTAGACTGTGCATGCCCCCCACCCCTATCCCATCTTAACCACAGTGTGAGCTCCTTGAAGTTTGAACACCTTGAAGAGTGTTTAATGTCTGTTTGTTTCCCTTGGACTAGCGCATAAAAGGTGTGCTGACCACATTTGCAATAGTGGGAAACCAGGGAAAGATAACTGCTAGGATGGATGTAAAAAAAAAGAAAATTAGGGGCTTCCCTGGTGGTGCAGTGGTTGAGAGTCCGCCTGCCGATGCAGGGGACACGGGTTTGTGCCCCGGTCTGGGAAGATCCCACATGCCGCGGAGCGGCTGGGCCCGTGAGCCATGGCCGCTGAGCCTGCGCGTCCGGAGTCTGTGCTCCGCAACGGGAGAAGCCACAACAGTGAGAGGCCCGCATACCGAAAAAAAAAAAAAGAAAATTAGGATTCAAAATTATTATGACAATGCATATTATATGTTAATATACTTTTAAATTTAAAGTATTGCTCAGTCTGGGATATTAGATGGAATAGCTTTGCATTTAGAGTTGAAAGTTGAGCTGCACAAGCCTAGGTCAATGAGAACTTAATAGTAATGAATGTGAAGAAGAACTGGGTGAACTGAGAATTAGGGAGGCATGGGTTCCCATAGGGAGGCATGGGTTCCCAAGGAACAAAGCAAATGTCCCTGATGTCTATCTGTAATCCTACACTTTCATGCATAGTTAAGATATGTCCTTTTTTGTGAGAACTGCCATGATATTTCCAGCCTGGAGCCATCTCTCTCCAGTCTGAACTCCCAGAAGATTTTGCCCCTATCTCTAATGATAACTAGTATCTACTGTGTTATTTTAGTGTTTGTGTACATGGCCAAATCTCTTCTACTAGAGTGCAAACTCCTTAAGATGAGGCGCTGTGTTTTAATTGCTCTGTTTCGAGTAATTTCTTACAAATAGTTGGAGGACACTCAGTAAATATTTACCTGAAAGTAAATGAAGTAGCAGACAATGCATGAGTATATGCATTTTAAAAATCAAACTACAAGAGCATCATCAATATAGAAACAAAAACTGTTGGTGAGGTTTTATTTAGTATTGGTGTTTCTAGGTTTGGGGAGGATGGTAGCCCATTATAGAGGCTTCTATAAATACTGATGAATGAAATAAAGAGGAAGAAAAGATATTTCTGAAATATGGTACTATTCCAATTGGTTTAAAACTAGGGAATTTTAAGACATTTTATTTAAGAGGTTTAATTTTATCATATCCAGATAGAAAGAAAGAAAGATAGATATTAACATCTTTGACATATTAGGGCAAGTATATTATTTCCTTATGAAAATAATAGTCTGGACTACTTTATGTTTTTTTAAATCAAATGTAAACAGTTAAAATTTCAAATAATTTCGTTTGTGCTAATTTTTTTATAACTTGCTAATTTCCACATTTGGCCGGATTTTATTTAGGGGTGTAATTTAATTGCTGCTTATTATTCCAATGTGATTTATAAAACTTAATTTTTTAACCATTTTAAAAAATTGACATAGTTAATTTACAATGCTGTGTTAGTTTCAGATGTACAGCAAAGTGATTCAGTTAATTCAGTTATATGTATATAATAACTATCTAATATAGTTATAGGTTATACAAGATATTGACTTTTTTTTCATTATAGGTTATTACAAGATATTGACTGTAGTTCCCTGTGCTATACAGTATGTCCTTGCTGTTTATCTGTTTTATACATAGTAATGTGTATGTGTTAATCCCAAACTCTTAATTTATCTCTTCAGTCCCCCCTGGCTATCGTCTTTGGTAACCATAAGTTTGTTTTCTATGTCAGTGAGTCTATTTCTGTTTTGTAAGTAATTTCATTTGTATCATTTTTGAGATTCCACATATAAGTGATATCATATGATATTTGTCTTTGTCTGTCTGACTTACTCCACTTAGTATGGTAATCTCTAGGTCCATCCATGTTGCTGCAAATGGCATTAGTTCGTTCTTTTTCATGGCTGAGTAGTATTCCAGTTATATATATATATGTATGTATGTTCGTCTTCTTTATCCATTCATCTCTTGGACATTTAGCTTGCATCCATGTCTTGGCTATTGTGAGTAGTGCTGTTGTGAACATTGGGGTGCATGTATCTTTTCAAGTCAGAGTTTTCTCTGGATATATGCTCAGGAGTATGATTACAGGATCATATGGTGACTCTGTTTTTAGTTTTTTAAGGAACTTCCATACTGTTCTCCATAGTTATTGCTCCAATTTACATTCCCATGAACAGTGTAGGAAGGTTCCTTTTCTCCACACCCTCTCCAGCATTTATTATTTGTAGACTTTTTAATGATGACCATTCTGACTAGTGTGAGGTGATACCTCATTGTAGTTTTGATTTGCATTTCTCTAATAACTAGTGATATTGAACATCTTTTCATGTGCCTGTTGGCCATCTGTATGTCTTATTTGGAGATATGTCTATTTAGGTCTTCTGCCTATTTTTTTATTGGGTTGTTTGCTTGGTTGGCTTTTTTTGATATTAAGCTGTATGAGCTGTTTGTATATTTTGGAAATTAATCTCTTGTGGGTCAAATCATTTGCAAATATTTTCTACAGCTTTTGTTGTGTAAAAGCTTTTATTTTTAATTGCATCCCGTGTGTTTATTTTCATTTTTATTTCCATTGCTCTAGGAGACAGATCCAAAAAGATATTGCTGTGATTTATGTCAAAGAGTGTTCTATGTTTTCCTCTAGGAGTTTTATAGTATCCAGTCTTACATTTAGGTGTTTAATCTATTTTGAGTTTATTTGTGTATATGGTGTTAGAGAATGTTTTAATTTCATTCTTTTACATATAACTGTCCAGCTTTCCCAACACCACTTGCCGAAGAGACTGTCTTTTCTCCATTGTATATATTTGCCTCCTTTTTCATAGATTAATTGACCATAAGGTCCTGGGTTTATTTCTGGGCTTTTTATCCTGTTGCATTGATTTATATATCTGTTTTTGTGCCAGTACCATATTGTTTTGATTACTGTAGCTTTGTAGTATAGTCTGAAGTCACGGAACATGATTCCTCCAACCCTGTTCTTTCTCTAGACTGCTTTGGCTATTCACGGGTCTTTTGTGTTTCCATAAAAATTTAACATTCTTTTGTTTTAGTTCTGTGAAAAATGCCATTGATAATTTTATAAGGATTGCATTGAATCTGTAGATTGCTTTGGGTAGCATAGTCATTTTAACAATATTGATTCTTTCAATCCAAGAACACGGTATATCTTTCCATCTGTTTGTGTTGTCTTCAGTTTCTTTCATCAGCGTCTTACAGTTTTCGGCATACAGGTCTTTTGCCTCCTTTAGGTAAGTTTATTCCTAGGTATTTTATTCTTTTTGATGCGATGGTAAATGGAATTGTTTCTTTAATTTCTCTTTCTGATGTTTTATTGTTAGTGTATAAAAATGCAACAGATTTCATTATATCAATTTTGTATCCAGCACCTTTACCAAATTCGTTGATGTATAGTATCATGTCATCTTCAGACAGTGACAATTTTATTTCTTCTTTTACAATTTGGATTCCTTTTATTTATTTTTCTTCTTTGATTGCTGTGGCATGCAAAACTTAATTTTTTGTCTACATATCAGCATATGTACATCAAATTATAAAATAAATCAAATTCCCACTGTCAGCATAAAAAAGAAAACACTTCTTCATTATTGAGAATGCAGTTAAAATCTCTGCACACTTGAGTTTGTGTGTGATGCTTATAGACTTTTAAAAAAAAAATTAAGGCTTTCCAGTAAACCAGCAACTAGTGGCCAAAATTCAGTTAAAAATTTACATTGACTATAGTAAGGACCAAAACTGGCCATAAACACATGTAGGCTATAATTAATTTTCTCTTTTGACTATTTGATACAATGATGTAATTGTATTTAACTGTGTAACATGGAGGATGAAAAAATAAAACTATAACTGTATCATAGGGCATCATACTCACTGAGGACTGGGACTTGATCTTGGTCATTATTGTATTCCTAAGGCTTAGCAGTGCCTGCATATACAGTAAACACTCATTACAAAGTGTTTTGTTGTATAGGAATTCAGATATAATGTGATTGTGGAATAACTTTCATCCTCCACCTAGTCCCCATTCTCAGCTCATTGGCTTTGTAACAATCAGATTGAATCTTTGGTACTCCACTTACAGATTTTGGCAGAGATTTTTTATAGTTGAGAAACATTGATTATTTGTTGAAGGAAGAAGTGAGTTAGTTGAAAAAGTTATTGAATATTTGCTATGTTTCTAACACATAGAGTGATGCTAAAAGTATATAAGACCTAGCTTCTTATAGCCTACACTATAAGTAAAATAGAATTGAGTTCCTGTGTGTAAATATATTGTGGAAATGATGACCCTTTCCACTTTATTATGCTCATTCTTGCTATATCAAGAAGGAGAAAAGCAGTCACTTATATCAGGGAGCAGGCACGGCATGCACAGATAGGTCCTCATGCTCTCCTGTTGAGCATAACATTTGACAGACCATCAGCGTTAGGCAAGGACCTTCTGTGATCATGATGGATTAGACAAAAAGAAGACCACTCTAGTCTTATACCTGAACTCAGGCAAAGAAAGACATGAACATTTTGAAGATTAGACTGAGAATGAGAATGACTAAATATTCTTTTAACCAATCACAGCTTTAATCTCACTCTGTTCTTACCTTCTAGATAAGAATTTTAAAGATGCCCAATCATGGAATGACTCCTGCTTCCTGATAACATCCAATCTAGAGCAAAGCCCTACTTTTTTTTGACTTTCCCTCGAATTATCTAATGTGGGTCCAAATCCTATAAGGTGTTTCTAGCACACACTTGCTGAGACATCCTGCAGTTCCTGCATGGCAGTGTGTCAATAAACCCAATAAACCCACGTTTGTTCAATGACAGGTATATTACAGATGGTCCTTGACTGAGATCATCTGACAGCATAAAGAGCCTGAAGACTCTCGAGTGTGTTAAAATTTAAATGTTGTGTTTGTGTTTGCTTTTTACATATATGTCAATGTTCTTCTCAGAGAAGGTCTCTGGAAGGCAGTAGAAGTTTGAGTTAGAGAAAACTGTAGCTTCAGATATATGCATAATTGTAGTGTGTACGATCAGCCACTATTACTGCCTCGTGGTGTATTTCCATAGACTGTTTCTGAAATACTAAACTATCAACATGATACAACCTATGAGGTGAAGTTCCAAACACTCTATTGATTGCTAGCTTTTCTGTTAAAGGGTTTGCCGTAAATTAAAACATGTAAATCTAAGGGAACCACCACTGAAAGAATCACTGCAAAGAATATATTCAAGATTTAAAACTTAGTTGTCTGAAACAGCTGTTCCTAACCTTCTGTAAGATAAAATATTTGGAGACTCTTACAGTTTTTATAAGATTATATTTTGAATGAGTACAGACTTAATGATGCATCTGTTACTCCTACTGTTTTAAATAGTTAATATTACTCTTTTATCCTTTTTCTCTGGTCAATAGAATAATTTCCCTGTACCAACTCTCTATGCATATAATGCACTCCAGAGAGTACTTAAACTTTTTTTTTTAACTATCAGATAGATAACCGTTAGATAATGTGAAAGAGAGTGAAAAACGTTTATGTTAAAATTGCAAAGCACAGTAGATTCTAAATGTCTAATGAAATATTTTATTGTATTTTCAATATAGATTATTGAAAATATTAATATATAGAAGAGTTTCTTAGTAAACACCTTTGTCAATATTATTTTCTTATTCTCATGTTATAAAGTTTACTTTCATCAGGACCAGTATTAAAAACAAAACAGAAAATGCTATTTTAACCTTTACAACACAGTACGTTATACTGTTTGCATATATGTTTACTATACTGTAAAATGTGAAATGGGGATGAACGACATTTCAGATAAATTTTACTGAACAGGGCAATAAAAGGATAGCTTCTGAATTGGGGGGATGACTTAAAATATCTCTAATTTTACACTGGAACAATAGTATCTGCGAACACACATGATTTCACCCACGAAGTTTAGACAAAAGTTGGACATAACTTATTTAGCAAAACTTAGAGTTCTGGAAATGGATAGTTTCCTTAAAACCCAAGAAAGTATAGTAATAATGGTACTTTAGAGAGTGTAAAAAAGGAAGTATTGATGGACAATATTAATACCTCATCTTTGATGAGCTTTGATGATGATGATGATGATGAATATGAAAGGTAGAATATAGTAAATGATTTGGGGGAAAATCTAAAAGATGGTGTGGACGTTATACTAAAACATAGGAAGAAATAGGTATTTCAATGGGTGGGTATTTGATGGAAGGCAGATAGGTGGCTAGGAAAGAAAGGAATGAGGGTAGGCTGAAGTAGTCAGGAGAGACAGCATTAACTGAGGTTAGGCTTGGACTGAGTCTTAAGGAACAGGCAAGATTCTGAGAGATGGAGAAAATGGGAAGGGAATTCGTGTCGTATAATCGTTAATATTTTGATGGTCTGAGTCATCACCATTAACAAGCACCTTAATATATGCTTTCTAGGAGGTATTTTATTAGGTACTTTGGGAGGTAGGATAGAAACAGGAATAATTTCTTGTCCATGAGGAAGTTACAAATTCATGAGGTGCTTGTTGACTTACTTGAGAAGGCCTTTTTAATAAAGTTGTAGACACCATACAGAATTACAGGATGAACTGGATCATCATGGCCGTCAAGCAGCAGAATTCTAGGTGGTCTAGGTGGAATAACAGATATATAGGACTTCATATGGTATTTTTTGTTTTTAGATTTTAATGTGTTTAATGAAATGTGATCTCCAAATAAGCCTTAATCGTGGTTTTCTTGTATCTAAAATAAAGATACTAAAGAGCTAGATCTTTGAGGACCCTTTCAGGTAATTGCATAGTTCTTTGTTGTGAGTTTGTCCGTATACAACATGCGACACAAAAGAGTTACCTACTAGCTCTCAAGTCTTAGTGGTGTTGATTGTATGAAAATTGAATTTTACTCATAAAAATGACTGCATGCTATTTTTAACCTTGTGCACAGTTTAAGAAGGAGCTTCAGTTGGAAATTGGAATAGATCATTTGAGCTCCTGATGGATCAGCCAGCGCTAGGAGTTGTGCCCACTATTTAGAATTTTGAAAAAGCTAAGTACCAGTACCAATATATTATCTAAGTTTAGAAATGGTGTAATTAGTATATTGCTCTTCTCTTTAGTCTGCCAATTCTTCTTTCTTCTTTAAAATCTGCCTAGGGGTTAATATGAGGAAAAGAAAGCTTCAGATACAGACCCCAGCACACTGGACAACAACAGAATTGTGTTCACTGAAGTGTGCTTAGGGAAGATGCTATAATTTTGTGTGGTGGGATATATTGGGAATTGTTAACCAGCTTTCATGTACCCCCTCTGTGGACAATACTATGGACTCCCACCTTTACCTCCACCATTCTATCAGCCTTCCACACTCATTGTCTCAGGGGTGGAGTCACACAACAGAAAGGCACAGAAAACAAAGGTGTCAGTTCTTGTCTTTTGAGTTGCAAAAGCCAAGACTGCACAGGACTGTAGCATAGATGAGTTCGTGAAAAAGATACGATGACCCATGCAAAGCTTCCTTTAACTTTGCCCCTCAAGATAAAGTAAGAATTCTCCAGACGGAAGAGAAGTGATGAGTGACTAAATGACAGTCTCTAAGAAGAGAGCAAGTCACCCTTTTCCCTTCCCTCAGTCAATCCTAGGAGGTGAGTTTTCGGTAGTGTCCGCCAGTAGGTTAATTAACAGGGTACCAGGCGGGGCCTGCGGTTCATTTTTCTAGGTAGGGCCTGAGAAGTCCCCAGAGCCAGATGGGCCTAAGTAGCTTCACCGTTTCCTCATCCCCTCACACTACGAGAGAAGAATAATGATCTTCATGTACCTAGAGGGGTGCAAGTTGTTGCAAGCATTCACCTGTTTGCACCCAGAGCCTTGAACCAGAACGAAGAGGAAATGCAGAGAGATGCTAGTGTCGATAGACACCAACTTCTCCTCCTCATATGCCTGCTCACCAACCCGCTCCCTGGGAGTTAGACGGAGCCCTGAGTTCATTAACCTTGTTTCTATCACCTGGGAAGTTGGGATTTGAAAACTAAATTTAGTTATTAAATAATAAATATAACAAGAAAAACTTATAGTATATTACTTACTGTGTCCCAAACACTATTCTAAGCATTTTATTATAGTGACTAATTAAAGACACATAACCATTTGAGGTAGTTATTATTATTATCATCTCCATTTATTAGTGGTAAATCTGGGGCCCAGAGAGGTTTAGAGTCTGGCCCAATGTCACTCAGCTAGTCAGTGACAAAGCCAGGATTCAAATCCAGGCAGTCTGCATCAGACTACACTAAACTACTTCTCAAAGAGCTGTAAGTAAAATTATCTTTCTGGCAAGACTGAGTCTGTGTCCTATATATCATACGCATTATGCTTATTTTGGAGGGATCTTGTGAAAAGCAATCTCTGTCATCCTTTTCTGTGCGTCCTCTGTACTCTGGGCATGTTGTTAAGGATGGTGTTTATTGTATTACAGTGTTCTCTCTGGGAGACCATGGAAGTATTTTCTTCCTATCCTTAGTACAAGAAGTATCTGGGCTTCTCCTGAGCACTCTGTTTGTATTTTGTAGAAGAATCAACTATTCAGTATTATTTCTCTGTTTTCGTTGGCTGCTATGTACTTAGAGCCAAACGTTAAGCTTGCTATTGGCAAGACTGTAAAGTCATGGCCTGTGTGGTGTGCACTCACTGTCGTCTTCTAGCCTAACTTTCCCTTTGCTTTGCTTTCTACCTATTTTAATTTATTTTATCTGTCAGTAATGTACATATCTTAGTGGAACACCTTAAATCTTTTCTGAGAAAAGCAGGTTGTAAATACATGCAAATGTTATTTCTCTTTGCTTTCAGATGACATCACCCTTAGATCTTCCTTGGTCAGCAGAAGGACCCCAATGATTACTTTATAGCAGTAATGCCATTCCTTCATTGGCACATTTCATCCATAGAGGATGGAAAGGATAAGCAGGCTGTGAAGGGCACAGTGTGCTTTCTATTCCCTCCTCTTCATTTTTGAGCCCAAGGGCTGTGGTGGAAAGAAATGTTGCCACATGGGGAAGTGTAGTGCAGTGGCTAAGGATATGGGCTCTGACATCAGAAGTGATTCCTATCCAAGTTTTGCTACCCACTGCCAGGTGACCTTGGACAAGTTACTTCTCTGTGCCTCAGTTTCCTCATCTATAAAATTGGGCTAAAATAGTAACCCACATTCATGTAGTTACTGTGAACATTAAATTAACGTAGGGGAACATTTATTGCCTTTGATAGGTGCTCATGGCCAATAAATGGGCAGGAGGGGGTAGAGAATTAGAGAGTCCTCTGAACTTTGCTAAGCTCAGTAGGATATTCTTGATGTAACTTATGCAGGGCCACCAAAAAGCAATGTAAAAAAATATAGAGATTGCATTTGCCATAAATCATTTGTATCCTATTTTTTTACCCTTCATAAGGCTGAAGTATAAATTTTTACTCGAATTTTCAAGTGTTCTTTTAAGCATTAGAATTCTATTCAGCACAGGTTAAGTTAGTAACCCCACTCAAACTGTGATTTAAGGACTGTCAGAGAAGGAGATCTTACATACTCTTTGGGAAAACTAATGTGAGAAATACATTTTCTCTTTCAATAATTTTTTTCTCATGCAATGAGACATTCTTATAAAATACTTGTTAAGCCTTCACTTGTCCAATATTAGAAGAATATGGGCGCATAAATATATTTTAGTGCATTAGATTCATTCAGAACATTTTTCAGAAGTAATTGAGCTGATAAAAGATATGATATTTGATAAACACCCCTGCCTTCAAGGAGATTACAACCTGGTAATGTAGATAGACATGGACCTGAATATCGCATGCCAAAATATGCAAACACACACAACACACACACACACACACACACACACACACACAAATTGCAGTACTGTGAAATCAATACCAACATAGAGAATTTCATAGAGCATCATGGGGAAAAACTGATTTGGTTAGTGAGAACAAAAGAGGAAAAAAAGGAAGGAAGGGAGAGAAGGAATGAGATTGAGGGAGGGGGGAGAGGGTGAGAGAGAGAGAAGGAGGGAGGAATAGGGAAGAGAGAGGGAAACACAACACGGAAGATGGCACTACAGACATGATTTGTAATATAGATCTTGAAAGATGAGAAGGCATTTGCTGGTGTTAGCATGTTGGATGGGAGGTGGGGAAATTCCAAGCTGGGAAATATCATATGTAAGGGAACAGATGACTTCTGAAGAGCGATGGACTGGGCACAGTATAGCAGTTGAAAAGGAGGTGCGTTCTGACTACCTGCAGGCAGCAGAAAGCCATTGGAACGTTTTCAGCATTGAGGTAAACATGATCAGATTTGCCTTTTAGAAAGGTAGAGGTGCAGAATATGCTTGAAAGGGAGTGACGGTGGAGGAAGAACAGCTGTCAAAGGGAAAGTGGAGGTGAGCATCTCCATTAGGAATTGTTTCACATCTGTGGCTTCAGCCTGACAAGCTGCCTATAGTTCTAGCTTCTTCCAGGTGATTCTGCTCCTGTATTTCTTTCTCTAGCTCAGGGAAGGTCATGGCTTCTTGCTGTTGTTAATATCTAGATTGCATCACTGTCTACTTTCATCACCTTTATGCTAAATTCCTTGGAATAAATTCCCTGTAAGTACTCAGTTGTTTCTGTTTCCTAGTTACATCCTGACTGATACTCTGTAGCACTAATCTAGGGCAGAGGTGTTGAGGGTCCTAACAGAAGAAGAGACAGTGCACAGGCAGAGGAGAGAGCTGATTTAGAAAACAGAATTGCAAAATTTGGTGACAGGTATGTGTGTGGGTGTGGGGAGAGGGAAGAATCATAGCTATACTGACCTTTCTGGCTGGTCTACTTAACACAAGTGATGGTTTTTGTGTGTGTGTGTGTGTGTGGTACGCGGGCCTCTCACCACTGTGGCCTCTTCTGTTGCGGAGCACAGGCTCCAGATGCGCAGGCCCAGCGACCATGGCGCGTAGGCCCAGCGACCATGGCTCACAGGCCCAGCCGCTCTGCCGCATGTGGGATCTTCCCTGACCGGGGCACGAACCCGTGTCCCCTGCATCGGCAGGCGGACTCTCAACCAGTGCACCACCAGGGAAGCCTGTGATGTTGTTTTTAAAAAACAGACAATATGGGACTAATGGGATTGCAGGAGACTTAACGATGACCATTGGACATTCAGACATGCTAGTGAGCAGTTGGACAAAGAAATCTGGGGTTTGAATTTTATATTTCAAATTTATCAGCAAATGGCAGGAATTTAGCAATATTTAAAATTTTGGAAGTAAGATCATTAGGGAAGGGATATAGAATGAGAAGAGACGAAGGACAGAACTTCATGGAAACCTAATATAAAGGGAAAAAGTGAGCAAAGAGGAAAACTAGCGAGAACAGTGCATCAGGAAAGCCAAGGCTTTCAGTAGATTAATATTCAGAAAATAACAGGATGGGTTCATTGCAGGTGACCACTAAAAGGTCACTCACGAATAATGGGTAGATGCGAAGTTTCTTTATTTCTCTCTTCAAAATAACATTCTTATATATTGCTATTTTCATATTACAATGAAGAGATTAAGGACAAGAGATATAGAATCTGTTTTCCACTTTTACCCAACTAGTATGTCGTGCAGACAGGATTTGAACCCAGTTCTGACTAATTACCAAAGCCCATGGTGCCTTGTAAATGATTTTGAGTACCAGGCTAACTAATATGTATTTCTAGAGATAGTGAAAAACCACTCAAGGTTCTGGACAAGGCAATACATGCACGAAACTGTGTTTAAGAACAATCTAAGTGGAGTATGTAATGGAGTGTTAGAAGGATATAGAGCCTGGGGAAAGGAATGGAAGTTATGAAACCACTAGGTGAGGAGTAATGAGAGCCTGGCTTAGGGTGCAGTGTTGTCAGATTTAGAAAAAACAAAAAAACCAGGATTCCCAGTTAAATATGAATTTTTGAACTTTTGATATAAGTATGTCTCCTGCAATTTGGGGACATATTTGTAGTGTAAAGAATTGTTACTTATCTGAAATTCATATTTAACTGATAGTCTGTGTTTTATCTGGCAACCTACAACACTGCAGTGCAATTCGTATGCTAACCGCTTGGAGTTAGTCTCAACTCCACAGGTTGAGGGCAATGAGATCGCCCTTGCTTCAGATGCCAGCTGCAAGTTCCAGGGTCCTCAAGGCTGTCCACACATTGGACTAACTGGCTCCAAAACTGGGGGTTCCCACAAGCTACTCGGCTTGATCATTTACCAGGACAACTCACAGAACTCAGGAAAGCACTATACTTATTATTATAGTTTTATTATAAAGGGTACAAATACCAGCCAAATGACACAGATAAGGGAAGGTCCGGGAGGGTCCCGAAAATAGAGCTTCGATGTCTTCTCCCCACAGAGTCAGAATGCATCACCCTCCTGGCACATCAATGTATTCACCAACCAGGAAACTCACTTGAGCCTTGTGTCCAGAGTTTTTATTGAGGTTTTATTACCTGGGCATGATTGATTGAATTATTGACCCTGTGTGTGAACTCAGTCTTCAGCCCCTATCCTCTCACAGGAGGTCAGAGGCCCCCTTTGAATAACAAAGGTACTCTGTTATACAACACAACCTTAGTGTGGTCATGATAATGGAAATAGAGAGATAGATGAAGAAGGAATTATACCAGGGAGGGGTCTAAATTAATGTGAATTCTTAAATCCTGGGAGACTGGAAATATGTAAGGAAATCCCAGTTGGGATGGGAGAGGGAGAATAAATAATTAACTCACTAGGATGCCTGGAGTTGAGGATACTGAAGGAACATTGTGATCAGATTCAGGATAGAAGGACAGAAATGCATATCTGGAGTTTAGAAGAGTTGTCAGGATTACATACTAGAGGTCCGTACTCCTCAGCATGAAAGTGATTGTTGCAGCTCTGAAATGGAGTAATATACTGTGGGAAAAACGTGTAGTAGAACAAAGTAAGAGCCCAAGCGTCATAGGAGGAAAATAGAAACCACAAACAAAGTTTAACTAAAAATAGGTTCATCACATTCTAAATTTTCTAAATTTTTTAGATTAACTTAATTTGACAAGGTCTTTTCCATGTGAAATCATTTGTTTTTTAAGATAGTATGCATTGCAAAGCTTTTATACATTTTTTCTGTCATTTATTTCTAGCTATTTTTCCTGAATATTTAACATTATGATACACATTTAGTTTTATTTCTAAACACTAATGGATTTTTGCCCAAATTTATGTAAGTCCAAAGTACTCAATATATTAGGATATATATATATATATATATACTCAATATATTAGGATATATATTATATATATATATACTCAATATATTAGGATATATATGTCAATATATTAGGATAAAAACTTTACATGGATTTTGAGCACTTTTATTAAGTACCTTGAAAAGGAGGGTGTAAAGCCTTTGAATTTTGGTATTTTTAGCATATAAAAATAAACATATTTTGCTTCAATCAATCTGACTTTGAAGTTAACCCAATCTTTACTCTTCAAAGTTTATCCTTCCTTGAAGACAGAAAGGTTAACAAAATGGAAGTGAGTGCTTTTATTAATACATTTAAAACATTCTTTAATTACAAAATGGATTACAACTAGTAATAGTAAATTAATTAAGGTAATTACAGTTTTCAAATGACTGAATTGCAAATAGTTGCAGTGTTTCTATGTAATAGCATAAAAACCATAGGTGAAGCCACATTATAGCACGTATTTGTAAAATATCACATTCCTTTCTTCAGCTTCCTGATACAACATGTTGACATTTCACAATAACTGTTAAGTGCCTGCTCTGTGCCAGAAACAGTTCTGAATTTTGTGGAACATACAAAAATGAATAATCTGGAATCTGAGAGAAGACTGCTTATAACAACACTGCCATTTGTGTTTACTCATTGTAATTTTGGTTGAAAACTGCTTTGCTATAATCACTATCAGTCCTTTTATCTGCTGCATTATTAATAATAGGAATTAAAAAGATGATTAGTAGGACAATTTTTTGAAACATGCAAACAAGCAAATTACTTGAACTTCGGTCCTTAATCTGTACATGAAAAATTGGACTAACTTTTCTAGTCCTGTTTTTTGCAGTTCTTATCACTATTTGCAGTGTCAAATAGTAGGTTTTATTACCTTAAATCCAAGTTCTGTTTCAACCTTTAACACTAGGAATCAATGATGGGTAAGGCTGCTTTGCATCTAACATGTGATGGAAAGGCATGGACTGAGAAATAGGAGACCTGATTTCTAGTACTAGTTCTGTGAAAACACTTCAGCACCCTTCAGTATTCTCACTGTAAAATGAAAAGATTTCATTTATAAACTTTATGGTGCCTTCCAATTTAAAAGTCTGTGGTAAAACAAACTTACCAATAACAAGGGTAAGGACAATTTAGTGCAAAGTCTGATTTATAAAATATTTCAAGAATTTTTTACTGCTTTCCAACTATGTGGTTAGAAATGAGGCTAGCATAGAAGTCAGCCTAATAAAAATAACTGAGGCATAGGCTATCATCAAGAGATATTATTTCAAGTTTCAAATGTGAAATATATCACTAAAATGGGTAAACCTTCAGTTTTTGAGGATACTTAAAAGCAGTTTGTTCTCTAAAAAGCAATGAATGCTCATGTAGTATCTATACAACTCTAGGTGAACTGTTTTTAGAAGGCATCTTCCTAGATGATACAAAGACAAAATTTCAGCTGGAGCCTTTTTTATATTATAAAAAATCAACCACTTGCTCTTATGGTGGGGTAAACTGGTAGTGGTATAGTCATTGTGGACAGTCCTTGGTGGAAGAAATTTGTTTTGTGCAAGGAAAATTTTGGTGAGATTTTTTATTTACTTGAGATTTTGGATGTTTTTAATTTATTTATTAAAAATTTTTAAGAAGATGGGGCACATATATACAATGAAATATTACTCAGCCATAAAAAGAAACGAAATTGAGTTATTTGTAGTGAGGTGGATGGACCTAGAGTCTGTCATACAGAGTGAAGTAAGGCAGAAAGAGAAAAACAAATACCGTATGCCTAACACATATATGTGGAATCTGAGAAAAAATTTTTTAAAAAGGTCATGAAGAACCTAGGGGTAAGATGGCAATAAAGACACAGACCTACTAGAGCATGGACTTGAGGATATGGGGAGGGGGAAGGGTAAGCTGGGACAAAGTGAGAGAGTGGCATGGACATATATACACTACCAAATGTAAAACAGATAGCTAGTGGGAAGCAGCCTCGTAGCACAGGGAGATCAGCTCGGTGCTTTGTGACCACCTAGAGGGGTGGGATAGGGAGGGTGGGAGGGAGACGCAAGAGGGAGGAGATATGGGGACATATGTATATGTATAGCTGATTCACTTTGTTATAAAGCAGAAACTAACAGACCATTGTAAAGCAATTATTCTCCAGTAAAGATGTTAAAAAAATTTTTTTTTATTTTATATTGGAGTATAGTTGATTAACAATGTTGTGTTAGTTTTAGGTGTACAGCAAAGTGATTCAGTTATACATAAACATGTATCTATTCTTTCTCAAATTCTTTTCCCATTTATGTTATTACAGAATATTGAGCGGATGTTGATTCACAAACTGTTCATCAAAAGTGCCAAGGTACACGTGAAACTTAACCATAACTAAAAGTGTCTTAGGTTTTTTCGAGAATTCTTCCCAGTCCTAACTCTAATTTGGGAAATTACCAATTTGAAGATTGAAATTTTAGAAAATTAGACCTAAAATGCTTCTAACTGCTGGTTGCATATTGAGATGCTCCAGCCCATGGGGAGTTTGAATCAAAGCGAAACCAACCGCAGCATCTCCAGGGGTGCTCTGCTACTTTTGGTCGGGGGAGATATTTCCTGCACTATGTTAGTTTATTGTTTATTGACGTGCTAACTCGATGAAATGTGTCACTTTTCTCTTGTGTTACTTATTTCTTTAGCGAATATGCACCTCTTTAGCTCAGTTTCAAAAGAAGTTGCTTTTTTAATAGTACTTAGAAATTGAGAGTTTAAAAATGTTACTAAAAGTTCCATATTGTGTACCATACAGAACTTAATTCAGACATTTTATATTCCCGGAGGGCTGAGTAGGTGTGATGTTTCAGACAATAGTTTTAAGCTAAAACGCTGTCTCTTCTGGGATGCATATGATTATGTTCTTTTGTCAAAGCAGGTAAATCTCAAACTGGAGTGTTCACAGAGGTCTTCGTGCGGGCTCTGGCCACAGAATTCCCATTAACATTAGCTTGGCACTGCTTCTTGTCTCACAGACAGTGAGGAACATGCCTTTTCCACCCTTGAGGCAATAAAATAAATTAAAGGGTGCAGCATTAAATGAGCTGAATTTTGAGTAGTATTTTTCATGCCTCCAACATTTTAAAATCAGTTTATCCTTATGAAACAGCATTTGGAATCATGAAACAAGAGACTCTGTTTGTGCCAATATGCAGGTCCTTTTGATTTTCTGGAATGGTGTGTGTGTGTCAAACAGTCTTTTCTGGTCCTTTTCCCATTGTGGTCTCTGGGTAGTGTCTGTGACTAGAACTTTGTAATTCAATATAAATCACAAATAAATGAGTACTATGGAAGGTAAGACATCTTTAGTTTGTTTCTACTGGGTCTGGTCCAGGCTATTACAATCCCTACATATCTCCATGACACAGAAGCAAGAGTTTTTGCAAAGCATGTCCCCAGGGCCCAACCAAATCCTTCCTCTGCAGAAGCTGCCCTGCTCTGTCTATGTTCATTATGTTTGTGCTTCCTCCAATTTTGCACTTTCTCTCAGTATTTCCTAAAGAGACTGGAGAGCATTCCTATAATCTCAAACGGAAGTTTATTTTTGTTTTCATGAAAAAAATGTTTATCTTTAGTGTTACCAATATCCCCTCTAATTAGAAACCCTTTTCTTATATTCTCATAAACAAGAGGGAAGAATTTAATTCTTAGCGCATTTGAACACTGATAATTCCAGAGATGGTAGGATCCACATTTTATCTAATTCTCTTTAACCACAAAAAAATGTGGACCCTCACCCAGCCACCACGAGAGCAAGATCTGAAGGTCCTGACTCTTAAAGGGAGGCTTCTAACAGAGACACTTCCTCTTCCTAGGTGTATGATATTTTATTTTGAGACATCAGAATAGGAATTCTTTTCTCATATTGACCTGTCTGCAGTTTCTCCCCCATGCAGTGGCTCTATTGTTATTATCTTTCCAAAGGCATGTTACGATTATTTTATTTTTATTTTTATTTTTTTTGCGGTACGCGGGCCTCTCACTATTGTGGCCTCTCCCGTTGCGGAGCACAGGCTCCGGACCCACAGGCGCAGCGGCCATGGCTCACGGGCCCAGCTGCTCCGCGGCGTGTGGGATCCTCCCGGACCGGGGCACAAACCCGTGTCCCCTGCATCGGCAGGCGGACTCTCAACCACTGCGCCACCAGGGAAGTCCTGTTACGATTATTGATAAGGATATTTCAACATAATGTATTGACAAATTTTGAACATTTACGCTATATCAGGCATCCTCTAAATAAGTGCATCACATAATTGAACACATGTAACTTGCAGCTACTATGATATGTTATCCAGTTTTATAGATAAGAAATGGAGACTCAGAATTTCTGAGGCTCACTCAAAGTCAGACAGCTCATCAGGGCTGCAGCCAAAGTTTAAACGGAAGAGTGTCTTCCGACTACTCATCTCAACTGTAGGCTATAACCAGTTAATTATTTTCCAAGTGACACCTCATGTTAGGACTTCTGAAAATAATGCTTTAAAATGCCTATTATTTTTTATTCTTTATTTATTTTAGCTCCATACCTTCAAGTGTTTAAGGTTGTGACTTTTTATTACATGTCCATCATTGTATATTTTTGTGTTATTGTTCTGGTGTCCCCAAATACCGTATTTCTACATTTTTACTATAGCTTCCTTACTTATGCTCACCTGTATCTCTCAGAACCAGCATGTGTCAGATAAAGCTAGCCCTTGATAGGAAACAAAGAAAGAATTAAAGAGATGCAGATGCGTGTGTGTGTGTGTGTGTGTGTGTGTGTGTGTGTGGTGAGGGAGGGAGAGAAGGGAAAGAGAATATTTATATAGCATTTTTCTTAGATATGGGTAAAATGTGCAAACTTTGACTGTATGAATGCTTTTCCATTGTGCCTGTTGAAGAGTTTTCCTAGGATGCCTGTTAAGTATGTTAGTACTTCATGTTTGGTAGAGTGTGAGTATCCTCCATCTCTGGCCTGGTGGGAGTAAACACTCTGTACCTGTTCAGTCTGAGTCCTTGAAATGGGGAACAGTTAGATCCATATTTTTAACATATTTCTGTGGTGAGATTTCCATGTTATATTTGTGGGTGTGGAAATGAAGAATAAGCTAAGGGCTCTTGAAGGCAAGAAACAGAGTGGAAAAGACCCATCTTAGATAAACAAAGTGAGGAATGCACATTGGTTCTGACATCGGGAAGAGACATTCTTCATCGACTCATTTGAGGAGGGCATAGATATCTTCAGTTAGTGCGTATCCATTGTGCTTACTTTTTGTGTTGCATTTCAAGGACAATGAAGAAGGTTCGGAGAGCATTCACTTGCATTAGAAGGGCCTTTCAGGGGTCTAATAAAATACAAATACTGCTAGTCAAGAAAATAAAGCTGATAAAAACTAATTATTGTGTTTCAATGGCTGTAGGAATATTGAGCTTGTTCATAACGTATTTTAAAAGTCCTTGTGTCCTGTGTTAAGTAATTTGTATTATTAATTATGCAGCTTTTAAATGTTGCCTGTAACATTATAACAAGGTAATTTTCAATTGAAATTCTGATTAAACCTAAATGTCGGTGTTAATTACATATTACTCAAGAAATAACACAAATGAAAACCCAAATAATATAATTTTGTCTTGATTTGAGCTCTGAACAAACACCCCACCCTAACCAATTACTCAGATCACCAATTCCATCATATGCTCTACTTTTGCCGTTTCATTAGTCATATTTTTCTCACACTCTTGTTGCATCTCCTTCTATCATATCTTATCTTCTCAGCTCCTCCCTTTTACCAGCATAGCAATCATCAATCTCAGGGACTGATGTCATAGTAAAGATATATATCAATAATAAAAAATTTACGGATAAAAAGGGAGCCGCTTTAATTTGATTCAAAGTACCAGATTTTATAATTATGTAACTGAAGTAACATACTCTTATCTATAAATACCTAACACATACTCTGGAACCTACAGAAGGAAAAAACTGTTTATCACCTTAAGGCAAAACAGTTTTGCTGTATTGCTGTTCTTGACCACTGTTGAAAGTCATTTTTTATGTTTCTCAGTATATTTGTTCATGATCACTATTAACTTTAATGCTGTAGTATAGAATTATGGTATTTTGTATTTTCTTTTTATGGATTGTTCTTTCATGTTAAAAACTGTCTTTTATTTTTTTATATATACTTTTTACATCTTTATTGGAGTATAATTGCTTTACAATGGTGTGTTAGTTTCTGCTTTATAACAAAGTGAATCAGTTATACCTATACATATGTTCCCATATCTCTTCCCTCTTGCGTCTCCCTCCCTCCCACCCTCCCTATCCCACCCCTCCAGGCGGTCACAAAGCACCGAGCTGATCTCCCTGTGCCATGCGGCTGCTTCCCACTAGCTATCTACCTTACGTTTGGTAGTGTATATATGTCCATGCCTCTCTCTCGCTTTCTCACAGCTTACCCTTCCCCCTCCCCATATCCTCAAGTCCATTCTCTAGTAGGTCTGTGTCTTTATTCCTGTCCTACCCCTAGGTTCTTCATGACATTTTTTTTCTTAAATTCCATATATATGTGTTAGCATACGGTATCTGTCTTTCTCTTTCTGACTTACTTCACTCTGTGATAGTATTTAATGGAGCAACTGAGGAGCTTTTGCTCTCAAAGGTACATGAAATAGCCAACATTCTGTCACCTGCAGTTCTGTTCCATGGGGGTAATGACTCTTTTGATACCATTATTTTTATTAAAATTTTCTGCAGTGTGTTGTGCCCTATAACAGACTCATACTTGTGATCTGTGATAGATCAACACAGCAAACCGTGAGTAGGAATTCTCTTTTCTTTTCTCAGAAGAGTTGGTTTCCCCTACCTTTTCCCACTGCCTAGGAAAGAAAAAAAAACATGTAGATATGTGTAGACTATGGAAGAACCAAATGCAGTGGCTCTGTTTACCTAAAGTAACCTTTGAGCCATTAAGAGAAGCTTAATCAGCCACATCACACTCTCATGGGTCACAAATATGATTTGTTAACATATAAGGGAAATGTTAGGTATAATTCCAAAAAATATTTGCTGATCAAATTATTTGTTTATTATTTTTAAGATTGATAACTAGGAAGGGAAAAAGAAGACAAGCTCAGCAAAATGTAGGATGCAAAGTTCATTCAAAAGAGCTCATGAAATTTACTTAGAGCTTTCATTCACTCAAAATAATTAGGCTTAGGTCTGACAAAGTTTAGTTATTTGGTTTTCTAATCTAAAGCTGATTAAAACTAACTACACAAGGATCATATTGTTTAATCGTTTTCATTTAATATATAGTGAACATTTCCCTGTGTCATCAGTGTTCTTCTAAAAGAGACTTTGAAAGATCATATAGCACTCTGTGATATGGATTTATGAGTTTTGAAAGCAATCTGAGTTGGCATTTAGATTGCTTCTAAAACTTCTGTCTTAGAACAAACATTATGATGAACTTTGCTGAACACTAATCTTTGTCTTCTCTAGTTATTTCTGAGGATAAAGACCATGAAGTTGAATTAATGACTGAGTTTGAACTTAAGTTTTTGAAATATATTACCAAATAGCCCTAAGCATTACTTTTAATGTCTATAGACTATTCCATTTTGAATAAAGAATAATAATAATAATAGTTAATATTTCTGAGTGTTTATTGTCAAGTACTCTTTTTTTTTTTGCGGTACGTGGGCTTCTCACTGTTGTGGCCTCTCCCGTTGCGGAGCACAGACTCCAGACGTGCAGACTCAGCAGCCACGGCTCACGGGCTCAGCCCCTCCGCGGCATGTGGGATCTTCCGGGAGCGGGGCATGAACCCGCGTCCCCTGCATCGGCAGGCGGACTTTCAACCACTGCGCCACCAGGGAAGCCCTGTCAAGTACTCTTATAAGTACATTACACTTGTTAACATAGTTCATTGTAAAAATGATGATATGAAGTAGGACTGTTGTCGTTCCTATATTAGAAAAATGAGGCACAGGAAATAGCAACTCACTGAAGGTCAAATAAGCCATATTTTGGAGGCAGGTTTTGAATCCAAATACTCTAGGTTAATAGCTAACATTTACTAATATTCAGTAACAGACAAACAGGCTTACTGAACTTGCGAGTTTAGGAGATTTAAAATACATCTTTTGACCCTCTTAAGAGTTCTGTGCTGTATGAACACTTATCTTCTTAATTTTACACATTAAAAAAAAGCAACATTAGAAATTTGGTGAGGTAGCTTGCCCAAGTCATGTAATTAGTAATTGGTAAAGCAGGTTTTAAACTGTTATTTGGGTTATGTGTCTCGAGTGCCCAAACTATGAATCTCTCCACTTTTCAACCATTTGGATCATTTAGGTTCTTACAATATGTCAGTATTAAAAATGACATTTAAATGAACATGTTTTGGATAATTACATTAGTAGAGATTTCTGGACATGGAGATCCCGTGTCAAAGCTTAGGAATAATCTTAGGTCCATATATGCATCACTGGCAAATTATTTTGCAAATGTGTGGAACCACTTTGTGAAAGAGAATGAGTTTCTCTGGAGCCTTCACGATAAAAAGAATGCAGAGAGTGAAGGGGTAACAGATGAGGCATCGAAGCCCTCTGTGAGGAGGGGACATTTGAGCGCAAACCTGACGGATGATCTGAATCAGCAGCAATGGAGTGTTCCAGGCAGAGGGAAGTACAAAGGCAGAGACTCTAAACTGGGAATGAGCTTTGGTTTTTGAAAGAATTAGAAGAGGGCTGATGTGCCAAGATCCAAGGAAGGATGGGGGAATTTGAGTTCATCTCAAAGAACTCTGATGGCCAACTTCAAATTGGCCTTTTTGTAGGGTCTTGTGGGCCATGATATAGATTTTGGACTTCATTCTAAGTACAGATGGAAGACATCAAAGCAGAGGAGTAACACGATGTAATTTATATCCATGACAAAGAATAGACTGTGGGAGAGTTTGGATTGGAAGGCTGGTCACTGCATCAGCCCTGGTGAAAGATAAAGGTGGCCTGAACTAGGCACACAGAAGTAGAGATGGTGTGAAGCAGTTGGCTTGGGTTACATTTTGGAGGGAGAGCTTAGAACACTTGCTGATAGATTTGATGCAAGAGTGAGGGAAAAAGACAAATCAATTATGACTCATAACTTTGGTGCTTGAGAAAACTGTGTTCGTTTAATGACTTAATTACTGTTGTCCCCACTAGATATAGCCTCCATGAGGACAGGAACCTTGTCTCCTTTATTCACTGTGCATACCCACTGACTAGCATAAGAGCTGGCAAGCCACAGAGGAGGTGTCTCAAAATATTACTGGATAATTTAATAATTATTACACACCATTAACGTTACCTGAATTATTTGCTGAAAAGATTGCCCTGTATGTTGTATTTTTATAAATTTTTTGACATTTTAACATATAAAACCCTAAATATATTTAGATTTATACTGCATTTTTTAGTATAGACTTAAGTCCATTTATTTATTGCTTTGTGATTTCTTTCATGGTGTCTAAAATATCATTCCCCATCTTTGTGATTTCTTTCATGGCGTCTAAAATATTCCCCATCCAAAGGTTTGAATAATAATCAGTTCTGCTTCTTATGTGCTTACAATTGTAATTTTCTGTTTACTTCTTTAAAAAAAAACCCTGAAATTTAGTTTTTAAATTATATAAGGGCCTAAACTGATTTTTTTCTAAATTGCTAACTAATTACTTCAACTTAATTAACCCATGTCTTTCTCTTAAAAAAGTCTTTTCTTATTGAATGCTTACAAATGATAGTCTATTGCTAAATGTTTATTTTAGTACCAACCACATAAGGATATTTAAATATACGTTTATATTAATTTGTACAATTTGAAATTCTGTTTTGCGGTCACGTTAGCCCTATGTCAGATGTTCAGAATAGCCACATGGGGTGGGTGGATACCATATGGGACAGTGCAGAATTAGAGAACATTTCCATCATCACAGAAAGTTTTATCAGATATTGCTACTCTAGAGAGTTCTTTTTTCAAATTCCTAAAACTTTTCCAAAGATTTAGAAAATAGAATAACATGATATATTTAATCTACTTTGGGAATTATGACATCTTTATAATACTTGGTTTCTACTTCTAGGAGTGTGTTATACAGCCACATTTGTAAAATAAGTTCTTTTTTTCTCTCATTAAATTTTTAATTTCTTTCAATGTCATATATTGTTTGTATGAGATTAATCCTAAGAGGTTTTAATGTTCGAAATTGTTTAATATGTCTTTAATTCTTCTTTCAACCATTTTTCAATTTAAGTATTCTACGTTAATTTGTTAAAATATAGTAAGATTTTACAGGAGAAACCTTGTATTTTACTGTATTTTCAAGTTTATTAATATAATGATTTCCTTGACTTAAAAAATCTGATTTACTGTCTTTTACTCTTCAAATTTTATATACTTGTGTATATAAATTCCCAAAGGTTTAAAAATTTTTAAGTAATTATCAATTTTTATTCAGGTTCCCCTCACTTTTCATAAAATATCTCGGAGCCTGTCTACTTTGAGACATTTTGATGCTTTAAGATGATTTTGTGGTTTCCTTCTATGACCTTCCATATGCATTTCATCATTTACCTTCAGGATATCTTATTTGCTTCACTGTGGAGTTCTTACTGGTCATTTTGCTGCCTCTCCTAGGTACTCTGAAGTCAGAAAATGAGTAATAGAAGAAGCTAGTATTTGAATGCAAAACTAGCAAAACCATATTGTTTATACTTTTTAAAAGTTTTAAAGAAAAACTCTGTCATTTTAACATTCTGTATCATTTCTATTTGTACTGCTTTGTAATATAATTTACTTTTTTTTAACATCTTTATTGGAGTATAATTGCTTTACAATGGTGTTTTAGTTTCTGCTTTATAACAAAGTGAATCAGCTATATGTATACATATATTCCCACATCCCCTCCCTCTTGTGCCTCCCTCCCACCCTCCCTACCCCACCCCTCTAGGTGGTCACACAGCACCGAGCTGATCTCCCTGTGCTATGTGGCTGCTAATTTACTTTAATAAACTATTTGAATACCTAATATTTGGTCAGTGTTTGTAAGTATTTTATAAATTCTTATAAAGATTTATTCTTTGTTTATAGGAACCAGAATATCTAACATCTAGTTTTGTGCATATAGGTTCTATTTTGTTAATTATGTTGTTCAAATTCTTTATATCCTTATTTTTTGGTTCCGCATGTATAGCATTGTGTTAATGGCTTAATGTTTTCCACTCAATGGTATTGATTTTTTTAATCAATACCCTATAACTTGAATTTGCTAAATCCTTAAATCTTGCATGATACTAGTATTGTCAGCATAAATTTTTGTCTGGGTTTTCACATGGAAACATCTTTAACCGTTTCAAATGTTCAATGAAAAAATTAATATGCTTCTGTTTTTCATCCCAACCTTAAACTTGTTCAGTTATCTGTCCTATTATATATTGCATTCTGTTTTTGTGCTCCTAATGATTATACTCTAACTTTGTTTTTTTGAGTATATTGTTACTGCTTGGTTTTAATATCTTTAAACATATGGAAAGTAGAGGTCCTACTAAATGTTATCTTAAAGTATTACCCAATTTGTTTTTAAAAGTCTATTTTTATCTAATTATCAAAACCAAAATAATTTAGCTTCCTTTTAGAGAGGAATGAAAATTGGGTGCTTTGCCTTCTTTTCAACCCCACTTCCCTATTCTGTGTTAATCAAATTTATGTTTGCTAATCTTGTTAATATTTAATACCTTTTTAATACATGTTGTCTAATATTCTTTTTTTTTACGGTAGTTCAAACAAGCATTTAGACACATTAGAATCAAACTTATTTGTAATTCAACATTTTTTTAAAGTATCTTTTTATTTTTAGTAAGTTTCAGTTTCCCCTGCAAATTATTTTTAAGCACAGTTTTCCCATTCTTTTTTTTTTTTTTTGCCGTACATGGGCCTCTCACTGTTGTGGTCTCTCCCGTTGTGGAGCACAGGCTCCAGACGCGCAGGCTCAGCGGCCATGGCTCACGGGCCCAGCCGCTCCGCGGCATATGGGATCTTCCCGGACCGGGGCACAAACCCGTGTCCCCTGCATCGGCAGGCGGACTCTCAACCACTGCGCCACCAGGGAAGCCCTTCCCATTCTTAATGGCTAGTAATTCATCTCTCTGAAATTAGGAAAGCATCTTTTAAATAAGGTCTGCAGAAATGATGTCTTACGATGTAGTGTCTGAGGCACACACTGAGACTGCCTGATCTGAGCAGATCTGCGAGTGTTTTGGTCAACATCACATATAAATTTCAGAGTCAACTGAATATTATGTTCTTTTATAGCTTTTCCCTGTAAGATTGTGCTAGTTTTTCCTTCTGCTTTATGCCATTTATTTTTTCTTTTTAGGTGATTAACGTTGGCATAGTGATAGCTTTGGGGAGGGAAAGATAGACTTGGGGGTAAAAAGATGATTCTGTCTTTACTCTTGCTCTTTCACAATACAAGCATGAACTTGATATTGATTTTGGTTATTTTCCTTAATCTCAAGTATAGGGGCTTTCTTCCAGTCTAGAAATTCTTAATATACATAAATTCTTGATATTATACATATTGTCAATTCATCATTTCCTCAGTTTACTTAAATTTAGGCGTATATATTATTAGTGGGTTGCAGCTATATAACCAGTTTTCTCTAGTTGTCCTTTCCTACCTCTCATCTTTTTAACCTGTTTATATCTTTCTCTGCATTCTCATGTGGTTTCTCATCATTTGTCATCAACATCATTAATTCCACTTTTCTGGTGTGCTATGTATTGCTTATCATTATACTTTTTATTTTGGTTATTGTGATTTTATTGTGAGAGTCTTTTCTTATTATACATTTAGTTGGTTTGAAAGAATACCTTAAAATCTTACTGAAAACATGAAGCATATTTTAAAAATATTTTTGCATTTTACAAAGTAAATATATTTCTGGGCAATACAGGGAAGGCTTTCCTTCTTAGTCATTAACATATTGTTTGTCTTATTTCAAAATGGCCCCCCCATCTCTAACCCCCAACTCCAGGGGCCCTTATTTTATATATATTTATTAACATACTGAAATGACAGAGATAGCCAGGCTGTAAAGCAGAGGGTCAGCACACTTTAGGATTTCTGTCGTCTCCTTCAGCTTTGTCCTGGTTGTTAGTTCTTTCTCCTTCTCAGAGGTAAAGACAGCAAAGCCAGGATGGTACAGAGTAGAGTGCCTGCATGGTTCCTGGCCAGGGTCAAATAGATACTCAGTTCATGATGTTTTGTGATCTCCCTGAAGTTGCAGAGGGACCAAACTTGTGATACTTGTGGAAGGCTAGTCATGCTAAGGAACTTGACACACTGCAGATTTGGCCATAGGTGCTAGGTTCTTACCACAAATAATAGAAAATGAAACAGCCCAGAGTAGAGCTCTAAAGGATTTAGGAAGCTGGAGGATAAGTAGGTTCTAACAATCGGGAATACGCTCTTGTTCTTGTGCACTATCGTTGCTTCAGCCAATTTCATGAGGTTTTTAAAGAAGTGGCTTTGTGTCTTCATTCACACAAACATATTCTTAGAAATACACTTCTTGTTGTAGAAAATAGATTTTATTATCTAACCTATTTAATTTAATTAATTAATTTTATTTTATTATTATTATTTTTTTTTTGCGGTACGCGGGCCTCTCACTGTTGTGGCCTCTCCCATCGTGGAGCACAGGCTCCGGACGCGCAGGCTCAGCGTCCATGGCTCACGGGCGCAGCCGCTTCGTGGCATGTGGGATCTTCCCGGACCGGGGCACGAACCCGTGTCCCCTGCATCGGCAGGCGGACTCTCAACCACTGCGCCACCAGGGAAGCCCCTATCTAACCTATTTTAGAAAGTTTTTTTTTAAACCCATATTTTTTTTCCTTCTTTGTTTTAAATTTGTTTAAATTTAGTGGTTGAGTTAGTGGTCTGTCACAGTCTATTTATTTATTAATCCATCTTTATCAGAGTATAATTGCTTCACAATGCTGTGTTAGTTTCTGTTGTACAACAAAGTGAATCAGTCATATGCATGTTACACAAGATGTTACTGTATCTTGTATATAGTAACAAGAGAGGTTGCTTTTAAAATTTTTAGCTCAACACAGTATGAATCTGAATTTTTCCTTGTTGACGTTTTCCTTGCTGATCTGTATAGTTCTTAAGTAATTCAACCAAATCAGGACAACTCAGCTCGCTTTGAGTTGTGTTAAACGCTTCAGACTATCTCTGACTTCCTCAATGAAGGAACTCTTCTCTCAATTTTGCAACCCTCCCAAACCTACATACAAAATACACTTTGCACTTTATTTCCTGTTTCACATATTGCTTCTTTCAAGGAGTTTGTGAAATTTTCAGTAGCTGTGTATAGAATCCTGGCAGATTTCTTGAGAACATTTTAGATTCTCAACTCATCAACAGCTCATGAAAAAGATCAGATCTACCTCCCACCCCCAACCCTATCCCTCACTGTAACTCTTCACTGACAGCCACATATGGTAAAAAACAAAACAAAACCAAAGAAAAAGGTAACAGTTTCCACAACCTAATTTAGAACTGCCTCATTTGTGTCACAGTTAGATCTCCGAAAAGCTTTGGGAAGCATGATGGAATGGAATTTCCCCACAGCTTCTGCACGAGCCAACTCTCCATATGGTACATGAATACTTCTCAAGAGCAATGGATAAAATAAATGTCCAGACTGATCTTGTATGTCTCTTCAGATGTGGAAAGGGGACCTCATAGAAAATGATGCTACAGAGTTAATGAGTTTCGTTTTATATCATTGCATCCACCATAGCCTCCAAAATAGGATAAGGTGTTCTTGGGCAAAGCAGAACTAAATATAGAGGCACCAAATGATCTCAGGGGTTTACAGCTGAGAGATAATCGTCCATTCTTATCTTGCCCCTCATTCTATTGTGAGAATGTCATATCTCAGATCTGCTTCACTCTCCCCTTTATCCAGGCTTGGAACACTGATCACTAGTGTTCCAATGTGTGGTCTGTATTAGAATAACTTGAGACTCAGGATTAAAATTCAGATTCCTGGGATCTATCCCAGAGCTGCTGAATCTTTGGGAGTGGGGCTTGAAAGTCTGCATTTTCATCAAACATTCCACGTGAATCTAATTCACACTGAAGTTCGTGCTCATTACAATAGAGACTAGAGGATAAGACTTGGGACAAAGAGGAGGATGGCAGAACCAGCAATAGGCACCATGGTTTCCCTCTGAGGAAGCAGAGGCCATCAGAGTATGTTTTCACAAATGTTTTTCTAGACTCCTTTAATACTTAAACTAGGAACTTCCCTGGCGGTCCAGCAGTTAAGACTCCACGCTTCCACGGCAGAGGGCATGGGTTTGACCCCCGGTCTGTGGAACTAAGATCCCACATGCTGCGTGGTGTAGCCATAAAGTAAAAAAATATATAATTAATTAATTTAAAAATACTTGAGCTAAGTGTTAGCCGGATCCAAGATAGAAGGCTGCAATGGGAAAGATGGTGTGGGGTGGAGTGGTGCTGGGTGACAGGTGTATACTTCCTTTTCACTGTCAGAAAGCATAGGGTAATAATAACAGCTCAGGTGGGGGGGATCAGATTGAATCTCTATAGTTAATAGTGAATGTCATCCATTATTTGATTTAATTTCTTGCATTTTCTGGTAAGATTGACTTGTTTATATTTTTCCAAGTCAAGAGTAAAATATTTTAGGTATATAAAAGCAGGGAATTAGGGGGCTGATAGAATGAGGTTTTTACACAATGAAAGAAAAATTAAACCTGAACTAGGGAAAGATTATTAACATATAAAAATCATCCATAGAGTTTGCTTCATGCTGTTTATGGTGTACTGGTTCTAAATAGTAATTGCCCGATAGAAAATAACAGCAAAGAAGAACAACAAAACTAGACCAAAAGCAAACTAAAAAAAAATGAAAAAACATGAATTCATGTTTAAGGTGAACTTTTTTGAAGGCAGGAAGTTGTTTATTTCTAGATTATTCAAGTTAGATGTATTTGTCTGTTTTATAAGAGTTAGAGAACATGGATTTAAGAGTGCAAATTCTTCTGTACTTGTTGCCAATGCATTGAATATTAGGCAAGTCCTGATAATTCTGATATTCTGGAATTTTCTATTTGGAAGGAAGGAATGTGCATTTCTTTGGCTCAAGTGAGAGGGTGATTGGGGTTGAATAGCTGCTGGTGAGAACCTCTCTAAGTTTTTATTAAGTGTGGCTATATAATCAGTATTGAAATAAGAACTTTATAACTTACCACCTTCAATAGAGTTAGTAAATTCATTTGTACTCTTACAGCTTAAAGGAAAAAATGAAATTCTATTCAATTGGGAAAGAAGCTGCCATGACCAGTTTTTTCCCCTCATATGATATATATATACACACGTATGCGTGTGTATGTGTATATATATATGCCATATAGATGCTTATTCCGGAAGTGCATAGGAGAACGTCTCCTGGAGGCTGGTGCAGGGTTTACAACTCAGACACTGGAGGGCTGCGAGTCACCACGGGGAGTTCATTTATGTGAGCTCTCCACCTTTTGGCTTACCCTATAACTTCTGCCTGTAAAGGTGCTTGCTTTTATTCCATTGTAGGCTTTGTTGCCAAAGACAGAGGATATTTTCTTTTTAAGAGAGCCCTTAGATGCTTCCTCCACATTGCCACTGCTGGAGCAGGGTGGATAAACTCGCTTTGTTATCACTGGCACCCTACCTGCTCTCCTAATTCTCCAGAAAGCAAGTGTTCTTAAAAATATAGCTATATTGAGTGCCTCTGTGTCTTTAGGTACTCTTTTAATGTGTTAGTATAAAATAAAAGTCTTTTTCAACATATGTTTTATGGAGAAGTGCTTTCTGGGGCCTCTTGAGATGTCACAAGCACTGAATCGAGGTACCTTTATGGTGATTTAATGACAACATAGAACACTTGTTATAAAGTGCCCTTTTGATATATATCCCAGGGCATGGCACAGTTAGAGCCCGGTGAACATGTCGATTTTGTTTTCACCTTCACTCACCAAGCTCCACCCCCCGCGCCCCGCATCGTCTTGTTAGGGTTTTATAACTATAGATCTGGTTTTCTTCATCCCCCAAAGATGAAAGCAATCTGCCAGAATGGAAATTTGGAAAATTACACATACACCTGTGAGATTAGGCAAATTCTCACAAAGTTAGTATTCCAACCAATGCACAGGATCCACAACAATGCCTTGTTTTGTGTGAGGAATTGTTTTTCTGGCTGTGCAGAGAATGTGTGTGCAGGACTGTACAGGCTTAGAGAGAATATTCATCATTATTTACTGTGTCAAACCCAAAAGAAGGGCCAAATCGTCAGCATTCCAGGAGCAGGAGACCACACCTACTGGTGAAAAATGGAACAGATTTCTGTAGTTGCCCTCACCTTGACTGTTCCGTTCAAGGTGGTGGTGCTAGGACATGTAGTTTGTGAGCCGCAAATGTAGGTTAACAATGAAGGTTAGCCACGACGTCGCTCCATAAAATCCCGGAGACCACACTTGGGTCGTACCCCGGCCTGATTATAATCCGGGGTTGGAGCGAGGGATGATGAGTGGAGGAACGTGTGTGATCTGCCTGGGACCTCTTGCTTCACACTGATTGCCACCGATTGATGGGCCTGCTCTGCCTGACTTGGCAGAATACCTTTTATTCTGCCAAGGAAATACCTTCCTTTTTATCTCATGAGACGCTAGACCCTCAGAATAGGAGGATAGGGAGAGGGCCGTGCTGTTTGAAGCTTTTGGTCTTCAAAAGACTCACACAGCAGACAGTACTTTTTAAAAATTGAGGTGCTGTCCCCATTTGTAGAAAGACTTTTTTTCTATACCGTAGACAGACACACATGAGGAGCTTTTTAGTCAAATTTCCTGATCAGTTGTTTCCGTTATCCAGGACTCCTAGGAGGGTATGAAGAAGTAACATTTGGGATCAGCCTGAAGCAGCTACAGTCTATTCCATGTCATCCCAGAATTGTCTGAAATGATGTGATTGGAGCACTTGCTGGACTCTGGCATTATTTGGGAGAACAATTAACCAGCACTAAATAAACACACCTAACCTGCCACTAATCGGAAGTGACTATACTGAGTGGCCCAGGTGAAAAGTATTTTGGTCACAGACGATCAGCTACAGTAAACAAGGTGTCTATGCTTAACTTGGGCATCTTTTTTTAAATAGATCTTTATTGGAGTATAATTGCTTTGCAATACTGTGTTAGTTTCTGTTGCAAACCAAAGTGAATCAGCCACATGCATACATATGTCCCCATATCTCCTCCCTCTTGAGCCTCCCTCCAGCCCTCCCTATCCCACCTCTCTAGGTGGTCACAAAGCACCGAGCTGATCTCCCTGTGCTATGAGGCTGCTTCCCACTAGCTATCTGTTTTACGTTTGGTAGTGTATATATGCCCATGCCACTCTCACTTCACCCCAGCTTCCCCCTCCCACCCCGTGTCCCCAAGTCCATTTTCTATGTCTACGTCTTTATTCCTGCCCTGCAACTAGGTTCATCAGTACCATTTTTTTTTTTTAGATGCCATACATATATGTGTTAGCATACGGTATTTGTTTTTCTCTTTCTGATTTACTGCACTCTGTATGACAGATTCTAGGTCCATCCACCTCACTACAAATAACGCAATTCCATTTCTTTTTATGGCTGAGTAATATTCCACTGTATATATGTGCCACATCTTCTTTATCCATTCATCTGTCAATGGACACTTAGGTTGCTTCCATGTCCTGGCTATTGTGAATAGTGCTGCAGTGAACATTGTGGTACATGTCTCGTTTTGAATTATGGTTTTCTCAGGGTATTATGCCCAGTAGTGGGATTGCTGGGTCATATAGTAATTCTATTTTTAGATTTCTAAGGAACCTCCATACTGTTCTCCATAGTGGCTGCATCAATTTACATTCCCACCAGCAGTGCAAGAGGGTTCCCTTTTCTCCACACCCTCTCCAGCATTTACTGTTTGTAGATTCTTTGATGATGGCCATTCTGACCGGTGTGAGGTGATACCTCATTGTAGTTTTGATTTGCATTTCTCTAATAATTAGTGATGTTGAGCATCTTTTTATGTGCCTCTTGGCCATCTGTATGACTTCCTTCGTGAAATGTCTATTTAGGTCTTCTGCCCATTTTTTAATTGGATTGTTTGTTTTTTTGATATTGAGCTCCATGAGCTGTTTATATATTTTGGAGATTAATCCTTTGTCTGTTCTTTCATTTGCAAATATTTTCTCCCATTCTGAGGGTTGTCTTTTTGTCTTGTTTAGGGTTTCCTTTGTTGTGCAAAAGCATTTAAGTTTAATTAAGTCCCATTTGTCTTTTTTGGTTTTATTTCTGTTACTCTAGGAGGTGGGTCAAAAAGGTCTTGCTGTGGTCTATGACAGAGTGTTTCTCCTGTGTTTTCCTCTAAGGGTTTTATAGTGTCTGATCTTTTTTTTTAAATTATTCTTTTCTTTTCTTTTCTTTCTTTATTTATTTTAACATCTCTGTTGGAGCATAACTGCCCTAAATGGTGTGCTAGCTTCTGCCTTACAACAAAGTGAATTAGCCATAAATATACATACATCTGCACATCTCCTCCCTCTTGCGTCTCCCTCCCACCCTCCCTATCCCACCCCTCTAGGTGGTCACAAAGCACCGAGCTGATCTCCCTGTGCTATGTGGCTGATTCCCACTAGCTATCTATTTTACATTTGATAGTGTATATATGTCCATGCCACTCTTTCACTTCGCCCCAGCTTACCCTTCCCCCTCCCCGTGTCCTCAAGTTCATTCTCTACGTCTGCATCTTTATTCCTGTCCTGCCCCTAGGTTCTTCAGAACCATTTTTTTTTTTTTTAGATTCCATATATATGTGTTAGCATATGCTATTTGTTTTTCTCTTTCTGCCTTACTTCACTCTGTATGATAGACTCTAGGTCCATCCACCTCACTACGAATAACTCAATTTCATTTATTATTATGGCTGAGTAATATTCCATTGTATATATGTGCCACATCTTCTTTATCCATTCATCTGTCAATGGACATTTAGGTTGCTTCCATGTCCTGGCTATTGTAAATAGAGCTGCAATGAACATTGTGGTACATGTCTATTTTTGAATTATAGTTTTCTCAGGGTATATGCCCAGTAGTAGGATTGCTGGGTCGTATGGTAGTTCTATTTTTAGTTTTTTAAGGAACCTCCATACTGTTCTCCATAGTGGATGCACCAATTTACATTCCCACAAACAGTGCAAGAGGGGTCCCTTTTCTCCACACCCTCTCCAGCAATTATTGTTTGTAGATTTTTTGAGGATGGCCATTCTGACTGGTGTGAGATGATACCTCATTGTGGTTTTAATTTGCATTTCTCTAATGATTAGTGATGTGGAGCATCCTTTCATGTGTTTGTTGGCAATCTGTATATCTTCTTTGGAGAAATGCCTGTTTAGGTCTTCTGCCCATTTTTGGATTCGTTGTTTGTTTTTTTGATATTGAGCTGCATAAGCTGCTTGTATATTTTGGAGATTAATCCTTTGTCAGTTGCTTCATTTGCAAATATTTTCTCCCATTCTGAGGGTTGTCTTTTCATCTTGTTTATGGTTTCCTTTGCTGTGCAAAAGCTTTTAAGTTTCATTAGGTCCCATTTGTTTATTTTTGTTTTTATTTCCCTTTTTCTAGGAGGTGAGTCAAAAAGGATCTTGCTGTGATTTATGTCATAGAGTGTTCTGCCTGTTATCCTCTAAGTGTTTTATAGTGTCTGGCCTGACAGTTAGGTCTTTAATCCATTTTAGTTTATTTTTGTGTATGGTGTTAGGGAGTGTTCTAATTTCATTCTTTTACATGTAGCTGTCCAGTTTTCCCAGCACCACTTATTGAAGAGGTTGTCTTTTCTCCATTTTGTATACTCTTGCCTCCTTTATCAAAAATAAGGTGACCATCTGTGCATGGGTTTATCTCTGGGCTTTCTATCTTGTTCCATTGATCTATATGTCTCTTTTTGTGCCAGTAGCATACTATCTAGGTTACTGTAGCTTTGTAGTATAGTCTGAAGTCCAGAAGCCTGATTCCTCCAGCTCTGTTTTTCTTTCTCAAGATAGCTTTGGCTGTTTGGGGTCTTTTGTGTTTCCATACAAATTGAAAGATCTTTTGTTCTAGTTCTGTGGAAAATGCCATTGGTAGTTTGATAGGGATTGCATTGAATATTAAGATTGCTTTGGGTAGTATAGTCATTTTTACAATGTTGATTTTTCCAATCCAGGAACATGGTATATCTCTCCATCTGTATGTAACATCTTTAATTTCTTTCATCAGTGTCTTATAACTTTATGCATACAGGTCTTCTGTCTCCTTAGGTAGGTTTTTTCCTAGGTATTTTATTCTTTTTGTTGTGTTAAATGGGAGTGTTTCCTTAATTTCTCTTTCAGATTTTTCATCAGTAGTTTATAGGAATGCAGAGATTTCTGTGCATTAATGTTGTATCCTGGTATGTTACAAGATTCATTGATTAGCTTTAGTAGTTTTCTGGTAGCATCTTTAGGATTCTCTATGTATAGTATCATGTCATCTGCAAATAGTGACAGCTTTACTTCTTTCTGATTTGGATTCCTTTTATTTCTTTTTCTTCTCTGATTGCTGTGGCTAAAACTTCCAAAACTATGTTGAATAATAGTGGTGAGAGTGGACAACTTTGTCTTGTTCCTGATCTTAGAGGAAATGGTTTCAGTTTTTAACCATTGAGAACAATGTTGGCTGTGGATTTATCATATGTGGCCTTTATTATGTTGATGTAAGTTCCCTCTATGCCTACTTTCTTGAGGGTTTTTATCATAAATGGGTGTTGAATTTTGTCAAAAGCTTTTTCTGCATCTATTGAGATGATCATGTGGTTTTTCTCCTTCAATTTGTTAATATGGTTTATCACATTGATTGATTCACATATATTGAAGAATCCTTGCATTCCTGGAATTAACCCCACTTGATCATGGTGTATGATCCTTTTAATGTGCTGTTGGATTCTGTTTGCTAGTGTTTTGTTGAGGATTTTTGCATCTATATTGATCAGTGATATTGGCCTACAGTTTTCTTTCTTTGTGACATCTTTGTCTGGTTTTGGTACCAGGGTGATGGTGGCCTCGTAGAATAAGTTTGGGAGTGTTCCTCCCTCTGCTATATTTTGGAAGAGTTTGACAAGGATAGGTGTTAGCTCTCCTGTAAATGTTTGATAGAATTTGCCTGTGAAGCCATCTGGTCCTGGGCTTTTGTTTGTTGGAAGATTTTTAATCACAGTTTCAATTTCAGTCCTTGTGATTGGTCTGTTTAAATTTTCTGTTTCCTCCTGGTCCAGCCTTGGCAGGTTGTGCTTTTCTAAGAATGTGTCCATTTCTTCCACTTTGGCCATTTTGTTGGCATATAGTTGCTTGTAGTAATCTCTCATGATCCTTTGTATTTCTACAGTGTCAGTTGTTACTTCTCCTTTTTCATTTCTAATTCTATTGATTTGAGTCTTCTCTCTTTTTTTCTTGATGAGTCTGACTATTGGTTTATCAGTTTTGTTTATCTTCTCAAGGAAACAGCTTTTAGTTTTATTGATCTTTGCTATTGTTTCCTTCTTTTCTTTTTCATTTATTTCTGATCTGATCTTTATGATTTCTTTCCTTCAGCTAACTTTGGGATTTTTTTGTTCTTCTTTCTCTAATTGCTTGAGGTGTAAGGTTAGGTTGTTTATTTGAGATGTTTCTTGTTTCTTGAGGTAGGATTATATTGCTATTAACTTCCCTTTCAGAACTGCTTTTGATGCATTCCATAGGTTTTGTGTCATCGTGTTTTCATTGTCACTTGTTTCTAGGTATTTTTTTATTTCCTCTTTGATTTCTTCAGTGATCTCTTTGTTGTTTAGTAGTGTATTTAGTGTATTGTTTAGCCTCCATGTGTTTGTGTTTTTTATGGATTTTTCCTGTAATTGATACCTAGTCTCATAGCATTGTGTTCGGAAAAGATACTTGATACGATTTCAGTTTTCTTAAATTTACCAAGGCTTGATTTGTGACCCAAGGTATGATCTATCCTGGAGAATGTTCCATGAGCACTTGAGAAGAAAGTGTATTCTGTTGTTCTTGGATGGAATATCCTATAAATATCAATTAAATCCATCCTGTTTAATGTATCATTTAAAGCTTGTGTTTCCTTATTTATTTTCATTTTGGATGATCTGTACATTGGTGAAAGTGGGGTGTTAAAGTCCCCTACTATGATTGTATTACTGTCGAGTTCCCCTTTTATGACTGTTGTCATTTGCCTTATGTATTGAGGTGCTCCTATGTTGGGTGCATAAATATTTAAAATTGTTATATCTTCTTCTTGAATTGATCCCTTGATCATTATGTAGTGTCCTTCTTTGTCTCTTGTAATAGTCTTTCTTTTAAAGTCTATTTCCTCTGATATGAGAATTGCTACTCCAGTGTTTTTTTGATTTCCATTTACATGGAATATGTTTTTCCATCCCTTCACTTTCAGTCTGTATGTGTCCCTAGGTCTGAAGTGGGTCTTTTGTAGGCAGCATAAATACGGGTCTTGTTTTTGTATCCATTCCGCCAGTCTATGTCTTTTGGTTGGAGCATTTAATCCATTTACATTTAAGGTAGTTATTGATATGTGTGTTCCTATTACCATTTTCTTAATTGTTTTGGCTTTGTTATTGTAGGTCTTTTCCTTCTCTTGTGTTTCCTGCCTAGAGAAGTTCCTTTAGCATTTTTTGTAAAGCTGGCTTGGTGGTGCTGAATTCTCTTAGCTTTTGCTTGTCTGTAAATGTTTTAATTTCTCCGTCAAATCTGAATGAGATCCTTGCTGGGTAGAGTAATCTTGGTTGTAGGTATTTCCCTTTCATCACTTTAGATATCTCCTGCCGCTCCCTTCTGGCTTGCAGAGTTTGTGCTGAAAGATCAGCTGTGAACCTTATGGGGATTCCCTTGTATGTTATTTGTAGTTTTTCCCTTGCTGTTTTTGATATTTTTTCTTTGTATTTAATTTTTGATAGCTTGATTAATATGTGTCTTGGCGTGTTTGTCCTTGGATTTATCCTGTATGGGACTCTCTGTGCTTCCTGGACTCGATTGACTTATTTCCTTTCCCATATTAGGGAAGTTTTCAACTCTAATCTCTTCAAATATTTTCTCAGTCCTTTTCTTTTTCTCTTCTTCTTCTGGGACTCCTATAATTCGAATGTTGGTGCATTTAATGTTGTCCCAGAGGTCTCTAAGAATGTCCTCAATTCTTTTCATTCTTTTGTCTTTATTCTGCTCTATGGTAGTTATTTCCACTCTTTTATCTTCCAGGTCACTTATCCATTCTTCTCTCTCAGTTATTCTGCTATTGATTCCTTCTAGAGCATTTTAATTTCATTTATTGTGTTGTTCATCATTGTTTGTTTGCTCTTTAGTTCTTTAGGTCCTTGTGAAATGTTTCTTGTATTTTCTCCATTCTAGTTCCAAGATTTTGGATCATCTTTACTATCATACTCTGAATTCTTTTTCAGGTAGACTGCCTATTTCCTCTTCATTTGTTTTGTCTGGTGGTTTTTACCTTGGTGCTTCATCTGCTGTGTGTTTCTCTGTGTTCTCATTTTGCTTAACTTACTGTGTTTTGGGTCTCCTTTTCACCGGCTGCAGGTTTGTAGTTCCCGTTTTCTTTTGGTGTCTTTTCGTGTGGCTAAATTTGCTTCAGTGGGTTGTGTAGGCTTCCTGGTGGAGGGGACTATTGCCTGTGTTTTGGTGGATGAGGCTGGATCTTGTCTTTCTGGTGGGCGGGGCCATGTCTGATGGTGTGTTTTGGGGTGTCTGTGCACTTATTATTACTTTAGACACCCTTTCTCTAATGGCTGGGATTATGTTCCTGTCTCGCTAGTTGTTTGGCATAGCGTGTCCAGCACTGTAGCTTGCTGGTCGTTGAGTGGAGCTAGGTCTTAGCGTTGAGATGGAGATCTCTGAGAGAGCTTTTGCCGTTTGATATTACATGGAGTTGGGAGGCCCCTGGTGGACCAATGTCCTGAACTCGGCCCTGCCATCTCAGAGGAACAAGCCTGACACCCACCCAGAGCACCAAGACCCTGTCAGCCACATGGCTCAGAAGAATAGGGAGAAAAAAAGAAAGAAAGAAAGAAAAAATAGAATAAAATACAATAAAGTTATTAAAATAAAAATTTTTTAAATATAAGGAAAAAATTAAAAAGAAAGAAAGAAGAGGACAACCAAACCAAAAAACAAATCCACCAATGATAGCAAGCGCTAAAAACTCTACAAAAAAAAAAAAAATGGACAGACAGAACCCTAGGACATATGGTAAAACAAAGGTATACAGACAAAAATCACACAAAGAAGGATACACATGCACTCAAAAAAGAGAAAAAGGAAAAAAAATTATATATCTATGTATATAAAAAAAGAGCAACCAAATCAATAAACAAATGTATCCATGATAATAAACTGTAAATACTAAACTAAGATAAAACCAGAAACAAATTAGATGCAGAAAGCAAACCGGAAATCTACAGTTGCTCCCAAAGTCCATTGCCTTAATTTTGGGATGATTTGTTGTCTATTCAGGTATTCCAGAGATGCAGGGTACATGAAGTTGATTGTGGAGATTTAATCCTCTGCTCCTGAGGCTGCTGGGAGAGATTTCCCTTTCTCTTCTTTGCTCGCACAGCTCCTGGGGTTCAGCTTTGGACTTGGACCTGCCTCTGTGTGTAGGTCGCCTGAGGGCATCTGTTCCCCACCCAGACAGGACAGGGTTAAAGTCGCAGCTGATTAAGTGGCTCTGGCTCCCTCAGGCCGGGGAGAGGGAGGGATACGGGGGGAGCCTGAGGCAGCAGAGACTGACCTGATGTTGCAACAGCCTGAGGCATGCTGTGTGTTCTCCCAGGGAAGTTGTCCCTGGATCATGGGGCCCTGGCAGTGGTGGGCTGCATAGGGTCCCGGGAGGGGGGGTGTGGATAGTGACCTGTGCTCACACACAGGCTTCTTGGTGGCTGCAGCAGCCTTAGCATCTCATGCCTGTCTCTGGGGTCTGCGCTGATAGCCGTGGGCCACACCCATTTCTGGAGCTCATTTAGGCGGTGCTCTGAATCCTCTCTCCTCACACACCCTGAAACAATGGTCTCTTGCCAATTAGGCAGCTCCAGAGTTTTTCCCGGCCTCCCTCCCAGCTAGCTGTGGCGCACTAGCCCCCTTCAGGCTGTGTTCACACAGCCAAACCCAGTCCCCTTCCTGGGATCCAACCTCCGAAGCCCGAGCCTCAGCTCCCAGCCCCCACCTGCCCCAGCATCTGAGCAGACTAGCCTCTCGGGCTGGTGAGTGCTGGTCGGCACGATCCTCTGTGTGGGAATCTCTTAGCTTTGACCTCTGCACCCCTGTTGCTGCGCTCTCCTCCGTGGCTCTGAAGCTCCCCCCCCGCCACCCCCCCACCCCCCGTCTCCGCCAGTGAAGGGGCTTCCTAGTGTGTAGAAACTTTTCCTCCTTCACAGCTCCCTCCCAGAAGTTCAGGTCCTGTCCCTATTCTTTTGTCTCTGTTTTTTCTTTTGCCCTACCCAGGTACGTGGGGAGTTTCTTTCCTTTTGGGAAGTCTGAGGTCTTCTGCCGGCGTTCAGTAGGTGTTCTGTAGTTGTTCCACATGTAGATGTATTTCTGATGTATTTCTTGGGAGGAAGGTGATCTCTGTGTCTTACTCCTCTGCCATCTTGAAGCAAGATATTTATTCTTTTTAACAGTTTATTAATTCTGGAGCCTTTCTAGTTGCACAGAAGTGCAAATACGAGAAACGGAGATTTGGGGCAGCCATTTCTAGGGACAGCAAGTGGTAGTTTTATAGTGTCTGATCTTACATTTAGGACTTTAATCCATTTTGAGTTTATTTTTGTGTATGGTGTTAGGTAGTGTTCTAATTTCATTCTTTTACATGTAGCTGTCCAGTTTTCCCAGCACCACTTATTGAAGAAGCTGTCTTTTCTCCATTGTATGTTCTTGTCTCTATCGTAAATTAGGTGACCATATGTGCATGGGTGTGTCTCTGGGCATTCTATCCTGTACCATTGATCTATGTTTCTGTTTTTGTGTCACTACCGTACTGTCTTGATTGTTGTAGCTTTGTGGTATAGTTTGAAGTTGGGGAGTCTGAATCATGGAGCCTGTATTAATTGCAAAATATTATACTGTTTCTATTAAATGATAATAAAAAATATAATTTGTACTGTTACAAAGTAATTTCTAGCATTTATATTCCTGCACAGTTGTTCTCAAACTTGAGCATGCATCAGAATCACCTGCAGGGTTTGTTAAAACACAGATTGATGTACCTCACCCTCAGAGTTTCTGAAATCAGATCTGGGGTGGAGTCTGACAATTAATTTTGAATTTCTACCAAGTTCTCTGGTGACGTTTAATGTTGCTGGTCCAGGGATGACATTTAGAGAATTACTGTTTGCTGTCAAACTGTAGTCAGACAGTGAAATCATGCATCATTTTGAGAGCAGTTATTTTATAAAATGTTTTTTTAGAAGGTTCAGTCAGTAATTAATTGCACATGTAAAGAATCATTTTAATAAAGCAGGGTCAGAAAGGGTGTTATTAAACTGAAGGAATAAGTAGAGGGAAATTGATCTATGTGATGAGGTGGGGGTTATCAGATTCAAATTTTATTAAGAAGAAAAAAAAATTTATATATACAGTGACCAAAACCTGATACAAATATTTTTATTGATTTTTCTCTTGTAATTGAAAAAATTCCCCCAAATCTTTGCGGTGATATTTTTCTTTTATGTCCTGCATGTAGCCATATGCTTGCTGTATATTTTCATATGACACAGATATGTTGCTTATGAGACAAATGCATACTGAATGTTTTTAAGGACCATATTGATTCATCTTTGCCTTGTGAAATTGTTTAAGAAATTAGTAATCAGAGTCCTTTGTTTAGTATCTGTTGTTTGGCTAGTGTTTTTGTTGTTATTGTGGACTTTTAAAAAAATCAATATATACATTGTCTTTGATTTGATCTAGAAAGAGAAAGAAATGTATATCCATTCTAGAGTCCAAAGGCTACAGGCTCCCCTTTCCCCCTATTTTTCATATCTCCATTTAAATAAGATAATCTATAAAAAATAACATCTCTTTTACTTATACTAATTTAATTTTGTTCTATAACTATGTAGGATATTATTAACTAGTTTTTCAGAATTTAGTTTGTTAGATAAGAATACTAGCTATATTTTGATGGTGCTTTGAAGTTTCTAAAGAAAATGGATGTTTTTTCTTGTACAAGTCTATAAAATTATGTTTTGATTAATTCACCTAAGAAATATTTATCACCCACATATCATATCTACGAGGTTCCGTGGATAGGTTCAAATCCTTTTTTTTTTCTTACTCATAGTGCTTTTAAAAATCTAATGTACTGTATTCATATTCTGGGTAATACCTGATGTTTTGTTGTGACAGCAGGATTCACTTTGGGGAAAATTTTCTGCTTGCCTGATTCCACGTCCCCCAAAAAACTTCTGGCAGGCTGTGGGTAGATGGCACCTGATTTGAACAACCATGAAAGGACTGATAGCAGAATAAACTTCCTCCAACAATATATTGGATTGGTTAAAAACTTCGTTCGGGTTTTTCCATAGGGGAAAAACCCGAACGAACTTTTTGGCCAACCTAATAATTAGTAATAGTTAAAGCTATGCATCTAGATCTTTTAAAATAATTGACCTAGTATTATCCTCCTTGATTTGGTCTTCAATATTATGACAATTAAATTCAACTAAAAAATTCTTATTTGAATAACTATGAATTAAATGACATGGTTAAATGCTGGGTACCATACTTCCTCCTTCCAGTCACAGATGGAGGTAAGATAGAATTATATCAGAGGAAAAGAAAAATGTACAAATAACTGGAATTTAAGATATCTAAGAAGCCTTTCCTGCCTTCCTCATGTTAAAATGGAGTATCTTTTTTAAAAAAATAAATTGCATGCATTATATGCGTAAAGTTTGTCTCCTTCACCCAGTTATCCACTCACTTCTGGCTGGGACCATCCACCTTGTTTGTATACTGCTATTAACCCAGCACCCAACACAGTGCCTGCCACGTGCTTCACCCGCAGTAAATATTGGTTAGATGAATAACAAATGAATGAATAAATACTTGAAAGTCTCATAAAGAGAGCAAACTAATATACCAGACTTTCATCTATTGTACTTATTACCAGTTAAGGGCTTTTTATTATTGAAATACATCACAATCATAAGAAATATACAGTTTTAGTAATGAATATACTTTCATGTTTCTTTATGATAGAGTTACCATCTTCAGTAAGCTTTATGGGGCTCTGGACTGAGACCTGATTACAAACTATGTGGATTTCAGTGACATCTCTGTCACTGACTTCCTGGGTCAATGCACAAGGCAGTTATTAATGAACTGATTTTTTTCAATGCCTGAGAGTAAATTAGTCATTAGAGATTCTGGTTCAAATTTATCTGGATTTTCTCATCTGACTTTGTTTTTCCTGTGATGTCAGTGTTTACTATGTAAGATTAGTTGCTGCTTGCTGGGTTTGCATATGTTCTAAGCAAAATTATTTTCTTGTTAGCATTATTCACTTAATTTGAAAGTTCCCAAAACAAAGCGTTTCAGGGGAAAAAAATTAAAGAATTTAAAGTGTTCTCAGATTTACATATAAGAAGTGTTAATACTGCCATCTAATAAAAATTGCCAAAAACCTTGTAGCAAAGAATATTACTCTATTTTTATAAAATCAAGGAGTTCATTGTTTCCCCTAAAGAAACAGTTTGAATAAAACCTGACCCTCTTCTCTTCTTTTTAAAATGGAGCATGGTCAAATTGAACCCTCCATTAAAAATTCTCTAATATCTTTTTTTTTGCATTAACATTTCAAAACTCAATTTAAATATTCACAGATCTCATTTTTAATAAACTTAACAAATTCAGGTAATTTCCTTCAACTTTATAGATGGAAGGACAGCAGTTGGTACAGATATAAAAAAGATGCACAGCTATGAGCAAAGGCCCAAATCAATTATATATAAGAAATAACCTAACACATGGAAAGAAATTAATCAAAAGGAAGAATTTCTACCATGTGATTCTCTGGTCTGCTACCTGCAGGCAACAAACGCAAATGAAAAAAAATCAACATTCTTCTGGCAGATAAGAGAAAAATTAATAATAAAAATGTTTCCTTCCTACTAGATCCCCTGATGCAACTATTGTTAAAAGTGAGTGACTGCAGGAAGAACTTGCTCGCTTAAAATACTTTTTTATACTACAGAAATAAGGTTTTATTCTTGCTGTTAAGCTCCATTACATGAGTGAGTATGGATTTGCACTGTCCAAAGAGCATCCCTCTTCCCTGCCCCTTCGCATTAAATGGCTCTGTGGGATATGCATGAGACAAATGTAATAGGAACCAAGTGAGTAGCATTTTGAGGTGTGCCTACAGGATAATTATGATTTATAAGGAGTCTGAGTGTAGCAGCTGAAAACTCTAAGAGGAACTACTGGGAGCTGCAAAATATGCCGCAGATAAAGTTAGTAAAAAGATATTAGTACTCTATGGGCTTCCCTGGTGGCGCAGTGGTTGAGAGTCCGCCTGCTGATGCAGGGGGCACCGGTTTGTGCCCCGGTCAGGAAAGATCCCACATGCCGCAGAGCGGCAGGACCCGTGAGCCATGGCCGCTGAGCCTGCGCGTCCGGAGCCTGTGCTCTGCAACGGGAGAGGCCACAGCAGTGAGAGGCCTCCGTACCGCAAAAAAAAAAAAAGATATTAGTACTCTAAAGATAGAAATGTTCCTACTCCATAATGAGATGGGGAAGGATGCATTTTTGTGGTTTCTGCTTTTTAATTTAGAGTTGCATTTTTATTTTCCATTTCTAATTGAACAAACAGGCCATATTTGTACAGAATGTATGAAACTAATAATCTTTCCTGTTAGAAGGGTTTTATGTTTTGTGTTTTGTGAATACCATCCTGAAATTAACAAAGATACATGGGGCTAGAATACAGAGGATTTGGTAACGAGACATCCAATTTAAATATTAGTCTACTGCTGCATTTCTATCACATGTAGAGAACGTAACATAAGTTTAGAATGGAAAATTCTGTTATCAACTCCCTCTTACCTGTCAACTAACATACAGCATACCTGTATAGAGTTTTGACGTATTTGTGTATTACATATTAAACGTAAACCAGAATTGATCTATTCCTAGTTTATCTTTTCATATTTACTTTTTGAAAGGTAGCATTACATGATAAATGTGGCCCAATTATTATGTAATAATTAAAGCATGGTATATATTATTGCTTAAATTGTCAGATTTGGAGATCTCTATTGTTTTATATATATTAGAAGGTTTTACGTACCTTCTTATTCCTTTATCTGAGTGGATCTTTTGCAAACAACTTTTAAGGAGCACAAGACAGGAGCTGGCAACTTGGAGACAATACACCATTTTCATTAATTCATTAATATTTTGAGAAATGTATTTCATCACACGTATTCTTTGTTCTGTACATGAGTAAAATAATTTAATACAATTTTTTGATATAAGTTTTAATATTAATAATACTATCAGATATAAAAAATGTTCCGAAATGGCATACCTTAAGAAGCACCAGAATAAAAAGGTGTGGGAATATTTGTGCATTTTTGGAGGAAACTCACCTAGCAGAATTTCTGAGCACACTGTGATGGATTATTGCAATTATTGGGAAGGATAATATTTTAATTCGACTTTCTTCCCACCTGTCAGTTGCAATCAGGGCTGCCCAGTATTCTGAAACAGTCTCATTTTGCTAGGTGGCTAGTCTTGTGCAGCCTCTAGAATGCTCAGAATATTAATGCGTGGAGAGGAGACTGAACGCTCTCTATAGTTCCATTGTGGCAAAGTGTTTGTCTTGTTTTAATCAATCAAAAGGCATGCAAAACCTAACTAAAATAATTTATAATAAATTAATGCCAGTGAGTGCTTAAGAGAAAGAAACCCTTTTTGGGGATATTGCATCAGAACCATAGAATTTGGCATTTCTTTCCCTTCTTCATACTTGGCGATGTATACTAATTTCTGTAGGATTTAATTTCCTTCTTGGGTGCCTCATTCTGAAGTGCTTTGAATTTATATGAACAAAGACAGTCTGACATTTAAGTGAGGATTAGTCTAGTTTATAGTAGGCTACCAAGGTAGGAAGTTTTTTATCAAGACAACATACGTTGAAAGACATGTATATTTGATTTAATATTTATGATGTTGATCTTTATCATTTTTTGCATAGCCTCCTTGTATTGCTTATTTTAGTTCTCTTTTAATCCTTATATATCTCCTATATTTTTTCGCTAGAAAAAACATAGGAGATATATTTTGTGTTTGTTTTGTTTTGTCATCTAGCTCTTCCTCCAGTGGTTTTGGATGGGTTTCAGGGATTTCTTTAACCCTGAAATCATAGCAAAAATTTTCTCATAAATTTATTTATCTGGGGAGTAGATACTCCTCAAAGGTAAATTAATTTATCTGGGAAGTGCTTCTTCACCATACAAATCCAATTCTTGACTTTCATTTCATTCAGTGATTATGCTCCCTTTGTATAGGGTAGGACTACTTAATCTTGAACTTTCCTTTTGTCCTTTACCAACTCCAGATCACTGAAACAGCCACCAGATGAAAAATCCTCCCACGCGTAGGCCCAGCTTTTGCAATATCGCTTTTGGTCCTGGATGAGGAAGGCTTTATTGCCCATTGGGAGCGTGATCGTTACTGTCAGGTGTTGTGAATCTGCGTGACACTTCTTAGCTTCACTTTATCTTTGGGGGGCAGAAGCAGCTGTGGTCAATTCAAAGGGTTCCTGAGTACCCAGTTGTCTCCCTTTCTGAAAACAGGAGTATTACTTTGCACCCACCAGAATCTTCCAGTGATCTGTATTATTCATCCAGTATAAAAGATGCCTCTGCATTCTGAGAGATGATTAACAGCGTTGTGGGCCCGGCGTACAGCATCATTGTGTTCATAGCTTTAGGCTGTACAGTTAATTATTAGCATTTTTAAAATCAGGTAAATATTTATATATATAAACATTGATTGTTCATTCTCGCGAGTGTGTTTGAATATCTGTAAATCAAAGGCAATTGAAGAGCTGAAATTCAGATTTCCTTACACTTGCCTGCCAAGTGGCCTCAATCAAAAGTAATTTTCTCCATGAGGGCACATAGAGCTCAGTCGTAAGACTTTTCTGAGTAGATATTATTATTTGTGTCAAATTACGTGCGGTGATTTTTCTGAAGTGGACTTCTGTGCCCACTAACCCATACACAGGAGGTTCCTTCATTCCCTCCTTCATTGGTGCTATTAATTGTACTTGTGCTTCAAGTGTCTCTTACCTTTTGAAATGTTAGTTTATAGCCACCGATTATCTGTAAGGTTTCCAGCTAAAGAAACATGCAATATAGAGAGTAGGGTGAGATCTAATCTTAAACCATAAATACTATACATTTTAAGAGAAATCTTTTTTGCCAGAGCCTGATTTGATAGCATGGCTAAAGAAATGGTTAGACATTTTAAAGTACAGTAAATTATATCAATCTGACACGTGCTTTGGGAGAAATTATTAAATCACCTTTCTCTAGCCTGTTCTAAATATTGACAATGAGATCTCATGTATTTTGAACAATGAGCTCAATAATTTTTTTACCTTTTGTTTGGGATTTTGTAGTTCGTTTTTGAAAATAAGTGCTTCTTTTCAACTACATGCTTTGAATTTCAAATCGATAGCCAACATAAAATAAAGCAGCCCCTGGAATATAGAATACTATACTGTCAATTAAGATCTTATAATCTTTGATAAAAAGTTATATATGATATACAAGCCTTTTTGACATGTTTGTATATGTGAATGGCTTGGTTAGACTTTTATTAAGTCTATATCAATGCTTTGTGGGTTTATTTTCTTTCAAATTTTCACATGAGATTTTCCATTTAATTTCTAATGAAGTTTTAATTTAATATTATACCGTTGGAGACAACTCGTTAAGTCAGAATATTTTAAATAATTGTTCCGTTACCTGCCTCACTGGGTTATTTTAAAGATTATATAAGAAAGTGCTTTGAAAGTCCTACATGAGACACAAATGAGAGTCTAGGTGTCTTCTTTTGACCAAACTTTTTATCAAAATTGTTGCTTGAACAAAATAAAAACATGGAAGATATTCTATTTTATTCCTCGTCGGACTCGCAATTATTATTGAATTATTCAGATAACTGTTTTAGTGATTGTAATCTTTTACCTTATTACTATTTTGTATGTTCCTTGCATGTCTTGCTACTTGACATAATTGTTTTAAAAGGTGAAAGATTATAAATTACTTGAAATAATGAGTGAGAGAGAAAACCTAATATGAGATCCATGGTTTTGAATGTGGTTTGTGTTAAAACAGAATCTATGGTTTTTTTACGCTCCACCTGGAGTGGAAAAACAAACCCATCACATTACCAGAGTGTTTGGAATTAGGGCATTCTTTCTTCCTTAACATTTGTTATTTTGGAGAAAAGAAGAAAAAATAAATTTTAAAAAGCACAAAGAAACTCTGTAAGAATTTTTTCTTGGATGTCCCTTAATTTCTATCCAAAGCAACTAATTCTCTCCATGAAAATGTGTCATGTGAATTCAGCCCTTTGGGAACTTGCTTTTGGGAAAACAGCCCGTATATCACTGTGCTGTATGTACCTGTTCCTGTTTGCTCACACATATGTGAAGACTGTAATAAATTCACTATTTTAAATTATTTATAAAATGTCTGCTTTGGTCCTGAAAATTTCCTAGCACATTGCCAAGAAGTAAGAGAAAGAGACTGCCTAAGCCTTTTAAGTATTTAGCCTGTCTGATGAGACTGCTGACATGAGTGACAATTAGTACAAATTACCATAATTGTGTTCTTTGGAAGAAATGCTACAGTGCTTCTTTAGGAGGAAATGTGGACTTCCGCTTAGTAAAATGAGTCGGATACTTTGATTCTTCTGGGCAGTCGGAAATTCACGATCGGCAGTGTGGTATTCCCACATTGTCCACTTCAGATCCATCTCAACAACTATAGCCCTCCCTTTCCTTTCAGTGAAATAGGTCCATTAATGTAATGCACCTCACTCTCATTCACTCTAAGGAAGTTGTATTTTTATTACAGAAAAAGTATCACATAAATACAAATTACATTTTTTCATTAGAAAACTACTTTTCATTTCAGAAAAAATTCAATTAATCATGAACAGGGTTATGCTTTCATCAGGGAGAGAAATATGTAATTTTTCTTCAAGCCTCAAACACATATAATGAAATCTTTTCTTGGAATCCACTCTTAAGATGGATTTTTAAAAGTATAGACTTTATTAAAATCTCAGTTCAATTAAAATGCATTCAATTACTCTAAATCTTTATTAAAATCTCAGGTAAAATTGTACAACAGTGTAAAAGAGACTTGTACTCTTTACCAGGCAGTTAATTCTAACAAATGAACATAAAGTGCACAGTTTTGCTCTTTAGGAGAGAATAAAAGAACAAGCTTTGGGCTTCGAGTTGGGGGTGGGGAAGGATGGGAGATGGAGGTTGCTTTCTGTGTAGTAACTTCAGGACCTGGTTTCCTTCCACTTCTTATCATAGGTCAACATTACTTGTTGATATGGATGTGACATTATCTTGTATGAGTACCCTTGGTACTACATGGCCTATCTATAGAATACATTTTCCTCACCACCTTAATCAAAAAGACCCTATTTAAGGATTTTATTTCACCCTCTTCTTTGGATGTTTTTTGGTACAGTGTCCCTGTTCTTTTTCAAGGGCCGCTAGAAGATGCCATTGAAGAGGAAGAAGAAGAATGTCCGTCAGAGGAAACAGACATCATCTCAAAAGGGGACTTTCCGTTGGAGGAAAGCTTTTCCACAGAATTTGGGCCTGAAAATCTGAGCTGTGAAGAAGTGGAATACTTTTGTAACAAAGGTAATCATTAATGGCTGGATGCGATATGTGCGTCTGTTTACTCAGATGATTTTGTATGGTTGAAAAATGCACTGATAGAGTGGAGGAAGAGTGTTGAGAGTGCGAATACATAATTCAACTGTCTGAAAATACATGCAAGTTTTTTTAAAACATACAATATTATTTTGAAGGATAAAAGAAATTTTATAATCCATAAATCATATTGTATATTTAAACACATAGTTTCCTATTGATTGGCCAGTTAACTGTGAACATTTTCATGTTGGTTGGCCAAATAACTATAATACATTTAATGTTTATTGTTTATCCTTTCAACAAATATTTACTGAATGTCAGTTTTTTGCAAGGCACTGAATTAGCCATTGAGGGTAAGAAGGGAATGGGCCAGAGTCCCCACCCAAGTTTCTAGCTCATTCCTTTTGAAAACTGAGCGCCTTAACTGTTTGACATTGACTTTCAACATTGAGAATGGTGCTTTTTTTTAGATATTGTCAAATAAGAAAATACACGCTCTTTCTCTCTTCTAGATATTCTTTTTACATACTAACATTATAACAGAAGAAGAACCTGAGACACTATATCTCTGCCTATTTCCAACCTTGACTTGGAGCCAAGTGGCCTTGCCAGTAACCGTGTCCTCATTGGGCATGTATACTCATTTTTAACTTGTTTTTTTCAAAAATGAGTTTAAGGTTTCTTATGATTCTTTTTAATTCCTTTATTTGATTGTTTTGCCTCGGCAAGTGAGATGGGTCTTCTGGACCTCCCACACCAATGTATAATTTCACAAGTGTCTGGATCACTTCCTTGGTTTAGAATAGCTACTTTTATTGATTTTACCATGGTTGTTTCCCAGAGGGCATGACTGGATGTCTGTATGTCTGTTTGTGTTTCTGAATGCACCGTCTTTATTTTTTAGGCAGACAGAAGTTATGTGGAGTGATTTTTTTACCTGTTTGTGTGAATTTGATGATGTGAATTGGCAGTCTGAAATCAAGAATGCTGATATAGCTTCCCCCAAAACTTCTAATATGCATGCCTCAGTCACCAAATATACATTTGATACATAGTATTAAAACCTCAGTATAGGGCTTCCCTGGTGGCGCAGCGGTTGAGAGTCCGCCTGCCGATGCAGGGGACACGGGTTCGTGCCCTGGTCCGGGAAGATCCCACATGCCGCGGAGCGGCTGGGCCCGTGAGCCATGGCCGCTGAGCCTGCGCGTCTGGAGCCTGTGCTCCGCAACGGGAGAGGCCGCAATAGTGAGAGGCCCACGTACCGCAAAAAAAAAAAAACCCAAAACCAAAAAAACAACCTCAGTATAACTTTCTCTTGATTCTGGTGTGTTAGAAACAAAAGAAGCCAGCCAGTTCCCATCCGTGTGGTCAGTAGCCCTAAGACTGTGGAAATGGAATGGCGGCACCAGCAGTGGGATACATTGAAGTTCAGAAAAACTTTGACCATTAACTCCTGAAGACCTCAAGATGGCTTTGTAACATGGTCCTTGTCCCCCACATCAGAGACTTTTGGTTGAAAACAAGAATGGTATGGACCAAACAGGCCTTCTTAGTTAGTAGTCACTCAGAGTTCAGGCCAAATTAACATTTTCTCTTGTTGTTTTGGATGTTAGAACCATTTCTTGATGCTACACACCCACAGCAATACATATTAGAGCTGGCTGGAGAGGAAGAGTGTTTAAATCTGTTTGAAGACATCCCATTTTCCATCTTTATCGGGAAATATGTCCTTTAGTGCATTGTATAGCACCTACCTTATGTTGTGGGATTACATTAAAGAAGGAACCAGTAGCTAGTAAGTATCATTTATTCTTCTTGCCCTTGTCCTTAAAAGAGTGAGTGTGTGGATTCAGACATTTTTGTCAACTTATTAATCCAGGGAGGCAGTAATAATAGTTATTATTAGGTGTATTTTACGTTTTGGGATCATGATTGGTGATGGCCTGTATTTAAGAAAATAGAACTCCAAGTTTTAAGTTAGTGGTTTCTTGGAAGAAAATAGACTTACGGCAGATGCTTATTACAGGATTACATAATTATGGTCCCAGAATAATAACCTCCATCTATATTAAACAGAGTCTTAACTCATGAAAAATAATGACAGGCCTTGAGGAACAACAACAGAAAAGAACTGAACTACAATTATTAGGAACATTGTTTAGTGGATATTTTTAACTTTGATAAATAATTGGAAAGTTGAAAAATATATCAAAATAATATTTAATATAGGATATAGATAATATATTAAATAAGATATAATTAGTTAATATATTATACAAATAATTCTCTAATGTTTAGTTTGAAACTAGAAAGTAATGATAGGTGGAAATAAGAATTCTAATTTTCACATAATATTTTTTAGGATAAATACTACTATTACTATTTCAAACCACTGTTGCCTTATTTAATAGGAAAAGAATTTCATTATTTTACTCTCATAGAATGTGAGACCAGGGAATTCCCACTGAAGTAGTAGGAACTGGTGTGAAAGAGAGACAACTCTGATATGAATTGCAGCCCCTTGAGGTCATACAGGGATTCCAGGGATTCCTCATTTTTCATTTAAGTTGATTAACTATAATAGGAAGAGAAAATGTCCTCTCTGGAAAATTAGAATCTAATCTTTCTGCAGAAATTTACATATTAGTCTCAGTGACACATAATTATGTTTTCTTGCCAGTTGCGGGGAAAAAGATAGATTAGGCATTAAAAGCGTATAAGTATTTAAATGGTTAATGATGCCAGTGTCATGATTGAAAAAGCATGTAAAAATTGTTCTTCTGAAGAAAAATATTTTTAAGTTGGGATCACTGATGAACCATACTTTTTGCACATATTCTGAATCATTTATGACAACTTAAAAATTGTAAGTATATATAAGAAAATGAATTGGATTACTTGGGAAGTTTCTTTGTCTAAAGATCTAGCCATGATCAAAATCTAGCAATGACACAGTTGTTTTACTGGGTTCCAGGGGTAACATTTTTGAACATCAAATGCTTTTTTCTTATCAAACAAAGGATAGGAATTTAAAAACTCAGATCGCAAAAACATGGTTAGAGTATCTTGTTTTCCAAACAAGGTATCTTGACACATTGTCAGAGAAGAGTACTGAGATACACATATAGTTACAATATATCTTCATTTATACACAACTGTATTTTGTATAAAAGCAATCTATGCTATTGTAACTTTCCTTTTTAGAAAAGAAGAAAAGAAAAATATCTACTCTGTAGAGACATAGCTTATCATAGGTAAAAGTTACTTCTTCCTTTTGAAATTGAGCCTTCTACATTATACAGGATGTTTTCAGTGTTTAGAATGACTCTTATTATTGTGGTATTTTTCTCAGTTCCACATGGATATTATCTATTCTCTTGTCAGATGAGAAGGCTTTTTTTTTTACACGTCTCGAAGTGTCTATTAATATTAGTAAAGTTGCTAGTTATATTATAAAGTGTGATTAAATGAGACCCAAATCACTCTTATAATGTAATATTCCACGGAAATGTCAAAAAATGTTGGTCAGAATTTTGTCATCTTTAAATGTGTAGAATTCTTAATCATACAAATCTAAAGCATAAATAATCACAATTAAAAATGGAAAAGATCACTTTAATAAAACCTTGTTATAGTCTCAGGCCTAAAATATGAATCTGACTGTTCTGTTGCAGATTCCTCTTTCACTTTTTACTTTGGATTAGTTGCATATTTCATGTTTTTTATTTTTCACCTTTGAAATGAATGAAATGAATTATATTTATAAAAAGATGATATTTCAAAGTTGCTTTGATACTTTTAGATTTTAAGAATTTTAGCAAAGTGTAAAGGAATACTTTCAATTTGCATCATCCCCTTTGGTGCAGTGAGTTTAGATCATTTGGCATCTTGCCTTACCGTATCTCAGAGAGGAAGGAAACAAGCAAGAATTATTTCCTTGAATTTGCAGATGACGAAGACATCAAGGCTGGGTCCATGAGTGCTACACATTTCCTGTGGTACTGGATTATTTGCTTCAGTGACTTTTGTCTGCCTTTATTCTGGTTTATAGAGTAAACATGGAAGTACATCAATAATGGTTTAGAGCTAAGCGAACTAATGTAAATTGAAATATAGGTGGTCTGGAAAGCAACCTGGGGAGCTTTTAGTTATGTCACTACTGGCAGGTGGGAACTCTTATACGTTAGCAATTCTTGGATAAACTCAAAGACAGTAAGTTTTATAGTGGGGCTGATATTGGAGCAGCTCTAAAATGGGTTTACTATTATTAATTATTTGGAAGACTGTTTCCTCCCTGCAATATTTAAGTTTGTTAATGACTAGAGTAAATTAACATGTCTTGGGATACATTCCAGGAGGATGTCACAGGATATGTGAACAGGAAGAAAATTGTCAGGCCAGTATCACTAGGCTATTAGAATGTAATGCTATCAACAGGCAAACAAACAAACAAACAAAAACCTCCAAAGAAACTACATGTCATGAACTTTGCGTTAATCAATAATGATTTTCTGGAAAAGTTACCAAGGATCCTTACAAACTGGTTTCTGATGACATCATCTGTAAACAAAGTCTGAAAGGGAAATGATGTCATCAAAGTTGATTTTGGAAGAAAAACAAACCTTACTTCTAGTCCTACTATCTAGATACGGAGAATTGTCAGAGAAGTCACTGGGTGCAGTGCTTTACCTAGAAAGATGAATTAATGTTAGAGCTCTTCAATCTGGAAAGATTAGGGTTGAAAAAGAGGGGCATAATGGAAAGCCATAAAATAAGGAAACATATAGTGTAACGATGGGCGTTCTCACCACATTCAAAAAGATTTGACCCTGGTAATATGCAGAAAGTAAAAGTCATATTTCTCTTTTAAAACAGCTTTAAAGTAAAAAAATGCAAAGCATCTTAAAGAAATTAGAAAAGAGCCTGAGTTACTCAGACTTGGATTTAGCTCTAGGCCCAGAAGTAATTAATACCAAACTAAAAGCAAACATAAACAGATATTTAATTGGGTTGGCAGAAGCTTCCAGTTCTGTTCAGTAGACTGAATTCAGTACAACTCAACTCATATATTAGGCATCTGCTATGTGTCAGACCCTCTTCCTGGTGCTGGGGATACAGCAGAAGACAAACGTCCACCACTACTCTTGAGATGAGAGAGAGATAATAAACAATCAAACTCGCATTGTATAATATGACGGGTGATGTTGAACATTATGAAGAAAAACAACACAGTCAGGGTGATAGAACGCCATTGTGTGCGTGTGCACTGCATGCTATCAGTCATTTATAAGGAGTGATGATAGGCTAGGTGAACTTTGAGTGGAGACCTGAGGGAAGGGAGTGAGCTTCCGGTACTCCAGAGTCAAGTTGGTTGTACCTATAAGGCTAATGTTGCAGGAAGCCAGAAGAGGACAGCAGAGAGCTGGGGGAAGTAAGAGAGGTGTGGCCATACCTGTGGAACTTCCAGCTCTAGGAATCTGTTGGATTCTTACCACTGTGGAAGGCCTGGGTGAGTCACGGAGGAGAGTTGAGGTATAACTGGGAGAAAAGGCATGGTCATGACACAGTTTATATATACCTAGAGAAGGAGAGTCTGCAGAAAGTAAAAGTTAAAGCAGGAAGTGGAAGCAAGCGAATTGGGGAAGCTGTCAGGAGATACAGGTAACTCCAATCAGAATCATCCCTTAGCCAAAGGCTTGATGAGACTCCATCTGTAGCTCATTAATGTAGTTTACGGAAGAAGAGTTTGGGGGTGTTTGAGGCTGATACGAGTCACTTTGCTCCCTTCCACAACACCAGAGCTGGGTAGATGTTCTCTATAAATTTTCACATCCTTGAATCAGAAAGATAGAACAGGAGGCATGAGAATCAGAATCATTTCAACATTGTGCTTAACTATTCCTGCCAATAAGTTGCCAGACTCATTGGAATGTTCCTCTCCCCTACTTCCTTCCTTTCTTTCTATCATTTGTGTCATTCTGTAGCTTTGATTAAAAATTAAGAAATAACCGAGGAAAAGCCATATTTCTCATTGGACTATAATAAATTAAAGCCTGGATCACTGGCATTTGTCACCATTCCATGTTAAGTAAAGCAACAAAAATGTTATCTAGATTCTTAATACTAGAAGAAGAAGAAGAAAAAGCACAGCTTCATGAAGATTTGGTTGTGGGAGTAGTAACTGCTTATTTTTCACTTGATCCAGTGTCAAACGTTCATGCTATTTTGTTTCCTGTTTTCTTCTTTTCATTTTATTATTTTTTTAGTTCAGAAAGTCTATTTACAAATATTTCATAAATGCTTTTCAGTCACTCTGGTTTCTTTCCTCCTCATTTATGCCTTTAATGACACATTTTTGCTTCCTCTGATGCTTGGGCAACTGGAATCAGAATCTGCAAAAGGCAGCTCTACCGTACTCACTTTGAGTTCAATAAGGAAGGAGATCTGTACCGGCAACTTTTTCCTTTTTCTTAATGGGATTAAGAAGCTGAGCTTTTTAAATTCTTGCATATAACATTGACATTTCCAGGGTGTATTTGTTTGGACCGGGGAGTTCAAAGAGAAGGAATAAAAAAGAAAAACCAATATGACTTTGTTTTTTACCTTGCTGGAGGAGCTGTTTGTGCAAATCGCCTATAAGCTTATTGACCTGAACCTTTGACTCCTTGTTTTCTCTGGATTTGGCTGGAGTGGAGACACTGATGGAGCCCTGATAGAGCTGATTGAACAGCCCCCAGCTTTGCTTGGCACAGACCTCCCTTCCCTTCTCTGCCACCTCCCCCTCCCTCCACATGACATTATTGTGCCTTGGCAAACCCTCTGTTTTCCTGGATCCAGTATGTCTTTTTTTTTTTTAATTTATTTAAAAATAATTAAATTTTTCTTGCCTAACTCATCGAACAATGCAAAATGGAAGTAATTCTTTTTAGAACATAGAAATAGAGGCTATAATGGTGTCCTACTTTTATTTTTATCTCATAAGATTGGAAAAAGGAAGAAAATATTATGACATTGTGGTATCACTCTTCTGGCCATCTTAAAATCCCCCAAACATAGTTATGTTTGGGTCAGTTTGATTTTTTTCCTTAAGCCACAATTATTGAAAAAATGAAGGCAATTTGTGCTTACAGGGAGTCAGCATTTTCTCGTTTTTTTTTTTTTTTCTTTTGAACCAGAGGGTGTTCAAATTTTGTCCATGACTTAGTATTATATTTGTAAGAGTCAGATCAAGCTTTATCTGTTTACCTTATCTTTGATCCCAGATATATCATTATAAAAATTTCAACAAAATTAACATGAGTGATTTTATGCAGTGTTGACATGAGTCATGATGATATCATTTATATGAATCATGTTTGATAATATATACTACTTTTTTGCATATGATGAACTAAATTCATTGTTTTCTCTGTGAGCTGACCATTAAATCTGCATTGTGCAATCAGCTAAAGGCATTTTTTAGATACAGTAAAACTTGATAAAGTATATAATTACATAATTATAATTTATGAAACAGTTTCATATTGTAATACAGTGTATTTCATTCTGCTTCTAGCTGACTATGTAAAATGTTGAGATATTTGCCTGTTTTAGTTATATCTTTATCAGCATTATTATTGTTTATAATAAAAATTGAAAATTAATATAAAACCATATTTTACCATTTAGAGGAGTTGTCTTTTCTGTTTTGTGGTTATGGTTTCTGCAAGTGAGAGAACATTTTTTGACCTATAAAATTTAGTGTAAGTTTGTTGTTTTTCCTACAATATTGAAATTCAGGAGAAAAGTAAGAATTTATTTAATCTCCTGTTATTTTATATATGTAAAGCTAAGCATCTGTATACTAGGAGACAAAATATTATCTGAATTATTGATTGACTTTTTGAATTATTCTGAATTATTCTGAATTATTGATTGACTTTTTCACTTTTAATCTAGTTATTTAATTAATCATTGATTTTAGCTGAATACCATAAAGGGAAACTATATATTTTTAAGCCCTTTTATTGCTACATTTTCTCAGTGGTATTTTGGGTAGAATGAAGAGCCCGTGTTTCTTGAAGGAAGTAGTTTTGGTCAAGTAGTAATTATATAAATTATAAAAATAGTTTATATAATTATATAAATAGTTATTCTAAATTAAAAATACAGTTTTCAATTTTATGTTGCTCAAATTAAAAAAATATATAAAACAATTCATGCAGATCTACACTAGTTTGCCAGTCATTTACATCTACTAACTCTTAATTTATTTTTCTATTTAAAGAAAATTACAAGTATGAATAGCATTAGGGAAGCCTGAGAAGCTAATTTATTTTAATAATATGGAATCAATGTGGTTGACAACTTTGAATCCTACTTTTGGTCCCATAATAATTTGAGATAAAATGTTATTTTAGAGAAACTGATCTCTTGGAAGTAGCCCTGCCTTTTCTGCTTCTTATTTTTAAACATCATAAATGATTTAAAAATATTTTCTTGGTTCTGCACTAGCATTTTTTAGGTTTAAATCAAATAAGATTTTCAAAGCTTTTAATCTTCTAATATAAAATTCATAGTTTCTTGTTAGTACGTAAAATTTCTCACAATGTTTTGATTATCATTTGAGAAGCAACAGGCAGTATTAAAGCATTTGCCCTTCCATTACCTGATGGGACAATCTTCACCTCTGGTAGTGCTAAACATAGAATGTGTAAAGGGAAATGTGGAAAACTGCCATAAGATGAATTTAATTATAGTAATGTAGTCAATCAGTTTTTTGTTGTTCTTAAAAGGTCAAGTAAAAATAACTGAATGTGTTACACCAATGAAGCAAATAGTGATAACGAATGCAGATTGCTGTTTCAGCTTCTTTTAGTAGTTCAGTGAGATTCCAGAGATTGGCACTGAGACTACATACCAATTATAACAATTATAATAATAGTAATAACAACTTCCATTTGATGACTGCTCCCCAAAGCCAGACATCTTGCTGTACATGTATCATCTCTAATCAACTTACTGTCCTGCAGGGTGGATGTTGTTTCCACCTGCGACTTCCAAAGGTTCAGTAACTTGGCCAAAGTCACAAAATTACTAAAGGTTAATACCAAATTCAAACCTAGGTTACTGTACTTACGAAGAACCAGAGCTAATTTCATTTTCCGATGTCCATCATTATGTAATCCTTATAGAAGGAGATGGACACATTGGAAGAAGCCTGGCTGTATGAAGTATAAAACTCACTTTTTCAAGGTATTTTTAACACTTATTACACATGACGTGTCAGTCAAGATAAGGGCATACATAAAAACAAGACATTTTAAAGGATAAAGTAAATAAATTAGGGGTGTGCTTAAAAGATTTCTTTTGGTCCTCCTTTAAAGACTCTGTCCAGACAAGCCTCTTAGATAGCCTCATCCACCAGAGAGCAGACAGCAGAAGCAAGAAGAACTACAGTCCTGCAGCCTGTGGAACAAAAACCACATTCACAGAAAGATAGACAAGATGAAAAGGCAGAGGGCTATGTACCAGATGATGGAACAAGATAAAACCCCAGAAAAACAACTACATGAAGTGGAGATAGGCAACCTTCCAGAAAAAGAATTCAGAAAAATGATAGTGAAGATGATCCAGGACCTCGGAAAAAAAATGGAGGCAAAGATCAAGAAGATGCAAGAAACGTTTAACAAAGACCTAGAAGAATTAAAGAACAAACAAACAGAGATGAACAATACAATAACTGAAATGAAAACTACACTAGAAGGAATCAATAGCAGAATAACTGAGGCAGAAGAACGGATAAGTGACCTGGAAGACAGAATGGTGGAATTCACTGCTGCGGAACAGAATAAAGAAAACAGAATGAAAAGAAATGAAGACAGCCTAAGAGACCTCTGGGACAACATTAAATGCAACAACATTTGCATTATAGGGGTCCCAGAAGGAGAAGAGAGAGAGAAAGGACCAGAGAAAATATTTGAAGAGATTATAGTCGAAAATTTCCCTAACATCAGAAACAAAATAGCCACCCAAGTCCAGGAAGCGCAGCGAGTCCCATACAGGATAAAAACAAGGAGAAACATGCCGAGACACATAGTAATCAAATTGGCAAAAATTAAAGACAAAGAAAAATTATTGAAAGCAGCAAGGGAAAAATGACAAATAACATACAAGGGAACTCCCATAAGGGTAACAGCTGATTTCTCAGCAGAAATTCTACAAGCCAGAAGGGAGTGGCATGATATACTTAAAGTGATGAAAGGGAAGAAACTACACCCAAGATTACTCTACCCAGCAAGGATCTTATTCAGATTCGATGGAGAGGTCAAAAGCGTTACAGACAAGCAAAACCTAAGAGAATTCAGCACCACCAAACCAGCTTACAACAAATGCTAAAGGAACTTCTCTAAGTTGGAGACACAAGAGAAGAAAAGAACCTACAAAAACAAACCAAAACAATTAAGAAAATGGATATAGGGATGTACATATCGATAATTACCTTAAACGTGAATGGATTAAATGCTCCAAGCAAAAGACACAGGCTTGCTGAATGGATACAAAAACAAGACCTATATATATGCTGTCTATAAGAGACCCACTTCAGACCTAGGGACACATACAGACTGAAAGTGAGGGGATGGAAAAAGATATTGCATGCAAATGGAAATCAAAAGAAATCTGGAGTAGCAATACTCATATCAGATAAAATAAACTTTAAAATAAAGAATGTTACAAGAGACAAGGAAGGACACTACATAATGATCAAGGGATAAATCCAAGAAGAAGATATAACAATTATAAATATATATGCACCCAACATAGGAGCACCTCAATATATAAGGCAACTGCTAACAGCTGTAAAAGAGGAAATCGACAGTAACACAATAATAGTGGGGGACTTTAACACCTCACTTACACCAATGGAGAGATCATCCAAAATGAAAATAAATAAGGAAACAGAAGCTTTAAATAATACAATAGGCCAGATAGACTTAATTGATATTTATAGGACATTCCATCCAAAAACAGCAGATTACACTTTCTTCTCAAGTGCACACAGAACATTCTCCAGGATAGATCACATCTTGGGTCACAAATCAAGCCTCAGTAAATTTAAGAAAATTGAAATCATATCAAGCATCTTTTCTAACCACAACGTTATGAGATTAGAAATCAATTACAGGGGGAAAAAAACGTAAAAAACACACACAAAAAAATAAAAAAATAAAGACTCTGTTCATATAAACCAGTGTGCAGTAAGTAGAGTTGGCATTTTGATATAATGAGAGGGCTATATTGAAAGCTCTTTAGACTCATGATACTAACTGGAAGATTATGTTACCCTGATTTGGTGGCATGAAATAAGCCACAATTTCTCATTGCTTGTTTTCTTGTGAAGTTGTTTTCAGGTAATTCAAAAGACTGGGGACAGCCCAAAATGTGTGTACTTGGGCAGAAGCCAGTAACAAATGTCAAGAAGTTTACAAATCCATCAAAACTGTTTGGATAGGAATTTCAGCCCCGTAGAAATGTTTGCAAAGTGAACTCTTTAAAACAGCTTGACCTTAACACAAAATAAGGCCAAATAAAAAGCGGAGAGAGGAAGGAAGGAAGAGGAGAAGAGAGCATTGTTTGCAGCGAAAGCTCTGGGCACTGTGAAAACTTTTCACTTTTCTGAAGGAAATGCAGTGCAGCAGATGGTAAGGGTGGACGTGAGATAAACATAGGAACTGGAAAAGTAAGCAATACATTCTAACAGGTTCTGTATCAAAGATTTGGAGAAGTCGAAAAGATTAGACAAGGAACTGTTCTGAAACTTGACAGTAGCTGTATCTTTACCAAGTCTTACCCACATAGCAGAGATGGAAAGTGGAATTGCACAGACAGCAGGCTGTGATTATATTTTTCTGACAGTGAGAGGGGAAGGTCTTTTTAAGGATTATTCTTGAAGATAGAGATTCATCGAGGTGGAAATCTATAGGACAGATGTATAAAACACTTTGTTCCCCCCTACCTATTTAAAAATGGAATTTGATGTAGCTTCTGTTCTTGCTATACAATTAGCACAAGACACTGTACTTTGGGTCTTAGATAATCTTTTCCTTTTTTCAATGCAAATGATGGTCTAGACTAGTTAACTAACACTGAAAACCTATGTTACCTGTTTCTAGTTGTATAAGAATCGGAATGTATGAGTGCCTATAAATGACCACGCATGTACAGAGGCAGATAGGGGGATATATAAAGAATGTTCTTATTTCTTAAAGATACAGTCATCTAGTAAAGGAAGGAAAACATATATGTACAAGTGAGGCAAGGGAATATGTATATATATGTATATGTGTATATATATGTGTGTGTTTATACATATATATATATATATATATATATATATATATGGAGTGGAGGAAATGTTAAGTTTGGGCTGATTAAAGAAGCAGTGTATTCATTCTCAAGCTTCCTTATGGTAATGTGCATCATTCCAGTATGGAAACTGCTCACCAGCATGTGTCTGCCTCATTTAAGCCTGTGTCCTGTGCTCCTACATCCTGTCCCCGTGACTGACTACTAAAAGGGAACACCACAATACAGTAACTCAACAAGAAGCAATTCTACAATAATGTCGAGTGACACTGATAATAAGAACGGGGAAAATAGCTAATATCCTAAGGAAAACCCAATTTAGAAAAGAAGGATGTTTTCTCCATAATACTGGCAGTTTATCTTGGGGAACTTTTAAAGTAGCACTAAAAAAATCAAATAATTAGTAAATGGAATGAATTTTGAAAGTTTATGTAAAATGCGTACCTTATCTTCACACTTATCATTGCCAAAAATATTAAATCTACTCATTCACCTTTTAAATTGATCAATTATTTAGTTAGTTTGATGTAGTGTAGTGTAGTGTAGCTTCAGAACTCCTCATTTGCACAGACTCCTTCCAAGGCCCTGCACCTAATTTTGTAATTATAACTTTACACTCTTCTTTTAAGAAGAGGCCTCTCAAATTGAATAAACTTCAGGCCCCACAAGGCCCGAATCGACCTCTGTTAGTACCTTCATTAAATATGGATGATCTCATAGGAGACAGCAATGATCAAGAATGTTGTTTGGTTTCAACTTCCTAATTTTTGGAAAACCTTGAATAAGATTCCTAAAATGTTTTGGCATTTATAGTAGATATCTGAATTTCAAATCTGTTATCATTCTAGGATAAGTTGCCCTGAGCCTAAAGAGAGTATAAATACCCATGAAAGCACTGTGTTAAAAATTAAAGCAGAGAGGGGAAAACATTCTCCCACACGTCTGAAAATCCAGGTGATGCCGTGGATGCTATCTCTGTTTTTCCTGTGTTACCAGCAGCCAGGGATCTCTTGCTGGCCCTGAGGGAGGAGGTGCTATGGGAAGACCTTGTGGTAAGAAGAGTTTGAATGGGTCTCTTGATAACATTCTGGGACTATCCCTGGTGGTGGAAGCGGGGTATGGGTCCGAGTTTGGACAGGGCTGACGTAACCTACAATACTTTTCTTCCCCCCCACAGATACGAAAAACTTCATTAGGATTAGATTCAGCTGTAAGAATAGGTTCCTGGAAGCTGCCCCAGGACTCTCCCATTTACAATCCATTGTCCAGAACTTAGTCTTAAGGAGTGGTCCACCTCAAGAAAAGGGAGGCTGGGAAATGGGGTCTTTATTATTAGGTGGCCACATGCTCACCTCTAAGTTCTGTTACTATGGAGGGTTTTCAGTTTTGCAAAGGGCATTGTTTTTATTCATCTTTGCTTGATTATTGGGGTAATGAATGACTGAAAGCTTTGTGGCAGTCAGTCCATGCCACATGCGTGTGTTTGCAATCCAATAAATATTTATTGAACACCTACTATATCAGACATTATGGGACATGCTGTGATTACCATGTGAGTAAATACAGTGAAGGTCCTGGCTATTTTGGAATTTACCTTATAATGAGGAGGCAGACATTAATAAAATACTCACACAAGCGGTACAGGGCGGTTTGAAAGAGTGAGGAAGGTCAAAGCGTTCTTAAGAATGTGACACTTGAGTTGGTATCTAATGCTGAATTAATTAGGTAGAAAGAAGTAGTAGGGTTCCAGACAGAGGGAACAGCAAGTGATTAGCAAGAGACTAGTGAGCATGCAGATTGTGGTGGGACTGTGGTAGGAGTTGACCCAGGAGAGAGATGTATGAGCCAGAGAGATCAGGAAGGATGATGATCATAGGGTGAAGGACAGGAAATAATGAGAGGAAGCATAAGAGAGGAAGATAAATACTTTGAAAGCTGAAACGTTACAGGCAAATCTGAGCTTCCCATAAACCACAGTAGAGAGAGAAAATGAAAGAGTAAGATATATGTAATTCCAATGGTCAAGCAGTAGAAAAAACAGCGTTTATCAGAAGAAATAAATGTTATCCCCTATTTGTGAGCTCTGAGAGTCATTTATCATCATTAGGGTATTTGAACTAGTGTTGGAAAAAGGGCATTCAGATATAGACCAAAGTCTTTGTTAGCTGCTGTCCCGCAATATGCATTCTCCATTGGCCTTGGCTTTTTGGATGTGTGGCTTGAATAAAGTCTATTTATAATGAGTAAATTATATTGTGGTGATGGAGTGCTATGGTAACGAGTGATTGCTTATGACTCATATTCTTAAATGGATTATGAGAAAGGAGAAGGTCCCTGGAATGAATTGTTAAACAGGAAAGAATAAACAATTAGGTTATATGAAAAGCAATATCCAAAGATCATAACTTTCTCAAATTGGTTTGATCTTTCTGTGTAGATGAGGTTGGCTTGTTGGGGAGACAATTTCAGAGATTGTAAGGTCTGGCTTTACTTTTTGTTATTGTTGATGATGATGATGGTGATAATGATGATGGTGGTGGTGGTGATGATTTCCTAAAGGGAATGCTGGGTTTGAAGCTTGAAGACTGAGTCCAGAAAACTGAAAGCTGGTGGTTTCCTGACGGCAGAACGACAGATCTGTGAATAGGTCAATTACAGTTCAGAGTATTATCATTTACAGACCATCAGGCATTACTTTGTCTCCTCTTTGGAACAAGCTGTGCCTTAATTTTGTAGAATCCTCCTCTGAGTGGAACATAGTAGTTGCAGTGAATTTTCTTTTTAGTTGCAGTGAGGTTCTCTTGTTTGTTTGGTTTGGTTTGGGAAGGGGTAGCTGGGGAAGAGAAAATAAAAATTATTTAAATACAAACTTTGAAATATGTATTTTGGAAACATTTTTCTTATATATCTGACTCTTTCAAGTGCTCATGGTGAGAAATAACGAGGAGTGAAAGTTCTTGAATGATAGATACACTGCTGAGAATTTGCCTTATTTTATCTCATGTGGAAATTTCCCTTATGTTCCGAATCTCAAACGAACTTAAACTTTGAGAAAAATACTTTTCACGTAGAGGCTGATACTGACATCAGGAATAAATGTTCAGGACTGTAGAAAGAATTTATAAATCACTGTTCTTCCTAAGTTGTCAATACTTTCAGTGTGACTTTTATCTGATACAGTTACCATAAACGTTAGTATTTTCAATAATTTTCCCTTATTAACTATAATAAAATGCCACAAATTACAGTAGTTATGCATTGACTGTAGAGATTGAGTTTCCTTTTCAAAATGAGAGACTTAGCCCAGGACCACCATCATCAGATATTTCAGGATTGTTTCCTGATCTGGGGTCTGAAAGTTTATAATCAAACAAATGTGGATTCTATTTTTTTATCTGTTCAATTCATACTCTGAGGTATGAAAAAGGCTATTATATAAGTTACAAGGAAATCACATTCATTTAAAGAAATGTTTGTGTACTGACTAGTAACTATCCAGAACACGGCAAAATCCTATATTTTCTTATACATTTGTAGTAAGTCGAGGGAAACTTTAGTTAGACATGATTATGGGAATCCACAGAATAATGAACGTATTCTTTTCAAATGGTTGAAATATTTAGATTTTTTTTAGGTATTAGCAAAAAAGGGTAACAATTGCATGTTTTTTATTTTTTGTCTCTGGAGATAAACTGGGTCTGTAATTTGGCAATGCAGAGTTAATTTAACCTGGCACCTTTGTTTGGATAAGCTATAACCAAACAATTGTTTTAAGCCAAACAATATTGTGAGGCTATTAGGCAGAGCAAACACAAACTGAATCTTAAACTTAAATGTCCTCACCCTTCAATACGAACTGCGGTTTTCTGTTTTTGACTGTTACAGTCCTTTAACCAAAGCTATCTTGTCTGATGATAAAACCATAAGTGTATGAAGCTCACACATTTTTCATCTCTTTTATGACCTTATCTTTCACGAGCGGCTTCTGTGAAGGTATCCTAGCTATAGGAAGCACCTGGAAAACATATGTGATATCTATTCTCTGATAAGCAGTTGTGAACAAGAAAGTAGATCTGTCACTTCTGAACTGTTCATTGTTAAAAAATACTTTGATGATTTAGCTGATTGCAAAATACATTATAGGGATGGCTAACAGCTACAGTAACACTCCTAGTCAAGAAAGTTCAATAGTTATATTGTACAGGAATTTCTATAAGAGGTTAATATTGATAGGAACTACATGGATTAAAAGGGCAGGACTGCGAAAGGCTGTTTGCTTGCATGACTGCTTTCAAACACTGCTGCTGTTTTGTGCTGGAAAAGTGACTGCCTCGGGATGTGGCAAATCTTTAATTTCTACAGGAATATCTAACTTTCAGTGAAAAGATATTTATTTGTGTTTTTGAAATTATTTTTGCCTTGCAAGTAGAGCCACTGCTTTTACCACCTTGCCAACAATACCTAATATGGAATTAAAAGATTCTGTTTCATGTGTTCCAAAGACTATATTTTAGTGCATTTCCCCAAGTCATCTGTGCTGTGTATTACAGTGCTCAATAACACCTTCAATTTCCTCCTATAGGGCTTTCATTGATTCTGAAAACTAGACTAAGAAAAAGGGAAGGGCCCACAAAATATGTATGATATCTTTTAAAAGAGCAACAAAAGAGTTTAATCTTGCAATGGAAAACCATTAACTCCATAGCCATAATTTTAGAAATATTATAGATTTTGTTACCACTTGACATTTATTCCGTTTCATCATTTTATGAATTGGTCTCTGGATATATATAGTGGTTATCCCATTAGATGTGTTTGTGCTTTGCTAAAAATACACTGAAATTTCTATTTATGTATGTGAAGTATGTGAATAAAGAATTTAGCCAATAAATGAATGCATGTCAAATGCATTCATAGGTGTTTCTGTAATTCTCTACCTAGCATCCTCTCTCTCTTCCTTTCCTCTTCCTACCAACAAAGCTTTTGAAGCAATATCTGAACAAACTTGTCATTATTATCTTAGGTATTAATTATTCATGCCATTTTTTCATAAGCTACTCTAGAGTGCTGATTTCAAACATATAAGAATCAAAAATGGATAGAAGTTTAAAAAGAAGATGGTCAATGAAGTCATTTCCATTCAAATCAAGAAGAGGCTGGAGTTGGGTTAATATCAAAATAAAGTTCTGTTTATGAATTTTCCATGAGAATAAATATATTGATAGGAAAGAAGCAAGTCTCTATTGTAAGGGGAAAATGCTGTTTCTTAAAAGTAATTTGGAGATTTCATATTCGATTAAGTTATTTTTTAATCATTTCATTTTTCATTAGTAAAAAGATTAAAAATGAATTAGGTGAAAACATTACCATAAAAATGAAAGCTAGTTTCCTGAAATAAACTTAGATGATGAAGGGTCTGGAAGTTGAAAAACGTGACATATTTTAGTTATTAAATAGTTCTGAAAGCAATTAATTAGTAAATGTAATGATATTGCAATAGGTTATGTTTAAAAGAATGAGACCAAAATCTAATTTTCTAACTGCACAGTGAGCAATGCTTATTGATTAAGCATCTGTATGTAGTTTGATTTTACCAAGTTCCAAGTAAAATAGTACACCTAAAAAAAATAATGAAGAAACAAGGTTTATATATGATGAGGAAAAAGCAGCTATCTGATCACATCCTGCTGTCTTTATCGTTTGACATCCAGTAGACTTCGACTATAATATTCTAATGGGTTTGGAGTACGGTCTTTGGAGTTGGACTGACTTGGAATCAATTCTGGGCTCTGCCACTTACTAGCAATGTGCTTAGGCATCTTCTCACATATCTGCCTATTGGTTTACTCTTCTGAAATATAGGGATAATAATGCATGGCAGAGTCGTTAATGTGATGTTCGAGAAGCACTTAGCTAGTGCTGAGTGGTGCTCAAGAAATGGTAGCCATGTTTAGGTTTACTATAGAATCTGAGCTTTGTGACATGCTCTCTGCTTTATTCATCTTTCCGATTTCAGTATTTGGCACATAGCAGACGCTGAGATGAATATAAATTCAATTCTGACCCGTTTTGTGTTCTACACCCAAGTATATCATTTCATATGACGTTCTTATGCTTTTGGGCATCTTTCCCTTTTTTGCTTTCTTTCTTTAAGAAAACACAATTTAATCAGCCAACGACTTTATTCTTCTCTCTCAGGATTTATTTTTATTAATGTGATATATATTGCACATTTACGCAGTTTCATAAATGGTTTAAAATAGTTGCAAAATGTAACTTCTTTAGAGCTGTTAATTGTGTACAATCAACTATTTTTACAGTGCTCCTTTAACTGAGTACTCTGCAATATTTATTTTCAGTAGTTTTCTAATTATATGTGCTGCATAATTAAACAAATTAAAGCAAATTGTTCCATGAATCAGGATTATCAATACTGAGTATTGCTCCAGATGTTGCCACAAGTTGAAATCCAAGCTCTACAGTTCTGATTTGGCAGTTCAGTGACATTTAATGAAGGTATTTTATTATATGAAATTACTAGTTCATTTTGAGTAATTTACTAAATTTCTGTGTGCGTCAAACATCTGCTGGGATTTGTCGTCATCCTGCCGTTTTCTTTTCCTAGTAGTTACTGGATGAAAATGATCACGGGTAAATTTGTCCCATACGAAATGTAGGAAAGGAGTTCATTCAGTTAACTATCAAATAGTAGGAGTATTTCTTGAACTGTTTCTTGTTGGCATCTTAAAACTTTGTCTGGATCCTGTTCTTGCATCATTGAAATGTCTCTAGTTTCACCACCTTCAAGTTGTCATTTTTCCTGTGCAGTAACTTAATTACTGTAATCTTTTCCTTTGGGGAGATGGTTCTCATTTTTAATCCGAAGAATGGTTTTCAATTATGGAGCCTGAGAACATTAAACCTACGGAGTTCAGATTCATCTGAGATTATGCTTCCAAAATTTCAGGTATTTTGTTGGCTTCTTCCTCCAGAAAGCTTCCATGACACCAAGTTTTCATTAAGTGTCATGCCTGTATGCTCGTGTCCCATCATGGACTGTTCCCATGAAAGCAATCGTCACATGGGGTTACAGTCCATTGATTGGTCTCTGTCCTAATCTATAAGTTTTATGAGAGAAGGAACCATCTTTGTTTTGTATTCGTAGTGCTCAGGGACTCAAAAGTAGTATTTTAATCAGTTAATAAAGAATGCTTTATACCACTTCCATTCAATAAAGACAGACATTCATAGATCTAAGTAAATTCTTTTAACTTCTACGTGTTGTGATTACTTTGCAGTGTATTCTTCCAGACGTACTTGTTTCTCACTGTATTTCTGAATAGTTTTCCTTCCAAATATGTAATTTGCCTAATAAAATATTTTAGAGTCGACTTAATTCTAGTCTCACAAAAATTAGGGTGAAGAATGTCTGAGACATGAGTCAGAGTGTTGTTATGGATTGAGTGAGGGAAAACTCAAAGACCAGAGGTCTGACAAGGTCTGTTCATAGAAACTCAATAAATATATGTTCATTACTGTATTCGTGTCACATGATCTCATCAGTTCCCCACTGTAATACCTCTAATGCTTCTCCCTGTCTTCAATATGAAGGTAGAACTCCAAAAATAATTATAAGGTTCTCCATGGTCAATGTCATTTTATGCTTTTGGTCTCTGAATTTCCATATCTTATGTGATCTCATTTGGAATTATTCATGGACAATCCTGATTGTTTTATCAGTGGTTACCTCTCTTATGCATGTGGCCTGTCTCCTTAACTAGATGATACGGTCCTTAAGAGAAAGTATTTTTTTCTTTTTCATATATTTCATTGTATCTTCAAAAATATGCCTTGTAAGTGTTAATTATTGATTGAATTGTGCATGGCACAGTGTATTTCCAGCAAATTAAAATGTAATAGTAAAAGTCAGGAAGATTTACTTCTCTGTGCGAACATAGGATGATACAATTAATACCTGAATATGAAACTTAACTTCTCCAAGTAGTTCTGGCCAGAATTTTACTCTCTGTTCTCTGGGCCCTTGGATGTGTGATTTTTTTAACAGCATAGTCTCATGCTGGCTTGTTTATGCATTGCTCCGCGACTAATATTCAACTGTTTCAGGTGTGCGTGGTTCTCTCTTCAACTGGTGGGGTAGAGAGGGGAAGCAAGAAAGGATGTTTTGGAAAGAATGCTAACTGACAGGAGACTCAAATTTAATTCCTAACCTTGTACAAACTGCTGATTTTGGTGGTCTCTATGGTGCCTCTCCATGCTCCCTCATATGTCTACTGTTTTGCTTGTTAGGGAAAGGAGATCCGCCTAAAGCAGTCTGTAACCCCTGGAATGACTGGGAGGCATTTATTGCTGGAGTCTGAGAAGGCTTGGGGGAGATGCCTTATGTAGAAATAAATGCTGTTAACTATAAGACCATAGATAAGTTACTGACCCTATCGGTGCATCAATTTCCTGGTCAGTAAACTTTGTCTAATTTGGGTTAGATGGTCTCCCGCATCCTCTCTGATGCTCACATCCCTATGTTTCAAGACTCACAAGACACAAGAAAAGTGCTTGGAAGGCATGGATGTTGTTTAAAAATTATAGGTCATGCTGTACTCTTTTTTTTCTACTCTCTTTCCTTTGTAAACTCCCCATGCATTTTCCTTTGTAAACTCCCCTGCATTCGTGCCTAGAGTTACACCTTCATTCGGTCTGTGGAAATGCAAGCAAAACGTCACTCATCTATGTGGTAGATTCTAGTGTGGATTCTAGTCCCCATGAAAAATAAAGTGTTGGTAAAGTCAGTATATATTACTCTAAAAGGGTCAGACATCCCTGGTAGCACTCAAGAAGGTTAGATGGTACACTGTTATTGTATTAAGTAACATTGACTCAGTTGCTGAGAAAGTTTTCAAGTTTCTTATATTCTTTCAATATACTGCAAGGCCATAGAGCCCACTCGTGTGTGCAGGCTAAGAACTAGCCCTATCTGTATCTGAAAAGTGAGAGAACTCTTAACCCTGATCTCCGAAGATAACTGGTTCATACGTCTGTGTTCTATGTGACCTACAAAAAAGGAGCACAGAAGATTCAAACTCTTATCTTATTACTGAGCCTTTGTACCTTTCTTATGGTTCTTGGACCTTGTCTTGCATTCTCGTTATTTGTGAACTCTCTTTAATGAGTTTTATACTACTTTCAAAAAGGCATTTTTCCATATATATGCTACTATAATACCTACTACAGTCCCTTAAACCTGGTAAATGCTTAATAAACATTTTCTGGAGAGAATTTCATTGCTGTTCATTTTGGTAATCCAGAAAGGAAGAGATAACTCAATTTTCAAAGAGCCTCCAATTCCAGACATGGGGTTCGGTGCTGTGGGGTATGTGTAGGAGCCTGTACTCCTCCGTGAAGGAAACTAAGTTCAACAGAGCTGTCACTGGGTTTCTACATTATCTCTCTTTACTTTTATTCCAGTTTTTAAAGTGATTCATTTTGTGAAGCTATATATAGAAATGAATATAAAATTTATGAAGTTTAAACTTCAGAACTCATATCAACATCACACTAATGTCATTGTAGTAATTGTTTCCTGAAAATTTTGTATTTTCTAGGTTACTTTGAAAGATTTTAAGAATTCAATGTATTTTTTGTATAATAATATAAAGATTTAAGTACTATTAGAGATTTAACAACTATGTGGAAAATAGTTATTAAATACTTCAGAGGGCAAGCGATTTAACTTTAAAAATTTAGCATTATTAGATTAAAGGTTTAGTTGCCCTGTTTTTAGTATACATTCTTTTCATTTCTGTCATCACATTTTCTTGTCATTCTGTTTTCTGATTTCTGTTATCCTTTATAAGTAGGAATGATTAATATATTTGTGTGCACTGTATTAAAGTCAATTACTTTCCTTTAAAAAGCAGCAGTACCTTGTTACATTATCACTTAAAACGAAGGTACCTACAAATTAGACTCTTAACTTTTAAAATGTGATTGCATGTTAAGATGTTTCTCCTTCTTTGCCATAAATATACTTTTGCTCAAAATATATTGCATTGTTTTTCTTTTCTTATGTGAAAATGAAGGCATGATTTTGTGCAAACTAGCTATGCTTCTTCAAGAACAAGTATGGGTTTATAGCTCCTTGCATTGTGAAGACTTGTGTCACTGGCTCATCTTATATGACAGTAATTCAATTATGACCTTTTTATACCCATTTTAAAAATAAATACAAACAAGTTTTAGCACGCTTAATGCTGGGGAAAAAGAAAATCTTCTTCAAAATAACCTAAATTCAACCCAAACATAAGGATGTCTTTTCCTATGGTATTTCTTTTCTGCTGCATATTGCCTTTATAAAAATGTAATTTGAAAATAAGCATGTTACGGTTTTCTGTATTGAAAGCACTACAATAATTACATACTGCTTTTTATTTTCTTCTTCTGTTAATATTAATAATTCCAAATGAAAAATTTTATGGAGATGTTTTTAATGTTTATAGCAGTTTATTTATTTATGAAAATGTTGATTTTCTTTATTATAAAGCCACAGTAGTTATCAAAATGATTAATCGTAGACCTATGTCAATATAATGACAATATTTGTAACAAATATGTAATTAGACATATGCTATGGACATCCTTCTAGGAGGATTTGAATTTCAAATAGAGGGCTTTAATCATGTCCCTTCCTCTTTGCGTGTTGGTGTTTTCTAGGTGATGATGAAGGAGTCCAGGAGACAGCAGAATCAGATGGGGACACACAGTCAGAGAAACCGGGGCAACCTGGAGTTGAGATAGACGACTGGGATGGACCAGGTAGGACAAAAAATTTAAAATTCAATCATCTGTTGCTACTATGAGGAATTCACTTTTTTTTTTCTTAAATTTTAATTGAATTATAAAACTCTTACACTCTCACTTTTGATTTTAAAAAAACATTTGTGTGTATGTTGGTTACATGATAGGCTGAATAAATATCATTATTTAAAGAGGATTTTTATCTTTGATAAATAAACTATAAAAACCAAAGTGTTACCACGGCTTGAAGTTTTTCATCTTTGTTTTCTTTCATACTCATGTAGGAATTTAGTTAATTCTACTTGGTTTTTCTTTGAACAGAGATCTTTGTGCTGTATCCACATTCAAACTGGGCATACTTTGAAAGCTTCAAATAAGTAACAATACTCCAAAGAAATACTTTTAGTATAGTCATGTTGTAAGTCGTAGATTGAATCCCAGTATGTGTTTAGAAGTTTAGAAAACATTAACAGATGCCCCACTTTGATTCAAGGTTTTGGTAATATTTTTACTTTTATGAATGAAAATTAAATTTGATTTTAAAGTTCATTGATATTTAATCATTTCAAGAAAAACAAAAACTGTTAAAATACTCCAGAAGACCAACACAATTTTATATAAATATGTACAGTTCATAAGAACTCTGTGGCTAAAAACCTTTATATTTGGTGCCAACTAATTTACAATTGATGGTATATTTATAAATGGAGACTGTTATGTCATAGGGCTTAAGGATATAAGCGAGTTTTGAAATAGTTTTAGCCATGATTTCCAAAGCAGTAACATTTTTCATTAAGAAAGATCCCTATATTTCAATCACATTTTCACCCTTGCATGACTTTGCAAATTGCTCTCTGCTGTGCGTGAAGAAGAGAGGAACTCCAGTGGTAATTTTCTGAAACCAGCAGCTGGAAAATATAACGCAAATAAAAATGAAGATACAGTATATCTGATTATTATGATGTCATTTCTAATGTTATTCGTGATACACACAGATGTTTGTATTCTGTATACTATAGCATAATGTTACACAAGATTTGGGATCAAAACATATTATAATTAAAGTACCATATACCACATTTTAAGAGTTTGAAAGAAAATGTGGACATCTGGCATTTTCACCTTATTGCATAATGTTTCTGTCTTAATGAAGGGAAGAATTCTCTGGATTAAAAAAATAAGAAAAAAAACTTCGGAAAAATTTATTTTTTCTTGGGGATTACATTTAACTTAAAGAAGTGGGTGAACTTTATGTTGTATGGTTCTTTATTCATAGAATTAAGTACATATATGCTGTGTAGAAGAGTTTTTACATTTAAATTAGATTAGATGGCCTTTTGGTATGCCTACTTGCAAAGGGTACATTCTGGATTCACTCAGAGGGGCAAACTTGGAGGCGGCTGGTTTTCCTCTTTGCTCAAACCTGGGACCCACAGTGCTCCCAGCGACTTGTGAGTAAGTAAGCAAATTCAGGGGGTGGTGAATTACTAAACACATACTGCATACCCAGTGCTTCCTTTTTCAGGAAGCTTTTCCAGAAATAAAGTTATGTGTTAGCTAAAAGAGAGCGAGAGCGAGAGCGAGAAATAGCGAGAGCGAGAGAGAGCGAGAGAGCGAGAGAGAGCGAGAGCGAGAGAGCGAGAGCGAGAGAGCGAGAGAGAGAGAGAGAGAGAGAGAGAGAGAGAGAGAGAGAGAGAGGAATAAGGATAAAGCATGATGCTGTCCATTCAGGATAAGATTTTTCACTTTTGAGTTAAATTTACTTAACGTATCTGATTTAATAAACATTTTATTCAATTGATATCAGTGAAAACATATATACTCTTTCTGTGGCACAAATGAATGTATACAAACTTTAAAGGAAAAAATGTA